>NW_027187332.1:8133985-8415969 GCF_028583685.1 Petaurus breviceps papuanus | reverse complement strand
AAAAAAAAGGCAACCGCCACCAACTGCCAACCGCAGGACCGTTAGCTCAGCTTTTCACTTTCTCTTGCTCTGCTATTTCAGCATGTCCATGGGGCATGGGAGATCTTTAAATCCCATAACCCTTACACCATATACCCTCCTATATAGACATATACACACACACACACATTTCTTTTCCCTTAAACTATTCTCATACTGAGAATAGTTTTATCAATTAAAATGATCATTTTTCCATGTAGGGATGTAAATAGTTCAACTTTGATAAGTTTCTTATGATTTATTTTCCCTGTTACCTTCTCATGCTTCTCTTGCTTTTTGTATCTGAATATAAAATTTTCTATTAAAGTCTGTTTTTTTTTCATCAAGAATGCTTGAAAGTCCTCTATTCCACTGAATGACCATATTTTCCCCTGAAACATGATACTCAGTTTTGCTGGGTAGGTGGTTCTTGGTTTTAATCCCAGCTCCTTTAACCTCTAGAATGTCATATTCCAAGCCCTTCTATCTCTCAGTGTAGAAGCTGCTAGATCCTGTGTTATCCTGATTGTGTTCCCACAATATTCAAATTGTTTCTTCCTGGCTGCTTGTAATATTTTCTCCTTGATTGGGAATTCCAGAACCTGGCTATAATATTCCTAGGAGTTTTCCTTTTGGGATATTTTCAGGAGGTGATTGGTGGATTCTTTCAATCTCTATTTTGCCTTCTGGTTCTAAAATATCAGGGCAATTTTCCTTGAAAATTTTTTGAAGGATGATTTCTAGGTTCTTTTTTTGATCATGGCTTTCAGGTAGTCCAATAATTTTTAAATTATCTCTCCTGTATCTATTTTCAAGGTCAATGGTTTTCCCAATGAGGTATTTCACATTGCCTTTTATTTTTTCGTTTGCTTGGATCTGTTTAATAGTATCTTGATTTCTGATAAAGTCACTAGCTTCTACTTACTCCAATATAATTCTGAATGAATGATTGTCATCAGTGAGTTTTTGAGATTCTTTTTCCATCTGCCAAATTCAGTTTTTTAAGGCATTCTTCTCCTCATTGCCTTTTTGAGCCTCTTTTGCCATTTGTGTTAGTCTATTTTTAAGGTGTTATTTTCTTCAGTCAGGTTGTTGCCTCTCATTTCATAATTTTCTTGAGTTGTTCTCATTTCTCTTCCCAATTTTTCCTCCATTTCTCTTATTTCATTTGCAAAATACTTCTTAAGGTCCTCTATGGCCTATCACCAGCTCGTATTTTTCTTGGAAGCTTTTGGTGCAGGACTTCTCACTTCACTGTCTTCATCCTGTTCCATGCTTCAATCCTTTTTATCCCCAAAATAGGAGTGTAAAGTTGGGTTGCTCTGTTTGCTTTGCTTTTTTTGCATCTCATGTTGCCAGTCAATTACTTGAGTTTTGAACTTTTTGCCACAGTAGGACTCTGCCACTAGACAGGGGAGCTTTGTCCCAAATACTGGGGTTTCTCAGCTGCTGAAGATATTAGTTAGGTGCCCTCTCTGAAGCTTCCATATGCTCTGGCAAGCTGGTCGCACACCCCAGGAGCTCCGCTCTAGACCGCAATTCAGATCCAAGCATGTTAAAGCAAGAACAATTACCCCTCAGTCTATTTGCTTGGTCCCCCTACAATCTGCATACTAGGAGCTGAAGCTTCCACATGCTGAAGCTGTACAGCCGCTGTGCCTCATGGGCTTCTAGCCCGGGGGGCAAAGGCCAACCACACTCCTGAACTACTGGATTCCAAGGTGCACACTACACTGACCTCTCACTTTGTCCTTGGCATCTATGGGTGGATAATTCTAGAAACCACCGCGGCTTCTGGTAATGTGAAGTCCCTCCAGCCAGTGGCTGGTCAGGCCCGTCCTGAGGCTAAAATCTCTGGCTTGAGCAGGGCTAGATTCGGCCCCCAGAGTGCTATGCTGGCCGATTCCTGCTGGCCTTCCAGGCTGTCCTCAGTAGGAGGTTAACTTCTCTGTGTCTTTTTGTGAGTTCTGTAGCTCCAAAGTTTGTTTAGAGTCACCTTTTACAGTTGGAAGGAGTTGGGAGTGGGAGCCATGTGGAAGTCTTATTTCTACTCTGTCATTGTCCTGTGCTCTGACTTCTTGCTCAAAATTTTAGGTTTGTACTTGAGGTGACAGCAGTTCCTTGTTGGCCTGTATGGCATGTGGCTGTGTTAAACAAGTGTGGTGATTGAAACAAGATGAGCTGCCCTTTCAGTAAATTATACAAATGAAGAGAAACAGCTTCTGTTCTCTATGAATTCTTCTTGGTTTGCAACACAACTCTTTTTTGAACTGGGATGCTGTACATGACATATTACATATGTAAAGATTTCTTTAAATCTTTAAGGTCACTGAGTCTCAGATTTCTGACTCCAGAAATACGGGAAATACTTTGTATAGTACTTTGCACAGGGGAAAAACACATTTCAGATCATAATGTAAGCTGAAAATATAAATGTGAACTGCTATTATTATAATAAAACATTCAAGTCATTTGTGTTTATGATTAGGGAAAGAGAGAGCTAACAAAGGAAAAGCTGGACAAATCACTTTTGTATCAGAGTTTTACCTTCTCACTCCAAAAGAAAAAATTTTAATATATGAAATCTTGACTCATTCCTATTTACAAGGGAGAAGAAAAATGTCATTCAATTCCATTTGTGAATGTCTAGAGTGTTATTGTCCTCCAAGTAATGAGTGAGATGAACTCTGAGGTCATGTCCAGCAACTTATTGTGAACCAAAAAAGTTTGTCTCAATGTCATGCCATGGGTTGAAGCATAAGGAGGAAAGAACTTCCTATGAGAACTATCCCTTTCTTAGTGATATATGAATACACTTCTGTAGATTTGTTTCTGAGATGGAGTGATTATTTTTTTTCTTAGAAGATACAGTGAATTATTTCCTATGGTACTTTGCTGCTCTTATCTTCCTAAAATTGGAGGTTTTCTTCCCCCTATTCAGAGAGATCTAAAGCTGATTCCAGGTACTCTTTTTGGCTCCAGTAACCAGGAAGCACATCTTGTTTTGTGCTGTAAGGTTGGTTCAGGTCAGCTAGTCTGTCATTTTCTTTCTGCTGAAAAGAAGTAATTTTGTCTTTCTTTTTAAAAATTTTCTCTGTCAGTTTCTGTCTTTATAACTGTTTGCAAATTGTTGGCTTTGTATTTAAGAGATAACACTAGGGAAAAGCTAAAAAGGAAGTGATTGTTGTTCTTTATCATCCTTCTTCCTGTCCTGACATGTCCATCCAGTGTCTCAGTCTCTGACTTCCCAGCTTTTTCAGTGAGGATGCCCTATTCTGAAGAGAAGAGAAACATGAGGGAATTTCTTTGCATCCTTTTAAAGATGCTTTGACAGAATAAGGATTGTGGGGATTTTAGAGAATGTGTGAATCCCCTTGATTCATACATAGTCACCATGACTACAGAAGAACTGTGGTCCTAATAGACTTCACAGAGCATATTTCCATGCTATACATAGGCAGGAAGAAAGGGAAATGATGAGGGAAATTCACTTTCTTTTCTTTCATCCAGCTTTCAAGCAGAGCAGTGGGGATAAATTATTGGCTTTAGGGAAGAGGCACTATGAAATTCCTGAGAGTAGAGACTGTCCTTATCCTTTTTTTTTTTGTATCCCCAGAGCCTAGTACAGTACCTAATACATAGTAGCATAGTAGGTGCTTAAAATATGTGTATTGGCACTGGGAAAACAAAGCTGCCATTTTGACCATTTGCTTGGTACTAAGTGACTGAGTTTTTTTTTTTTTTTACTACTGTGGGATTCTTTCCTCAGGGATCAAAATTATAAAGAAATTTATAAACACTCTGAAGTACTTTGTGCTTTGGGAATATGCAAAATGTCCATATCTGCTTTGTTTGGGGAAAGGTAGTTTAAATAAAGCAACATAGTCAAATTAGGTGAGTCTCTGTCCCCTGAGCATATGGCATGACACTCATGTTCTTCTCAGGCTGTGCCCAGTTACTTGGATGGGTTTCCCTTTTGATTTTACCCTCTTTTCCCCTTTATAGACCATATGAAATGATGCCCCTTCCAGGAACCCTTTTCTGATTTGCCCCAATTGTTAGCAACCTTCCCTCTAAAATCTTTTTTGTGATTCCTCAATATTCTAATCATGTAACTTTGTTAACACAATCTGTATTGGTGTTACCCCATGCCCCTACCTATTCAACACTAAATTCTCTGAGGAAAATAAATGCACGTTATCTGAACTACTCTGCCTCTCCCCATTCCAAGAACCTAGTAACAGTGACAGCAAGCACTGAATAAATATTTGTCTTAATAAATTATAATAAAAATTCATATGCAGTTTTTTCTATAGATTGCATACTTCTTCATGAACATAGAGAAGAACCTACCCAGAACTTGTCCTAGTTTATTTTGTCAGTGCTTGTATATAATCCTAGAGTTCAGGGCTGGAAGGTCCTCAGGGATCATTTAGTTCAACTATCTCAGTTAAAGAAATGCCTCTCTTAATCTCAACCATTTTTTTCCCCTGAATGCTCATTGATTAGTTAGTTGTATCTCAGTTTCTTTCTTCTTTATCAATATTTCTCATACATCTTTCCTCCCTTGTGTTTTTGTTCACTCTCTTGCTAAAAGACTTAGAAAACTGTCCTTGTCTACTCTTTTTTTAGGACCTTTTCCCTCACATGCCCCTTCCCAGTCATCATGAATTGATTCTTCAACTAAGAAGTGGATACAGAACACTTTTTCTTCTATCTCACCCAGAATTTAGTAACATACACTATGTTACCTGGGTCAAGTCAGGGTTTCCTGTACTTGTCCATAGTAGAGAATAATAAAGTGTGACAGTTCTGACAATATTCCATTGACAAAGGGATACATAGACTTACCAGATGGACAATTCTTCATATAGTATTTTGTTGGCATAAAATAACAACAATAATTTCAATGTCAATTGGCATCAGATGATGGCAGCTAAGGCCATTCATCCCACTCAAAAGGGAGAGCATGGGAAGAGGACTGAGAAAATGATCATTTCTTTAGTAGCTGCAAAGAAAAGGCTAAAATTCATTTTGTGGGGTTGGGGGACACAAAGAAGCGAACTTGAAATTAGACATTATTTCATTTTTAATAAATTTGCATCTTGGAGAATGATTTATTTCAGGAAAAAAATTGTGATACATTGGAAAGGACAGTGGTTCTGAAGAATTTGTAATAGTCACTTAACTTCCTTGGATCTCAATTTTCTCATTTGTAAATTTAGAGGATTGGATTGAGATCTTTGAACAAACATTTGTTTCTATTATATTTGACTCCTGCCCTTTCTTGGCGGCAGAAATAATGTCAGGTTTTTGTGTGTCTATCTATGATTCTTAACACGTGATAGGAAATGATTAAATGTTTTAAGATATTGACAAATGTTACTTTTTCTCATCTTTCCTACTGACATCTTAATTCTAAAAAGTGAAGTACAGTAGTCTGGTTCTACTTTGTCCTCCGTGACCTTCATTAATCTTTGTGATTTTCACTTGTGGAGTCAGCAGTTTCACACAACAAATCTATTCAGATGCCTCAAAGTGGCATGACTTGATACTGGACTTTTGAAGGTTAGGATAGCAAAGCATAAGCTCTGGAAAGTTCTACCAACCTGTAGGGACTTTTATGGTTTGGGTGACAAGTTGTGATTGCTTTCCAAGGCACTAATTGTAAAGATGAAGATGACTATAAAGTTGGTCACTAGGTGCTAAATATCTTGACCATAGCAACAGAAGAAATCCTCTAAAACATAATCAACTCAGTAACATGTAGCCCCTTTCTACATTTACTCCACCCCCTCTTTTCTACTTCCATAATATTAGTGGCACAAAGCAGAAAACAAAACAAAACAAAAACAAACCTAGGATGAGTATTGCAGTAAAAAATGTGTCATGCCAAGCAAAGGCAACTTCCCCAGGTTCAAAATACCAGCATAGGTGCTCTCTATTTTATTTAGTGACAAATTAAGAACAGACAGAATCAAAATATAACATCATTAATAATATAGCATTTACCAAGTGTAATTCAATAATCTCCAAGTACTACCCCACCCCTGAACATTACATTCATTTAATCAATCACAAAGTCCCTCTTCTAAATACTACTCCACCCCTAGACTGTACATTCATTTAGTCCATCACAAAGCCCCTCTTCTCAAATGGAGATTAGTTTCCAATCATAAGTAAAGTACATTCATTTGTTTAATCACAGAGCACAAAAAAGTCAAAAGTTCCCCACCCTTGGATTACAATTGAATCTATCCCAGAGTTACAACAAGCTTAAGCACAGCATTTAATACCCAAAGAGAGGTCTTTTCTTCATCTTGACAAGAGGCTAGTTCTCAGCAATCTTTGTTCCTGGAGAGACAAAGCTCAGCAAGGCCACAAGATACATTGCCAGTGTCTTCATTAACTCATTCTCTGTCTGCAGAACAGTCCTAGGACCCCTGAAAACATTAGCAAAACCCCCTTCCAGGATTTCTGTAAACATACAAGAAAATCCTTCTTCAGGGCTTTCGAACCAACAGCAAATTTCCAGAACCTCTGCAACAACAGCACTGTCCTTCTCCAGTGGACAGAATTCACTCTCTGTCTGCAGAACAGTCTCAGGAATGTAATGGGAATGCAAATTTAAAGATCTTCCCTGCCCTTAGGCCCTTTGATAGGCTTAAGAGACTCTGAGAATCTTCCTTGATTTGAAAATATACTCTGCCTCCTAATAGGCTGAATGTGGTCACATGGAGCCTGTGGCAAGAGGCTTGGTTTTCAGGAATGCCCACACCTTGATGCTGTGTGATTGGGTAGTGGGTCAAGAGGGTGGTTATATTCTCTGACCCAGGAGAAGGCTATATAATCCCTGATGTGAGGCTTTGCTTTGGGGCTCGCTTTGAGAAGTGTTCTGTGATTTGATCAGATGAGACTCTGGGAAGCCATTGTTGAGAGCCCCCCAGATTTGAAAAACTCAGATGTTGACTTGGTATGGATGTAATGGTTGGACAGTTTGGAAACCTGTCTACTTGATCTGTTTCTCTGTCTTGATAATTCTGTCTGTATACTCTGAAGTTTGGGGTGCTGACCTTTCTTCCCTGAACTAGGTAAACAATACATATTTGACTGATTAAAATAAGCTTGTTAACCCATTTTAGGTTGCTTTCCTTTAACAAAGCAGATCTAAGAACCTGTGTTGGCAGCCACCCTGGGGATGCTGGGGTGCTTGCTGATACAATATGTAACTTTTAAACCATTTACAGATTTTTTTTTCTCAAATAATCAATGAATCAATTCCCTACTGGAAAGGTATGGTAGGAGAATGGTAGGCCATTCTCCCTACCCATGAACACAGAAGGCATAAGCAAGTCACAGCTAAATGGAAAGATAGCTCACAAATTATTCTCAGCTAGTGAAGGTATTTTCATCAGGTACTCAGAGGCAACATGAAATAACATTTCACAGGATCCTTGGCATTATACCTTGCAGGGTATAAAATGAACATAAGGCAGGAAAAACCACGAAGGTAATTGCAGCCAGAATCTATTGCAAAGGATAGAATCCTAAAACATAATTTATTAGAATATCTAAACTAAGTAAGCATATACCTTGAAAAGTGGTGTCTACAGTACAAAGATTGGGGTAGGGAACTCAGCCACCTAAAAATTAAATAAATTAAAAGTAAATAAAATATACCGTAAAATAAGAGTTTGGGATCAGAAAATAAAAGAAGGTAAAGACAGGTTTACAACTTTATCTTCTGACATATTTATTTGCCTTCAGTTCTTTCTTTAAGAGTCTTTATTTCATTAAAAAAGATCTCTCATTTCATTTCTTATGCATATTCATGCAGTCCTTATTCTGCTTTCGATTCTCTACTTGAGGTTATGAAGGTAGATTTATACTAATTTTTGATATTTATCAATGTATTCTTTGATTTATTTTCTTCAGCTCTAGTGCCTAAATTTAAGCTTTGTGCCAAGGCTTTGGCTGTACCCCTGCCGTTCTCTTGGGTTGTGTAATCTTCCCTACTTGGTCTCGCTCTGGGTTCCCTGGATTGTTCTGTTGATCTATTGGTGTTCAGTCCCCCTGGATCTTTGAGGTTTAGAACATTTATTCCTCAGAGATGTCTTTAGTATCTCAGGAAAGAGTGATAGCGACCTCATGGCCTGTGAGCCTACTTTCTGTAGGCCTGAGCATTGTGGCCCCAAACTGGTTAGCACTGTGTTGGACGCTGCCTGTTTCTGTTCCTGGGGGCTTTATAGTTTTATCCTGAATCTTTGTATATACACTGGGGTTTTCTTAGAAGAACAATCCCCTCTTGTTGTCTTTGGACAGCTTTATAGGGTATGTGTATCCAATAGCAGGTTTAGCTGGAGGGCCCTCCTTTCCTGTTGCTCATGGCTCTAGCTGATGTTTTCTGTGATTCTGGGGTGGGAGAAGTGATAATGTCATTTCCTATTAGATTTATTGATTATTATTCAGTCTGATGTTTTTTTTTTTTTTACTGGAGTAGTAGGTATGTAGAAGTGAGGCAGCCTGCCTCCTATTCAAGCAGCCATCTTTTCTAGAAATCACCCAAATATTTTATTTAATAGAAGAGTTAGAATGGACCAACCACCAAAAATTTGTCAAATGTTGACTATATTCTAGGCACTGAGATAGAGACTGAGGCAAAAAAGACTGCATGCCCTCAAGGAGTTTATGTTCTACTTTGGGGAGATAACATACACATATATATCTTTAAGGTGCTGGACCTTGAGTCAGGAAGATCTTAGTTGAAATGCAGCCTCAGACACTTATTAGCTGTGTAACCCTGGGCAAGTCAACTAACCTCTGCCTTAATCCACTGGAGAAGGAAATGGCAAACCATTCCAATATCTTTGCCAAGAAAACCCCAGGGACAGTATTGGAGGGCTGCAGTCCACACGGTCACAAAGAGTTGGACACGAATAACTGAACAACAACAACATAACTATATTAAAAAATATAAGCTAACTTGGTGGTATTTAGGTGTAGACATTGCCAGGTAGGTAACTAGAGAAAAAATCTTTCATTTTTGAATCTTCCCTTTCCCTCATTCCTTGATGTTCAATCACTTACCAAAACCTGTCAATCTTATTTTCACAATACATCACTCATTAATCCCCATCTCTCCACTTACATTGCCATCTCTAGTGCCCATTATTATGATTCCCCTTAATAATTTTAATTGCTTTTTAAGTTATGTCTATTCTTTACTTTCAGTCCTTCACATAGCGATAAAAATAATTTATCTTTCTCAGGAACAAGTTTGACCATGATGCTTCCGTACTCAAAAGGGTCCTATGGGTTCCTATTATTTATAAGATAAAAATTAAAAAAACCCAACCTATATTTTTTTCCTTTATTTCATTCCATTCCCTTCCACAAACTCTATTATAGCTAAACTTGACAGTGATCTCATTTTGCCCACTCCTGCCTCTGGGCATTGGCTGATGCAGGCTGGCCTCATGCTTAGAATAAACTTCCTTCTCATTTCCAGCTGTTGAAATTCTTCTCATCCTTCTATATTATGTTCTCTATGAAACTTTTCCTTATTTGTCTTTGTCTGGATTTTTCTTTTTCTCATAACACAATAACTTGTGTCAAATATTACTGTATCACAGAACTTCAGAGTTGGAAAGGACTTCAGAGGAAATTGAACTCAACCCAAACCTGAAAAAGAAATCTATCTGCAGCATGACAAGGAGTCATGTCAGGCTTTACTTAAGGACTGCAAGTGAGGAGGAAGCCACGACCCCATCCCCTTTCAGTTTGGGATAGCTCTCATTTTTAGGAAAATTTCCCTTCTGTCAACTCTAATTTTGTCTCTTTGCAACTTCGCCCCATTGCTTCTAGGTCTTCCCCTTGTGGTTTTGTGGAGGAGGTCTAATCAATCGTCCACACAACAGTCCTTCATATACCTGAACATAGCCATTGTGTCTTTTTGTGTATGTGTTTTATCTCTTGCCCTGTTCAGAACATAAGGTCCTTGAATGCAGAGACTGTTATTTTTTCATCTTTTTAGTCCCTGTATGAAGCATAGTGCTTCACAAATAAGAGGCACTTGATAAATGTTCAATTGAACTGAATCAAATCATGTTTTAAACTAATTGTAGTTTAAACAGGTTTTGGGGACCTAGCCTGGGAATATGATCACCTTGTGCACGCTGTACAGTATTATTTCTATAGAAAAATTATTTTAATGAACGAACATTGGAACATAACCTATTCTTAGGGTAAAGATGATTTATGTACATTATGTTATTCTGTGTTTGTTAGTGGTGTTTCAACAAAAAGAAAAAAAACAACAGGGCGGCTAGGTGGCGCAGTGAGTAAGAGCACCGGTCCCGGAGTTGGGAGGACCTGGGATAAGTTACGGCCTCAGATACTTAACACCAACACAAAAAAACTGGCCGTGTAACCTTGGGCAAGTTACTTGACCCCAATTGCTTTAAAAAAAAAAAAAAGAAAAACCCAAATAAACCTAAATTAAATCCTTTTGAAAGTTAAATTCTTTAAGTAGCAACTTCAGAAATTTGTGTTGGCATGAAGAATCCTAAGCCCTGTATCCATACATTAAAAATATGTGTATATATGACACTACCATGTATAGAACTCTATCAAAGGACTCAGTATCCTATGATATGTAACTAAAAACATTTAGTGGTGAAATATTGATTTTCCTCTCTAATTTCTGCTTTCACTTGAGGTGGCTGCCTGATAAGACTTCCACTCTGAGGGCATGGTCTTTGACACCACATTTAATTCTTTATGATAGAGACACATTTGCTCCTTATACCCTGCCTTTTGGTCCACTTTCCTATTTTTCTCACTGCATTTATTTTTATGCTACACCGAAATGGAGATAATATTTCTCTTTCATCAACAAAATCAGATAAAGGGGATTTCGTCTAGATTATATCATGGTTTTTTTTTTGTCTTATATCATGGGTTTTTTTTTTTGTCTTTATTAATTTGTTTGTTTACTTTTAGTTTACAAGATTCAGTTCCACGTTCCCTTGTTTCAAACTTTCTTCCACTCCCTCTACTCCTCCCCACCCGCCATGGTGGCATAAAATCAAATATAGGACCTGCAAATACTTTCTTTTTTTAATTTTTTTAAATTTCTTTGTTTCCTTTTAGTTTACAGGATTCAGTTCCACAATTCCTTGAATTTCACATTTTGTCCCCCTCCCTCCTCTCTCCCCCCATGGCGGCTTATAGTCAAGTATAGGATCTGTAAATACTTTCACATTATACATTGGTCAGGTTATAAGGACGGATTGTACCGGCTGGAATGAAAAATGGTAAAGAGGACATAAAAACAAATAAGAGAACGAAAAAGATCGACCTGCAAATACTTTCACATTAGACATCATTCAGGTTGTGAAGAAGGATTGTGACCGATGGCATAAACAATGGGAAAGAAGAAGCAAAACCATGGAAGAAAAAGAAAAAGAGCAGGTGGTTTGCTTCAGTCTGCATTCAAACTCTGTTCTCTCTAGTTCCTTCTCTGAATGCAGAAATCTTTTTTCATCATAACTCTTTTGGAGTTGTATTATAGCCTTACATTGCTGAGAAGAGTCCAGTCTATCAAAGTTGGTCATTACACATATGTTGTCTCTGTAATTGTGTATAGATTTCTCCTGTATCTGCTCTTCTCACTCAGCATCAGTTTGTATAAGTCTCTCCAGGTAAATATGAAGTCCTTCTACTCCTCATTTTTTTTTTCCTTTTTGGAGGGCAGTTGGAATTAAGTGACTTGCCCAAAGTCACATGGCTAGTAAGTGTGTCAAGTGTCTGAGGCAGGATTTGAACTCAGGTCCTCCTGACTCCAGGGCCAGTGGTCTATTCACTGTGCCACCTAGATGCTCCCACTCCTCATTTTTTATAGCACAATAATATTCCATTACATCACATGCCACAACTTGTTTAGCCATTCCCCACTTGATGGGCATCCCCTTAATTTCCAGTTCTACACTGGCATTACACTACAAAAGAGTAGTTCCACTACAAAAAAAGCTGCTAAAAAATTTTTGTATATGCAGGTCTTCCTCCCACTTCTATGATCTCTTTGGGATACAACCTTAGAAGTGGTGTTGCTGGGTCAAAGGGTACGCAATTATTTATAGCCCTTTGGGCATAGTTCCTGTTTGCTCTCCAGAATGGTTGAATCAGTTCACAATGCCACCACCAATGAATTAGTGTTCCAGTTTTCCCACATCCTCTCCAGCATTTGTCATTTTCCTGTTTTGTCATCTTAGCCAATCTGACTGGTGAGATGTGGTACCTCAGAGTTGTTTTGATTTGCATTTCTCTAATCACTAGTGATTTAAAGCATTTTTAATATTCTTATAGATATCTTTAATTTCTTCCTCTGAAAACTGCTGGTTCATATCTTTTGACCATTTATCAATTGGGGAATGACTTGTATTCTTATAGATTTGACTCAATTCTCTGTATATTTTAGAAATGAGGCCTTTATCAGAGGTTGTAAAAATTCTTTCCCAATTTCCCACTTCCCTCTTAATCTTGATTACATTGACTTTGTACAGAAACTTTTCAATTTAATGTAATCAAAATTATCCATTTTGCATCTTATCATGCTCTCTAATTCTTGTTTGGTCATAAAGTCCTCACTTCACTTCTCCATAGGTCTGGCAAGTACACTATTCTTTGCTTTCCCAAATTGCTTACAGTATCAACCTTTATATCTAGATCATGCACCCATTTGGACTTGATTTTGGTATACAGTGTTAGACAATGGTCTATACCCAGTTTCTGTCATACTATATTCCAGTTTTCCCAGCAGTTTTTGTCAAACAATGCATTCTTATCCCCAAAACTGAGGTCTTTGGGTTTATCAAACAGTAGATAACTGTAGTCATTGACTGCTGAGTCTCATGTACCCAATTTATTCCATTGATCCACTACTCAATTCCTCATCCAGTACCAAGTATGATGACTGTTGCTTTCTAGTACAGATTAAAATCTGGTATGGATAGCCCACCTTCCCCAGCATTTCTTTTCATTAATTTCCTTGATATTCTGGACCTTTTGTTCTTCCAAATGAATTTTGTTACTATTTTTTCTAGCTCTATAAAGTAATTTTTTGGTAGATTGATTGATATGTCACTAATTATGTAATTTAATTTAGTTTAAGTTGTAATTTTTATTATATTAGCTTGACACAGCCATAAGCAATTGATGGTTTTCCAATTAGTTAGATCTGACTTTATTTGTGTGAGAAGTGTTTTGTAGTTGCATTCATAAAAGTCCTGGGTATGTTTTGGAAAGGAAATTCCCAAATATTTCATAATGTCTGCAGTAACTTTAAATGGGGTTTCTCTTTTTATCTCTTGCTGTTGGATTTCATTAGAAATACAAAGGAATGCCGAGGATTTATGTGTGTTTATTTTATATGCAACAATTTTGCCAAATTTATTTATTGTCTCCAGTAGTTTTTTGCTTGATTCTCTAGAATTCTCTAAGTATATCATCATATCATCTGCAAAGAGTGACAGCTTAGTCTCTTCTTTGCCTAATTTGATTCCTTCAATTTCTTTTTCTTTTCTAATTGCTACTGCTAACATATCTTTTTTTTTTTTTAGGCAACCAGGGTTAAGTAACTTGCTCAAGGTTACACAGCCAGTTATTTCTAGGTGTGGTGCTAAGTATCTGAGCCCGGATTCGATCCCAGGTCATCCCAACACTGGAGCCAATGCTCTTACTCACTGAGCCACCTGGCCACCTCTAAGCAATTAGGGTTAAGTAACTTGCTCAAGGTTACATGGCCAGATGTTTCTGGATGGGTGCTAAGTGTCTGAGCCCGGATTCAATCCCCAGGTCATCCTGACACTGGAGCCGGTGCTCTTACTCGCTGTGCTACCTGGCCTCCCCAACTGCTAACATTTCTAGTACCAGATTGAATAAGAGGGGTAATAGTGGACATCCTTGTTTCACCCCTGATCTTATCTGAAATGCTTCTAGCTTATCCTCATTACATATAATACTTGCTGATGGCTTTAAATAGATGCTACCTATTATTTTAAGGAAGATTCCATTTATTTTTATACTTTCTAGTGTTTTTAGTAGGAATGGATGTTGTATTTTGTCAAAAGCCTTTTCTGCATCTATTGAGATAATCATATGGTTTCTGCTAGTTTTATTGTTGATATGATCAATTATACTGATGGTTTGCCTAATATTGAACCATCCTTGTATTCTTGGAATGAATCCTACCTGATCAAAGTGTATTATTCTTGTGATTGGTTGCTGTAGTCTTTTTGCTAATATTTTATTTAAATTTTTTGCATCTATATTCATGAGGGAAATTGGTATATAATTTTCTTTCTCCATTTTGTCTCTTCCTGATTTAGATATCAGTGCCATATATGTGTCATAAAAAGAATTTGGTAGGACTCCTTCTTCCCCAATTTTCCCAAATAGTTTGTAGAGTATTAGAATAAATTTTTCTTTAAATGTTTGATAGAATTCATTGGTAAATCCATCTGGCCCTGGAGATTTTTTCCTAGGGAGTTTCTTGATGACTTGTTCTATTTCTTTTTCTGGGATGGAATTATTTAAGTAATTTACTTCCTCTTCAGTTAATCTGAGCAATTTATATTTTTGTAAATATTCATCCATTTCACTAAGATTGTCAAATTTATGTGCATACAATTGGACAAAATAATTCCTAATTATTATTTTAATTTCCTCTTCATTGGAGGTAGATTTACCCTTTTCATTTTTCATACTTGTAATTTGGTTTTCTTCTTTCTTTTTTTTATCATATTGGCTAAAGGTCTACCAATTTTATTGTTTTTTTCATAAAACAAACTCTTTGTTTTCTTTATTAGTTTAATAGTTTTCTTGTAATTTTTGTAAATATTCATCCATTTCACTAAGATTGTCAAATTTATGTTCATACAATTGTTTTCTTGTAATTTTTGTAAATATTCATCCATTTCACTAAGATTGTTTATATTTTACATAATAATATAATATTTATTAGTTTAATAGTTTTCTCAAATTCAATTTTATTAATCTCTCCTTTGGTTTTCATTATTTCTAATTTAGTATTTAATTGGGGGTTTTAAATTTGTTCTTTTTCCAGCTTTTTCAGTTGCATGCCCAGTTTTTTCACCTCCATTTTCTCTATTTTACTTATGCATGAATTCAGGGATATAGAACAGGGATATAAAAAGAACTACCTTTGCTGCATCCCACAAGTTTTTGTATGTTGTCTCATTATTTTTATTCTCTTGAATGAAGTTACTGGTTGTTTCTAGAATTTCTTGTTTGACTGACTCATTCTTTAGGATTAAGTTATTTAGTTTCCAATTTGTTTTTAGTCTATCCTTTCATGGCTCTTTATTGCATATTATTTTCATTTCATAATGATCTGAGGATACATTTATTATTTCTGCCTTTCTGCACTGAATTATGAGGTTTTTATTCCCTAGTGCATGGTCAATTTTTGTGTGCCATGTACCACCGAGAAGAAGATATATTCCTTTTTATCCCCTTTCAGTTTTCTCCATAGGTCTACCAGATCTATCTTCTCTAAGATTCTATTTACCTCCTTGACTTCTTGTTTATTTTGAGTTTAGATTTATCAAGTTCAGAAAGGGGGAGATTGAGGTCCCCCATTAGTATAGTTTTCCTATCTACTTTTTTACTGCTTGGTGCAAAAATATTTAGTAATGATATCGCTTCATTTTTGGTAGTGCCTTTTAGCAGGATATAGTTTCCTTCCTTGTCTCTTTTAATTAGATCTATTTTTGCTTTTGCTTTGTTTGAGATAAGGATTCCCACCCCTGATTTTTTTTTTACTTTAGCTGAAGCATAATATAATTTATTCCAGCCTTTTACCTTTAGATATGTTGTGTGTGTGTGTGTGTGTGTGTGTGTTTTCCCTATTTACCTTTCTTTGTCTCTCTTGAGTCTTGTAATTAGAGATTGAATTTTCCATTGGGCTCTGTCTTTTTCATCAGGAAGGTCTGGAAGTCCCTTTTATCATTGAATGACCATCTGCTTGCCTGAAAGATTATGCTCAGTTTCACTGTTCCTTGGTTGTAACCCGAGCTCTTTTGCCTTGTGAAATATCACTTTCCAGTCCCTCTGTTCTTTCAGGGTAGAAGCTGACAGATCCTGTGCAATCCTCACTGTAGCTCTGTGATATTTGAATTGTTTCTTTCTGGCTGCTTGCAGTATTTTCTCCTTTACCTAATAGTTCTGAAATTTGGCTACAACATTTCACGGAGTTTTCAATTCGGGATCCCTTTCAGGAGGTTACTGGTGGATTGATTCTCTTGATTTCTATTTTACCCTCTGGTTCTAGGATATCAGGGCAGTTTTCCTTGATGTGCTCTTTAAAGATGTTGTCCAGGCTCTTTTTTTTATCATGATTTTCTGGAAGACCAATAATTCTTAAATTATCTCCCCTGGATCTGTTTTCCAGGTTGGCTATTTTTCCATTGAGATATTTTACATCTTTTTAATTCTTGATGTTTTGTTTGACTAATTCTTGATGCCTCATAGAGTCATTAATTTCAATTTGGTTGATTCTAATTTTTAGCAAATTATTATCTTCAGTTAGTTTTTTGAGCTCCTTTTCCATATGTTTTTCCATTTCAAACATTTTTATTTTTTGCTTTTTGGAGGGCAATTGGGGTTAAGTAACTTGCCCAAGGTTACAAGACTAGTTATTTTGTGTGGGTGTTAAGTGTCTGAGGCTGGAACCAAACTCGGGTCCTCTTGACTCCGGGCTGCCGCTTTACTCACTGTGCCACTTAGCTGCCCTCACATTTTTATTTTTTAAGGAGCTGTTTTCTTCATTGTAATATTTTGCTAATTTCACAATTTTGATTTTAAAAGAATTATTCATTTTATCTTTTACCTCTCTAATTTGGTTTTCAAAGTCCTTCTTGAGCTTTTCTATGAATACTTTCTGTGCTTGATACCAGTTCATATTCCTTGTTGAGGCTTCAGCTGTGGGTGTGGAGTCAATGCTGTCTCTTGAATTTGGTTCCTCCTGCTTGCAATAGTAGGATTCCAGAGTCTTCGTCTTTTCAATCTGTTTTTACCCATTTTGAGGCAGGGCCTTAGCCATGCTGCTCCTCTAGGACTACCAAGCCTTCACTATTTTAAAATTTTGCTCTGGGGCAATAATTTATCTGTTTTCAGGGTCAGAGGGGGTAATTAGATCAGCCTGGGTTCACTCTCCCATCCTGGTCTCTGGAAGTTCATTCAGGTGCTTTTTAAATTTCCAGGCTGTGAGTTGATAGTCCCAGGAGTAGCTGCTGCCACTGCTGTGGGCCCTTCATTTGTGTCTTTCCCAACTCTGACAATCTTAGCCCTGGGGTGATAGATCTGGGAATGGCCCTTGTGGTTGGTGGATCAACTTCCCACTGTGCTGCCCCACTCTCTACTGTGTACTGTGCCACCCTGCTATCCACCACCTAACATTGTTTCTTAATTGAATGATCTCATGTCATTTCAGTTATGATTATTTCTGGGGTGAGATATCCAAAAAGTGCCCATCATTTCTATTCCACTGAGTAGCTGGTCCATATTGGTGAGATTCAGATCCAGGCACCTATTTTCCCTTGATGGTTACTCCAGAATCACCATTAAAGCAAACCAAGAAATGAGTACTTGCTCTGATTTCGTCAGAGTTCTAGAATGTCCATGTTGTTAAAGTTGTTCATCACTACCATATTATGGCCCTGTGCCAGACTCTAGATTTTTTCTTGAATATCTTAAACAGTTTCCTCCTTTGTTCCATATTGCCTGTGGTTTGGAATTCATAAGCATTTGCTTAATTGAACAAGCAAATGGAGGTTATGTGAAAAATTATGAAGAATTTCAAAGAAATATTAGATGATTTTTTCAAAAAGCACATTTAAGTTGTATTAGGAGCAAGAGGACGATTGAGGAAAGGAAAAGAGTCTTTCTTAGTGCAAATGGAAAGAAGAATGGACAACAGTGAGAATGAAAGCTATGCAACTCTCATTTTCCCATTCTAGCTATAAAGGTGAAGGATTTTCAGATGGAAAATGGTAGAACAAAATCATTAACAAGAATATGAAGCCCAAGATAAGTAATGTTGTATTATCATAGCATTTGGCTGCCCTAAGTTAGTATAATACCTCTGACCCAAATTAATGTAATCTCACTGACCCCACCAAACTAGTTCCCTTGTTATTAAAATCAACAACAACAACAAACTTTCAAGTTGTTACTGATCTCCAAGGAATATTACTGAACAGCCTTGTAAATAGACATATGTTGTATTACTTTTTTTTTAAGCAATCAGGGTTAAGTAACTTGCTCAAGGTTACATGGCCAGTTATTTCTGGGTGTGATGCTAAGTATCTGAGCCCGGATTCGATCCAGGTCATCCTGACACTGGAGCCAGTGCTCTTACTCACTGAGCCACCTGGCCGCCCCTAAGCAATTGGGGTTAAGTAACTTGCTCAAGGTTACATGGACAGGTGTTTCTGGGTGGGTGCTGTCTGAGCCCGGATTTGATGCCCAGGTCATCCCGACACTGGAGCCGGTGCTCTTACTCACTGTGCTACCTGGCCCCCCTCTTGTATTAATTTTCAAATAAGAGAAGGTAGGTAATTAAAATTATAGGTTCAACTTCATTTTTGTTAAATTCTATAATAAATTAATTTTTTTAAGGATGGCTTATGATCTTTTGCAAAGGTAAAAGTTGACCATTATAAGCCATCATATTTCATTAAGAACATATGACACCTGTTAAGTTCACTTCCTTTTTTGATAGAATTGCTAGATGAATATATAAGAAGACTGACATTGACAAAACATTTCACATTTCTGGACAAGAATGAAAAATGTGTACTGAATAAAAGTACAATTAGATGGTTTCAGATTTTTTTTTTTGACAGACCTAAGAAAAAAGTGTTGATTCATGAATCGATGTCAACCATGAAAGATATCTTTTAAAAAATTGCTTTCAATTCCCTGCCATATGAATTGTTCAGTTCCACATTTTTGCTAGTGTCCTAGATGAAGGTATATTTGTCATATTTATGTATGACACAAAACTAGTGGGGAGGAGGAGGAGGACAGCCAATATGTTGGATGACAGATTTGGGATCCAAAAAGATTTTGATGATCTGAAACAGTGGGCTGAACCTAACAAGGTAAAATTTAATAGAGACATATGTTCCATCTTGTACTTCCAGAGTTCCAGAGATTCTTAGAAGGGAGAGGTTCAAAAGAATTCATGTGAAGAAATCCTAGGTGTTATAAAAGACTTCATGGCCAACATGAATAAGCATTGTGATATGATAGCTAAAGAATAAATAAATTAATAGGATTCACTAATGGAAGGGCAAAGTCAAAAACAAACATTTATTAAGTGCTTACTATCCAGCATTAGAGAGCTTCATTGTACTCTTCATGGCTACAGAATCACCATATTTTAAAATATTTCAGTGGCCTTCCAGTCAAACTGACACCTGAAAAAGTATATCTAATGTATTATACCCATGGAGTCATTATTCAGCCTATTCTTGAAAATCTCTAGAGAGGAGGAACCTCTCTATCACCAGATGAAGTGCATATGACCATCAATAGCTCTAGTTATTAGGAAATATTTCCTGACTTCAAGCTTAAATTTATTTGTTTTTAGTTTCCACCCATTGATACTGGTTGTGCCCACTCAGGCCAGATAGAATAAATATAATCCTTGTTTCACATAACAGTACTTAAAATACTTGAAGATAACTATTTTATCCCACCTGAATCTTCTCTTCTTCAGGTTAAACATCATTTCTTCCACAATCAATGCTCATATGTCACACAATGTTCTTCACCTCATCTTTCTCTGGACACCCACCAGTTTATAACTGTCCTTCTTTAAATGTGATGCCCAAATCTGAACATGATGCTTCAGATATTGTCTAGGGAAAAGTACAGTTGGACTGTCACTTCCTGATTTTCAGAAGCTATAATTCAAGCAGCACAATATGGCACTGGATTTTTTAGTTGTCATATCACTTTATTTACTCATATTGACACTGCATTATTCTAAAGCCATCATATATATATATTTTCAGACAATTTGTTATCTTATGCCCCCACATGCCATATTTACAAAATTAATTTTTGTACCTAAAATGCAAGACGTTATATTTATTTCCATTAAACTTCACCATTTCAGATTTATCTCTATATGTTAGCCTTTTTGGATCAGGGCTGTTCTTTCTCCCAGCTGGAGTATTGTGTCCAATTCTGAGTACCACATTTTTAGAAGGGACATTGAAAGTATAGAACATGCCCAGGAAAGGGCATGTGAAGTGTTAAAGTAACTAGAAACCATGCCACATGAGGATTATTTGAAAGGTCTCATAATGTTTAGCTTGAAGAAGTTAAAGCTTAGTTGAGATATAATAGCAGTGTTCAAATATTTGAAAGGTTGTCACATGGAAGGGGCATCAGTCTTGTTATACTTGGCCACCAATGGGGGGTAGAGGTTATATGAAAGCAGATTTTGATTCAATAAGAGGAAAAAACTTCCTCATAATTAGGTATTAGATTACAAAATAGAAAGGACTAACAGATAAGGTAGTGAATTCCCACATAACTAGCAGTGTTTAAGCAGAGCCTCAAGGAAGAATTGACTAGCATATTATAACAGAGAATCGTGGTTTGGGTAAAAAATGAACAAGATAACTCTACAAAGACTCTATGAAACTAAATGCATATTTTAAAAAGATAGCATGTACAAATTCAGTGATTAGAGAAAATTCTGAACAAATGACTAATTTTAATATGATTTGGTCTGTGGAATTTCATGATGCTGATATGATATTGGGAAATTGAAGGGGAGGGGAAGTTTGAAAATTGAACTATTTACTATAATTGTGAAACAATCAATTTGAATTATTTTGCATAAGGAGTTTATATTAAAATAAATATCTCAAAATAGACATGAAATTAATTTCAAAATTTCATAGAACAGTGTGTAAATTGTAGTTAAAAGTCTTGTGTTTTTCTGACTTAAAAACAAACTAGGATTGATAGAAAAAGAGAAGGTATTATGGAAATGCATTTTTCCTAAATGTTATAGAATCTTCTTATTTATACTTTGTTTTCTTATGAATATAAAATCATCCTTGCCCTCCTTATTGATGCCTAATAAAATATCAGTATGACTGCTTTAGGAACAGATCTGAGGGCTAAATATGAGCAGCACTGAAAATCTGATTATAAATCTCTTTCAAGAGCTACAAAATAATGACAACCTATGGTTTGCAACAGCTGCTGTAGTTGAATAAACCATGAACTTTATATTATCAAGCAAGCATCTCTGCTGAGGAGTTGGGCACAATTCAAAGCTGAACAATATTAAAAAATAATTTGTTTTTTATTAACCATAACATTCCACAGAATAAATTAAAAGCATCTTTTGATGGGTACTGTACACTGGTTTAAATGTGCTTAAAAATTCACCACGCTGCAGATTAACTGACCTCTTTAGATGTTGCTTGGTTTTCCTGAGAATCAAAAGTCCAATAAGCCTAAAGCTTGCTCTATAAAACTGATTAATTGGCTTTGAATATGGTGATATTTTACTTCTCTCTTAGTAGACAGCCTCTCCCTTTGGGCTCAATACCTTTTGACACCATATGGTAATGCATAAAATGGTAGTACTTTGCCTTATTATGTCTGGAGAGACAAGCTGATGAATTGAGCAAACATGTGCCTCATCACTGTGGTTATTTCAACATTGAGTTCAGGAAAGGGGAAGCATATTTTGAGAGTAGAAAAACCCAGGAAAGAAATCTTTTAATTAATGAGATGACCAGTGCTGTGGATGAGATGCAGCAAATGAAACATGGCATGAGGAGGGAAGAAGAAATCTAGGAAATAATCTGAGATGTAGGGCATAGATATTATTGAACAATTTAGTAGGTTTCATGAGGTAGGATTAATTTATTGTGTAAATGACCAAAAAGACATTCCTAGATCTATTATATATTGGTAGATCATGTACCATATCTAGAAATCTCAGCTAATTCTATTTATAGATCCTTGTCTTACAGTAAAAAGACTTCCATGGTTAATTATAGTTATTTCAAATTCACACAGATGTGAACATGATTTATTGCCTCAGTATTCTCTCCTCCATCTAGGTACATAGCTAATAACCACTGGTTCACAAGCTTGGGAAACCAGGCTTGATAGCTTTCTAAAACTGTTGTGAGGAAAAAAGTAGGACAGTAAAACATACTGAAAATACTGCCATGTGAGTTAGAAAATTTAGAACTTTTGGATATACTATGTTAGTCTTTATAACTATGTAAATTTTCCCTTTGAGATTAAGGTAGGTGAAATCTAGAACCATGTCTTCTTAAAAAGTTCACTGATGGTTTTTTCTTTGAAATATTAGAAGCTTCTGAAGATATCCCAATAATATCTCCCTCCACCCCAGTAGCGAATCAAAATGAGTTAAATAATATTGTGATTGCGACTGAACATGTCACTTTCCATATTTTGATTTTAATGATTGTTAAAATAATGTATGATTTTAAGTTTGATAATATGTTACTAATATTTCTTAATTATATTTGATTTTAGTTTTTTTGCCTCTTAGTATCATAACTGTATATCCTGTATATTCTTTTATTCCTTTTTTATTCACTTTACATTTTTTCGTATTTTCATGTTTCTTCAAATTCAAATGGTGTTAATTATTTTCAAGAGTAGTTATATTCCATTATATTCATATACAATTAAAGTGCTAGTTATTTACCCAATCACTGAGCTCATTTGTACATGTGTGCATATGTCTATGTGTATTTTTGTTACCACAAATATTGTTGCTTCAAATATTTTTTTACATATGATTCTTTTCCTTTTTGATAGTAAATTTCTTTTTTTTTTAATTTTTTTGATAGCAAATTTCTTAGAGGAGTGGGCATAATCTCAGTAGCAGGATCTGATTTTTTGGTCAAAGTACATATAATTTCTAGTAATTTTTCTCTTATAATACCAAATTATTTTCTAGAATAAACTATTCCACATCTCCAATGAATTAGTGTGTCTTTCTCCTTGTAGCCTCTTCAACTTCCAATATTTCCACCTTTTGCCAACTTTGATCATTTGATGAATGGGAGGTGATGCATTAAAGCAGCAAGGTGGCTATTAGGAAGATGACTAAAGGATGAAGGGAAGAATGGCTAGAGCATTCAATGGACAAGTGGGGGGGAATATGAATCATTTTGATTCCTTCTAGTAATTTAGAACATGTTTTTTTTTTTTACATTTTATGGATTCTATTTCTTCTATTGAATAATTTGTACCTTCTTTTCTCTTACAAACACACTCTGTCCCCTATTTCATTCCTTGAGAGCAACTTGAAGATAGGAAGAATTTGACCAAGTATACCATTACAAAAGTCACACGCATCTCTAAACCATCCTAGGAAGTCAAAATAACAATGAAATAGGAGACATTCCACATGAACATAGGCAATTTATTAATTCTTATGATGGCACTGTTAATAACTTGATTGGAAAAATAAAAGAAATAGAGACCATAAATAACATTTTCTGAGAAGTTCTTTCTAAATCTATATTTAGGGGGAAAAAACTTTCCTTAAATACAGAACATTGGAATGATACCCAAATAGGTATAAAGGTTAAAAACAATAGAAGTTCTTTTTTTTTGTTTTTGTTTTTTAGTTTTTCTTCTGATTATACAGCCGAACAGTCAGGAGCTTGTTCTCTTAGGTAAAGGTAAAGATTTCTGTTTTAAGCTTATAGAATATCAGATGATTCCAGGTCATGAAAATAAAAATGCCCAAATGTTTGTGAAAATTTAGGATTATTGCATAGGTTGGAAACTGAACAAGTACTATAAATTTAGGAAACCTACCCCTTTATGATAATTGAAACTGAGAGATTGGTAGGGGTGGGATTTTAGGGGATATATAGTAACATGAGTTTACTTGTGGGGCTTCTACAATTAGGAGGCAGGAGAAGGATGAGGACTGTGTAGAGACAGAGAAGAGTTGGTAAGATAGTGACAGAATAACAGTGATTAAAGAGAGCAATATTTGAGAACAAGTCATTAGGTTTTGGTGATTTAGGAAGTCATTGAAACTTTGAGTCAAGTCCTTGAGAGAAGAGTATCAATAGAATTAAGAAGGAAATTGAGTTACTAATGTAATTATCAGTTATTTCAAACTATTTTGCCAATGTTAAGTGTTACTAAGCATGAATCTCTCTTCTTTGTCAGAGAATTATTTATTCCATAAACAAAATGAGATGAGCTTCCTTCACTCACATATCTAGCATGTCTAACAACTATCACAGAGGTTTCCATGTGATGTCCATTAATGTAGCTAGGCACATTTAGAAGCAGACAGAGCCTCAACATCAACTTCTGCTCTAATCTACATTGTGAGCCTTCTTTGATCTAGCTCTGATTCTTCTTAAATTTTATTTTTAATTAATAGAAATTAATCCGTTAAAAAATTAGTGGACATCTCTTATCCATACTCCAGTGTAGGAAAGGGGGAGAGAAAACAAAAATCATTTTAATAATGAAGCACAGCTGGGCAAACAAATTCTGTTCTCCCAAAAATTTATGTCTTATTCTACATTCTAAGGTCATCACCTGTAAAGCCACTTATGAGCATTGGGGTTCTAATGTGTGCATAGCATTGTGCAGGATGCTGAGGAAGGGAGATACTAGTATTTCCATTGAAAAGACTCAATTTATTGTTTCCACAGTTAAATTTTAGAGAAGAAATCATCTTCAGAGTCTTTTTGCCAAAAGGATTTGCTTTTCTCCATTAGAAAAGCATTAATATTACAAATTGTAAAAAATGTAAAGTATAGGACTGGAATGGGGCAAGAACTGAAAAATTAACTGTGCTATCATACTTTCATTCCATTAAAAACATTTATTACTTGCAGGAAATGGCCTTTCAGAGGAAGATCAAATTAAACTTCAGTTTTCCTTTGAAAAGCTAGAACTTAATGATGTTTGAGTCCCTCAAAACCATGTGAAAATGTCCTCAGAAACTTGAAGACCACTCTTATGTCTCAAATAATGTCAATACTTTAAGGATATATGATACATATGATATCTAGTTGTAAAGCCACCCACAGGCAGTTTTCCAGAGGACTGCTGCTGTGAACAGCTTTCAAGATTCAGATTACATAGTATAGTAAACTCTCTATTTATTCAAGAACAAATTAGAGCAAAAATTCATAGAAAATAAAAATACAGCATTCACAATGCTACAGCTTTATCACAGAAGATCAAAATACAGTATTCACCATGTCACAACTCAAAAACTTATCACTAAAATGGCCACATAATTTTCACCAAAGTGGTCACATAGTTTTCAACAAAGTATATTCATAGTCAATCACAAAATCCTTAATTCAATCACAAAGTACAAAAGTCAAAGTTCTCCACCTGTAGGTCACAGTAAATCATAATCTTCTCAGTCAGTACACAGTATCCAAGTAAAGTCTTCTTTTAGCTTGACTTGAGCCTGGCTCTCAGCTTCCATCATTCCTCTTCCATGGTCCCAGCTCCAACTGTCACCTTGGTTCAAAGACAGGCAGTTCCCAGTTCCTCGTCCAGTTCTTCATCCAGTTCCCATTCCATATTGAAGTTCACAGTGTCCAGTCCACCTCAAGTCCTTCACAGTTCCTTTTTCTGGTAACACAAAGCTTGACAGAGCCACAATAATATTCATTCACATTGCCAGCACCATCATCAATTCACTATCTGCCTGTGAAATCAATTCAGATCCACCAACAAGGTCTGAGAACTCAACACAAATCATCAACATAGAAATCAACACAGTCCCACAAACAAGGTCCAAGAGGTCAGCACAAATCATCAACACAGAAATTAACACAGACCCACAAACAAGGTCCAAGAGATCAGCACAAATCATCAGTAAAATCCCAGGACCTCCAAAACCTTCCTCCAGGACTTCTGTAAATATACAACCAGGAAGTCCTCTTTCATGGCTTCCAGCAAGGTCCCAGGGCTTCTGTACAAAGTATCATAAACAAACATCAACACAGATAGAGCAGACAGAGTGCCAGGATTCCACAAGTTTTCTCCTTCTTGACTGCCACCACAAGAGTCCTCTCCTCAGTTCTGCTGTCTCTAGCCTGGAAATTCTCCTTATATATGGTCATTAGCTACTCCTCTTCCTGTTGCAGGAGTTCATGAGTTCTAGGGTTCACAAGTTGTGGGGTTCACACGTTCTGTTTCTTAACAGGCTTGATACAAGGCTCAAAAGAAACTTGAACTGAAACAAGGTGTTAATTCAATAGCTGAAAAAGGTGTGAACTACTTCTGGCTTGCCATTATATCACCTCTGTCAGGAATCATTTAGGTTCCTCTAGAATCATCCATGGTTATGGTGCTGAGCAGTTGTTATATCCAGTTCTGATTTTGCATAGTTTTCCTCTATTTATAACTGACCAAGGGGGTATTGGGTTGTTTGCTTCACATCTCTTTGATATCATCTCCTACTGGTTACATTAAAAACTTTATTTTTTGAGATGGTTATGACCTCATCAACATCCATCCTTTTCTCCCTTTTCTCAAAACATGCTTCTGCATAGTCACTGTTTGCTTTCCCGTGCTTGAAAAAATAGAATTCAATAGGATCAGAGGAGAGCCACTTTATGTTCTTTGTCAAAGTACTGATGGAGATGTGAATCCTGAAAAATCTGTATTCCATTCTCTTTGTAGATAAGGGACATAGATACCCAATTTTTCATAGGCATAGATAAAGTCAATCCATCTATAAAGCCTTTGTTAGGCATGGGAAGTAAGAAAGGGATAACAGTGAGGAATGAAATAGAAGGTATTCCAATGAAACCTTTTGTGGAAAATAAGTTCAGTAGCAGATTGCTGGATGTGGGCTCTTTCACTTCCATTCCTGAGTGTGACGCTTGAATTTATATATTTCTTCCTATAATGTCATGTCATCTAATAATATCTCTTCAATCAGTCACAGGTTAGAAATGCTCTCAATCCAATATATTTTATTTCTACAAACAATTATTAAACACTTAAGTAGATTTTTTTTTCTGAAACCATTCTGCTCTTCATTTCTCATAACATGATGGTATTCTGTCACAATCATATACCACAATTTGTTCAGGCATTCTCCAGTTGAAGCATCCCCTCAATTTCCATTTATTTGCCACCACTAAAAGAGCTACCATAAATATTTTTGTGTATACACATTTTTATCCTCTTTTTTTGAATTCTTTGGAATATAGACTTAGCAGTGGTAGTGCTTTGTCATCATGGTTCCAAATTGTACTCCAGAATGGTTGGATCAGTTCACAACTCCATCAACAGTGCATTAGTGTCCAGATTTTCCCACATCCTCTCCAACAAATTTATCATTTCCCTTTTCTGTCATATTAGTTAGTCTGATAGGTATGAGGTGGTACCTCAGAGTTGGTTAAATGTGGATTTTTCTAATTAATAGTGAGTTAGAAGCTCCTTTTCATATTATTTTAGATAGATTTCTTCTGAAAACTGCCTATTCATATCCCTTGACTGTCCATTGAGGAATGATTTATATTCTTATAAATTTAACTTGGCTCTCTATATATTTAAGAAAGGAAGCCTTTATCAGAGAAACACTGTAAATCCCTGTTCCATTCATCTCTAACCCCCTCTATTTTTTTCTTTCTGTCCAATTTTGGTTACATTGATTTTGTTTGTGGAAAACCTTTTCAATTTAATATAATCAAAATTATCCATTTTACATGCTGTGATGCTCTTTATCTCTTGTTTGATCATAAATTATTCTCTTATTCATAGATCTGACAGATAAAAATTTTCATACTCTCCTGATTTGCTTACGGCATCCCCCTTTACATCTAAATAATGCACCTATTTTGACCTTATCTTGGTATATGGTGTGAGATGTTGGTCTATACCCAGTTCCTGCCAAAATGCTTTCCACTTTTCTTAGTAATTTTTGTCAAATAGTGAGTTCTTATCTCAAAAACTTGAATCCAGGGTGGGGAATCTTCAGCCTCAAGGGTATATATGGCCTTCATGGTCCTTGGGTACAACCTTTTGACTGAGTCCAAGTTTTACAGAATAAATCCTTGTATTAATGGGATTTGTTCTGTGAAGTTTGGATTCAGTCAAAGGTCCACACTTGAGGACCAAGAGGGTGTTGCATGTTCTCTACCCTGGACTTGAATCTTTGTGTTTATCAAACACTAGATTACTAAAGTCATTTACTATTGGGTATTATATACCCAAACTCTTCCACTGACCCATCACCCTATTTCTTAGCCTATACCAGAGTGTTTTGATGATTACCACTTTGTAATACAGTTTGAGATCTGGTACTGCTAGGCCACCTACCTTCACCTTTTTTTAACTGATACCCTTAATATTCTTGAACTTGTTCTTCCAGATATATATTGTTATTTTTTTCTAGCTCTATAAAATAATTTTTGGTAGTTTGATTGGCGTGGCACTGGATAATTAAATTAATTTCAGTAGAATTGTTTAGATCTGACATTATTTGTGTGAAAAGTGTTTTGTAATTGGCTTCATATAGTTCCTGGGTTTGTCTTATCAGGTAGACTCCCAGGTATTTTATGTTGTCTACAATTATTTTAAATGTAATTTCTCTTTCTATCTCTTCCTGCTGAACTTTGTTGGTAATATAAAGGAATGCTAATGATTTATGTGGGTTTATTTTATATCCTGCAACTTTGCTGAAATTGTTAATTATTACAACTAGGTTTTTCACTGATTCTCTAACTGTACAATCCTATCATCTGCAAATGGTAATTATCTTGTTTCCTCATCACCTGTTCTAATTCCTTAATTTTCTTTTTCTTCTCTGATTTTCATAGCTAGCATTTCTAGCACACTGTTTAACAAAAGTGGTAATAATGGACATTGGGAAGGCATCTAGCTTATGCCAATTACTCAGATGATGTTTGGTAATAGTTTTGATAGATGCTACTTATTTTAAGGAAAACTCCTTTTATTCCAGTGTTTTCCATTGTTTTTGACAGAAATGAGTGTTATATTTTGCCAAAAGCTTTTTCTGCATCTAGTAATATGATCATGTGATTTGGGTTGGTTTTTATTATTGATATAGTCAATTATGATGATAGTTTTCCTAGTATTGAATCAGCCCTGCATTTCTGGTGCTCCTCTGGCTTTTAAAGCCTTTCAATAATCTGTCCCCAGTAAACATTTCTACTTATACAATACTCTTCCTTTCATTCACTCGACATTCCAGTCAAACTGGACTGCTTGCTTTGCTCTTCCTTCTACTCTACAATCCTTCTTTTATATTAAAAAACTTTGCACAGGCTTGTCCCAATGGTCTCTTATCCTCATCTTATAACCATATAGAGGGTAAAATTTTCTTCAAAGCTTAGGTTGTATGACATCTTCTAGGAAATCTATACTAATTTACAGTTACCAGCTTTCTACACTTCCCTTCCCTCTGAAATTACATATATGTGTGTGTATTCTCTCTCTCTCTTTATATATATTATATATATATACACACACACATATACATACATATATAAAATCTCTATATATCCATCTCTCTATGTGTATATATATATAAACATATACATATATAAATATAAAATCTCTCTCTCTATATCCATCTCTCTCTCCATATATATAGCTAGAAAGGAAGTCAGAGGCCATCTAGTATAACTCATTTTTATAGATAAGGAAATAGGCCTATGGAGGTTAATTAATTATTAAGGTTATTAAATATCAGTAAGTATTAGTAAACATTATTATATTTCTTTCAATAGAATATAAGTACCTCAAGACAGGAATAGTTTTATTTTTGTCTTTGTGTCTCCAGTATCTGGCACAATGCTTAGTATACTGTAGGCAATGAATGAATTGAATTGAATTGACCTAAGACAGTGACTATATGAGTGGAAAGAAGGGAACCCACAGGAGAAACTTGTTGAGAGTTGTTAAATCATTGTACATCAGGAGATAGAGATAGTAACAGTCAATAAATATTTATCAAGTGCTTACATTGGGCCAGGCAGTGTGCTAAGCTCTGCCTATACAAAAAAAGACAGTAGAGATTTCTTGCCATAAAGGAGTTTACAATCTAATGATTTGAAAGAGTCAGTGATGTGAACCTTGAAGACTGTCCCAAAATTCTTGGCCTTATATGGGTAAAAAAGAGTGTGTATGTGAAGTTATACCACTGCTCCAGTGTAAACCATAAAAGATATCTCATCACAGTTTTATGAATCAAGCATCTAGACTCAGAGAATTTTTTTGGATTGACTACAGAATTTATCTTTTTTTTCTGTAAGGCTGATGGTTAGCTATGGGCTATAAAGGAAGTGACTGAGTGGTTATGAAGAAATTACCTGCTATAAATCAGAATCAGAATACTGTCCTTTGTGTGTCCCTAAGACTCAGTCTTAAGTAATGGACCAGTGCTTATTCTGTAACAGAATTGCCAATTGTGGGGTCTTTTATATTAGTAGAGGAATTCTCATTTGTGGGGGAAAAGGTTTTATTAAATATTTTGTAGAACTAGTCCCTTCAGGTATAATACCTGAACTTTTATTTATTTTTATAAAAGGTACAATTATAAACAACTTCTAAACATTGGGATAGGGAGATTAATAAAGTGGTGTGCATCATAAGTTAATGTTTATACTTATCTGAAAAGGATTGCTATGGGGAATTAGTTTGACAAGATGTATCTGCTCTTGTGATAATGTCAACTATTAGGAAGAGAGGAAGTGTTCTTTATACCTGATTGATGACTATAAAGCCTGACTAGTGGCTCCTTCAAGTTCAAGACACTAAATGTCTTCCCAAATCTTTATGGCAGCGTACAGACCCACTAAGGTTCCCTCTCATGTAACTCTCCCTTTAGGTAACATGTACAGTGTTACAGTTCTATGTGTACAGTTCTACATGTGCAGAAAAAGGAACAGAACTCAAAAATGATTATCTTAGACTGCTGTTATATGGGGATAGGAGAAGAGGGGAAATCTTGAAGAATTGCATTATAGAAGAATAGAACTCTCATTTATATAAAGGTCTGTCCATACTTCTATTTAGGGAAGTAAATTGCCTAGTGCTTTATAATCTGCTTTTCCAACTTTTTCAGGCCATTGTGGTCAATACAACTTTTTAAAACATTCATGGGTAGAGATGGGTCTTAGTCTTATGTTGCCCTTTGACCTTGAATTGTGGGAGGTCATGACCAGAATTTTGTACCACTTATCTAAATAATATTAATATTATCATGATGAATAATAATGATATAATAATAGTTGTTTATATTTCTTTGCTTCTGTTATCTCATTTGAGCCTCACAACAGCCTTGTGAGTGTCGTACTATTATTTCCCTCATTTTGTTGATAAGAAAACCAAGTTAGGCAAAGGTTAAGTGATTTGCCCAAGGGTGGACAGTTCATAAGTGTCTGAGGCAGGATAGTAACTGTGGGCTTCCTGACTCTAAGTAAAGTGCTCTATTCACTGCATCATCTAGTAGCCTTTACCTAAATGATCCATAACATAGTCAAGAACCAGTAAGTTAATTTAAAAAAGTCTAGGAGAAACAAAAGATTGAAGCCACTATTTCAAAAAGTCATTGGTGTAGTGAGGGACTCTCAGAAGAACCTAGAAAACAGGAAGTGACTGCTATCAGACTGATAAGAGAAGACAGAGGAACACTATTAAAAAAGATCACAAAACCCCCAAATTAACAGCAGACTGTAGCCACTTTAAACAGGGACAAATAACCTTATGTATTCCATTATCCCTTCATGGCATATTTGTATTATACTCTAGTATGAAAAATAAAGTTCAAAATAGTGATTGTCAATAAAAATGTCAAATTATGTTTAATAAGACAGGGTAATATAGATACATTTTAGAAATATGTCTATTAAAATTGTCAACCACCTCCTTCTCCAAAGTTCACACAAAGTTTCTAGTAAAATTATCTGTAAAATACCTCATTTCCTAACAGTATAGAGTGAAATGTTATTGTAATCATGTTTTATATATTTATTAGCATAATAGTTATAAAATTATTTTCAGTAGATATTTATAATAATTTATTTATAATGATTTTTATTTGTAATTATATATCCCATATGTATATCAATCTCTAAATATACTACTAACCCGATTTGCTATTAATGTGCATAGCTGTGGATGGAAACATCTACCCTATGTTGGAAACTATGCTACCCAGAGACTTCAGATGATCAGAATTTAAAAATCTAATTACAGCATACAGACATGTCTACTGCTATGCTGATAGAAAGGCTTACCATGAAGTGCCCACCAGAATGGAAAGGTATGTTTAAAAACAATCATAATGTAGCAAACTTACAAATATACATACCTTTCATTATTTAGCTCACATAAAGTTAGATGGACAGCATGTTATTTGAAAAGTCACTGTAGGATTTGAAACTGCTATGAACCAAGTTCAAACTGGTTCAGTATAACTTTTATAAATTGAACTTAGATCAGTCAGGGAAAATGAATTTATTAAAAATAATATTGATTACTTTTGAAAGTCATGAACTAAACAAGATTAGGATTTTTATATATTTTCTTCCTCCCCCCCCCCCCCCCCAATGATCTGTGGTCTCTTCAGGAAGGGCTTTCCCCACCAACTACATCACAATCAATTTATAATTTAGTGGATATATTTTAGGGGGTTGTTCAAACAATTTTGGACTTAGCAGATAATTCCTAGGCAGCTGCCTGTCAAATAGAAGCCAATTGACTTGCCTAGGGTTATACAGCTACTAAAATCTCTCTGTAGTCACATACTGTAGTCACACAAAATTTGAACCTGTGTAACTTTTACTCCAAGTCTAGCACTCTATCCACTATGACATTTTAACTGTATACAACCCCACTTGTAGGGAGAAATATCTGGACACCCCACCTAATTGTTGCAAGATATAGTAAGTGAAATGAACAATTCTGGATAGCACTCCATATTTAGTTTTACAAATAACTTGTCCTTGTTGATCTACTGCAGGCCTACACAACTTGAGGGCTACAGGCTGCTTATGGCTCTTGGGCCATAGTGATGGGGGGATGGCAATAGGTTATACAGGAACTCTGATCAATATCAATGACCAGAATCCCTGCGATTCAGTCTGGAAAGAATTCAGTAGGCCCAAGCAGACTTGGAGTCAGGATTGCAAAAGTTTATTGTTATGCTTTACAGCGGGCAGGGGTTCTTAGGGAACCTGCAAACTTAAAGAAGACATAGGCATAGTTTTTAAGGAGTCCAGGCAATAAATCAGGTGTCAATTATGTTAACTAGGTGAGCAAGGGTGGGATTAAGGAGGGGTTAAGGAGTGATCAGTGCTTAAAGGAACATGCACTTTTAAAGTCAACTGCACAGGGGTATTGTCCATAATTCACTGGGAAATAGCCCAAGGGGGGGTTTTTGGCCTGAAACATCACTAAGTCAACTAGTGGTCAAGGGCTGACTGAGAAGTGCCTAGTCTGCCACCCATCAGTGTCATGTTTGACAAGATGGATGTTGGGAACCAAGGCTAACAGAGACTCAGTATGTGGATAATTGGCTAAGGAGTTAACCTATAGATAGAGCATTGAAGGATTCATGGGTGTAGCTGGGCACTTTACTAAGGGGACATTTGCGTAAGCTAAAATGTTTATAGATGGTTTAGTGAAGGATTCATAGGTGTAGCTTGTTACTGCTCCAAGCAGAGATAAACAATTCATGAATTGTTGCTGGGCAGAGTGCTGGCAGGGGGAAGGGGCAGAGTTAATGCTCTGACACTGGGGGTGGGGGGTGGGGAAATGTGATTTTACAGACTGGTTTTACAAATTGATTTTACAAACTGATGTTACAAACTGACATTACATATATAGATCCTAAGCACCCCATCAATAGGATTTTTCATGCCAAAGGATTTTGGGCGGCCTGCGGAAAAATGTAGAGGAAAACATCCTTTGTATGTAGAAGAAATCCTTAGGCATGTTGCAAGTGACAGAGGATGGTAAGAAGTAGTGGCTGCAAGTTGTGCAGGCCTGATCTACAGCTTGGACTTTTCTTGCTAGTCTTATCAAAGTCCCAGATGAAGCTTAAGAAAATCCTTTCTGTTAACAGTGAGAAATGTAAAATGATAATATTTTGCCCAAAATAGGTTGGTTGCATAATGACAAGTTAATTGGTATGGAAAATATGAAATATTATTAGCACTTCACTTAGGAGAGGGAGAGTCACCTAGATCAGAAGTATCATTAGACAGATTACTGCAAAATCTGGCCCCAAATGGAGGTTGGCCTTAAAGTTCACACAAAATTTTCACGGACCAAGGTTACCGGATAGTGCAAACTAACTATATTGGAGGTCCAGTTTCATAAAATTTTAGGAAACAAAGTAGAATGCATATTAAGGTATGCCCTCTTATCATGGGCACTTAGTTAATGGACATTAAATAGAGGCCCTGAATGGTAGCAGATACTACTGTATTTGTTTAGAACTCTATCTTCTAAATAACTACCTAATTGATGGAATGAAAATACAGGTTCTCACCCATGCTATACCCTTTTAAGGGGCAACAGTGGCTCCCTAATGTAAAAGAAAAAAAAACACAAGCTCTATTTTTAGTCTCATAAAGCCCTTCACAATTCAGCCTAACTTGTCTTTCTGAATGATTCCATATTACTCTTCTTGTCCCCTGCTTTTGAGCCAAAATGGCGTAATTGTGGTTCATTTTCCATACCATTTGGATTCCCACCTGTGTGTTTGCCTGGAATTTTATTATAAATATAATATAAATATAATATAATAATATAATATAAATATAATATAAATAAATTCTCTCCTTATCTCTACCTCTTGGTATTCCTAGAACCCTTGAGAGCTCAACTCAGGTAACACAGGCCTTTCCTGATCCCTCCCCGTACCCAGGTGTTAGTCCCTCCCTTATCAAATTACTTTTTATTTATTTGTGTGTATTTTCGATTTATTTGTCTAATGTCTACTTAATTCATGTTGAATTCAATTGAGTCAGGAAGACTCTGGACAAGTCATTTAGTTTTTAAGGCTGCACACTAGAATTTATATCACAAAGAGATGTTCTGAATCAAAGTAATTAGCTATCCTAAGGAAATCTTATTTCCTAATGAAGAAGGTTTTCTTCATATTTTCAGGAGAGAAACTTACTGGAGGCAAAAGTGCTTACAAAAAGTCAAGTGTTGATCTGAGGGAATAAAGTTTCCTTTAAAAATATTGTTCAGTAGCATTAAAACAAAACAAAACAGACACAAGCACTTTCTTTGTTTTGCTGTAGGAGTAGGGCTGTCTCTATTTGGAGTTTGCTTAAGTTCATCTGTCCCTGTCTCCAGTTGCTGCTCCTACATTGGCTAGTTTTGGAGATACTTAGTGTTTCCACAGCCATAGTGTTTGCCATGGGTATGTGAATTTTAGAGTCTATATATTGTTTGTCTAGCTTCAGTCTGCTGGTCACTTAGAAGATGGGCAACAGTACTGAGAAAAGACATTTTGTAAGAAACACTATGACATTGCAGCCTCACTCTGATATGAACTGAATATTTTTTTTTCAGGCCATTGAAATGTATTATTGGAAGGAACTGAAAGGAATGATAAATCTACTTTAAATGCATTCATTTAATTTTTTAAAGTAGTACCCAGCACTCTATATAAGAAATAAGAAAGTTCTGAATATCTTGCTAGTTAAGCTTTTTGTAAAGTGAATAATAAGAAGATAAAGTCCTTTCACTGCCTCTTATCACTATCCTGTTTTTATTAGAAAGAAAACTAGCACAGGAAATTCTACTGCCACTCTCTCTCCCCCAAACATATAATGTAATTAAAATTTTTTCTGTTTATGTTTAGCTCATGGAGAAAGATGATATTTAGCATTTGTTAAGGAAAAAGTAGAACACAGTCGAAAGGAAATATCTCCCTGAAAAATAATATAATGGAATGACTTCTTTGATGGATGAAAATTTATAGAAAATGAGGCACGTGGAAGACTTTTATTCACAACTTCTTATGTGATTTTCTATTACTCAATATGTGCTATGATTTGTAACATCCCCAGTTGCTGGCATTCTTCCTCTTTATATTTTTAAGAGTTTTTGTTTTCATTTTATATAGCAAATAAGCTAATTGAAGCTATGCAGTCCCCCATTTCAGCATAAAATTCTCTCTATTCTCACTGGATTTTGCCTTCAACCCCTTAGCTGCATCATCTCTATCCCTTTTTCATTTTATGTCCTATCCTTTCATATGGGACAAGAGAAATGAAACGGTCTCATAGGCTACATGAAATGGAGAGGCTTTTAAGATGAATCTTCATCTTCTGAATGGAGACCAATAACTTTTTCTGAGCTTGTAAAATGCAACCACAGTTTTTGATAATACAGTTCAAATGCAAAAAAAGGTTAAAAAGCCAGCTTTATTGTCCTAATCAGTAGTTTGCATTCTACCACACATACTTTGCTAGCAGAAGTACTAGAGAAATCTATGGAAAGGGAAGTTCTCTAAGGATAGGCATTGGAGGTTGCTACTTTGGTGAGATCCAATAAAATATGCTCCTGTTTAAAAATCATGCCATCATTTTCTTATGTCATAAATTTTAAATTATTTTTTTTATAAAAAAGAAAATTGTTCTACAGGAATAATCATTGAAGAAAATTGCTAATATAATGACAGAAATTGTTAATATTAATTATAATATGAGTTTTCAATGCATTAAATGATCTTTGTAATGTCAGATTTCAATAATGCCTTTATATTCCTACTCTTAAGATATCTGCTCTTGGTTAGGTTGAGCTCTACCACATCTGGGGATTTTGCTTTGTGGGGGAACCTACTTCAAGCTGGATGTCTGCTTTTAGTATCCTTACCCCCTTCCACTGGGATTCATGACATAAAAGACAAAACAGCCATAAAGCACTGACTTTTTTTCCTTGCCTGGATTGTCAAGGGCCAGTGGGGTCTCACAACTAGGCCTTGCTACCTCATATTGCCTCCTTTCTCCTCCTAAAGGTATAAGAACTTTTACATGGGTGTTGGAGTTGGGAAATCCACTGGATATCCCACAGGGTGACCCTGTTATCTCAATTAAAGATACTTTATTCTTCAACTCACGGCTTTGATTTATTTCAGTACTTGACACTTGACATAATGTTTCTGTGCACACCTGTATTTACTGTCCCTAAAAGCAGATTGATAGCATGTCTTCTTTTCAGATTTCCTTCAGGAATAAAATTGGTGGCTGACTTTAGGGAGAAAGTAAAACAATAGAAAAATATTATTGAACAGCAGTGTGATGTGGGAAAAGAATATTGGGCTTGGAATCAGAAAGGCCTGATTTCTTCTCCTGCCTCTCTCTCACTATGTGGCTTAGGAAAGGTCACTTATCTTCTCTAAGCCTCATTTTCTTCATTTGCAAAATGGAGATGCTAGCATTGTCATCTTGAGATTCAAGAGTGTGATTTCCATTGAATGAATCTTCAAGAATCAAAGAAAAAAGAAACTCCCTCCCACTACTTATGCCCTTTGATAGAAGGGCAGGGGTCACACTCCACAAAGATGTTCATTACCTAGAATTTCTAGACTGTCTCTAGGGATTGGCAAGCTTAGCTTCTTAAAACCTCCAGAAGAGTGTCCAGTCTTCATCTTGCTGATAGACCACTATTGGTCTAACTAAAAAAAAAAAACAACTTTTCACATTTTAAGGGCTGACAGAGTATAGAAAATTTTGCATTTCACATATTAATTTTTGATAATCTCTGTTATCTGCCCCTTATTTCTGTGATTATATCAAAGTAGATTGAAGGGATAAGGGGAATGTAGAAAGGGAGAAATAAATCTCCACATAATTCATTAGAGTAAGAGGAACATTCTTGTAGCACTTTTTTGTGACTCTTTATAGGAAAACTGATAATTGTACAAATTTTGCATGGTTTATCATTAATTAGAGAGGCAGTGTGGGGTAGTCCACAGGTGTTAAATTCATGCAGCTTGCCTGAACCAGATTAAATAAATATTATTAGGAAATGTTACAAAATAAATAAAAATAGAGTATAATATTGATAATGTGAATTTGTGGTTTTCTAAGTAAATATGTGATCCAGTTTCTATTTGAGTTTTATACCACTTTTATTTGAGTTTGACACCACCAGAGCGGACCTCTGATCAATCTATACAATCCTAATCAAGCATGATTGTCAGAACTTCACCTTTATTTTCTTCTGACTACTGATAGAGATAGGGATTAATGCACCAGAAAAGGCCTGGAAGATGTCTTCATGAAAAGTCTGACAATCAGGATTATGCAGTGTATTAAATTCATCCATGATTTCTTCTCTTAGAGTCTGGTACATTTTTAGATTTATTTGTTCCCAAGGGCACTGAATAGAGCTGAACCCTTGAGCTTAATTTAGAAGAGAACTAAACCTTGGTCTTCCCATATTCTACTAACTGTGGATGATAATAGACTAGATCAGGAATTAGCATTAAAATATTTTATATAATAATATAATAAAATAATTAGCATTAAAAATTTCTTTATAGGGGCAGCTAGATAGTATAGTGAATGGAGCACTGTCCCTGGAGTCAGGAGGACCTAAGTTCAAATGTGGCCTCAGACACTTAATACTTGCTAACCATGTGACCTTGGGCAAGTCATTTAGCCCCAATTGCCCTGCCTTTCCCCCTCCAAAAAGCAAGAAAAATTATAATTTATAATTAATTAGCTCAGAAACACTCAAATTCCAGTATTGATTATTATCTAGGATTCATTTGTTTAAGTGATTTTCTTTGATTTATGAGTACAATTTACTTTTCCCATATTTGTACTAGATAGAATATATGCCTAGAGAAAGTTAATTAATGTTATTAATTAATTAATGTTCAGTAAAGGAGTGAATGTGAATCTACAAATTTGATTAAGCTTTCCCTATTTTATTTCATTGTGGTAATGTAATCTGTATGTGACCATATACTTGAACCAAAGAAACTTGGGGGAGAAGATGAACTTCAGATACCTTACAGAATCAGAGATCAAAAGATCTGTCCTATTAATCTTTAAACCAGAGAAATTCCTCTGTCTGCCCCAGTGCCTAGTGTCAATCAATGACTCAGCTTTAGCTGGATTATGGTTAAGCCTGAGTGGCCATGCAAGAGGGAATCTCAGGCAACCAGTCTTCAAAGAGATTGATATTCTAAGACCCAACATGAAAGAGAAAGATGTCTGGGTTTTTACCTGTAGAGCAAAAAAAAAAAAAAAATCTTAGTTGCTTTTACAACTATGGAAAAAGTAGAATCCTACACTTGCCTTTTAAAAATGTATCAGGATAATAAATAGGTAATGGTTGGAGAGAATTTCCTTGTCTTTTCATCTAAGTGCATTTAGGAATTTATTTATTTTTCCCTCCCACAAAGTGCTAGGTCTGAGATTCCACCTCATTTTGGTGGTAGCAAACTGGTGAGAACATCATCCCTTTTTGTTAAGAAGATAATTCAAGAATCATCCAAATAGAAAGTTGAGATCCTCCTTCTTGAAAGTTTGTTCAAATTCTATAGGACTGACTTTTGGAATGTAAGTTTATGAGAGGAGAGACATTGTAAGTTTTTTCTATATAATCTATAGTTTGGCCATTGAAAATTATACCTTTCCACAGATGGTTTTATAGTTATTTTACCCTATACTAATGATTTAATTAGTGTTTTGAAATTTTCTTTTGTAGATAAGCAACTCCTTAGTTCCTTATAGATGTAGAGAATTAAGGGGATCACGAAGTTATCAAGAGTTTCATCCGAGGTCACACAATTAGCATGTTTTAAATGCTGGATTTAAACGAGGTCTTTTGAAAGCCCATGATGACTCCTTAACCACTATGTAAGACTGCCTCTCAATCATTCTACTCAATGATGGTCATATTATTATTGTTACTTATTGAGAACTGATAATATTCAGGATTTATGGATGGAGAATGTGGCCTCATGTGGTCAACTCATCATAACCAGGATTGGTTGGTCACAAAATAGTTCATTCGAATCAGAATTAGTCTTTTCCCTCCGAAAATAAATAATACGCGCATCATGTTCCCGACTTTTTTGGATCTTGTGTATGTAATTGTATGGTAAAGTTATAACTCATAACATAATATAAAGTCCTAATTAACTATAATGGTTAGGCAATCAAGTGGTCTTGTTAATTGAATTTTCTAATTGATTAATGATTGACCACTTATGCCTATAGTTTTAAAAATGTACCCTGGCAAGAATGGTTTTAGTGACAATATCCTGAAAGCCCACAAGGTGGAGATATTGCCCCATTAAGTAGACATTTGGTTACAAACAGATTCCACAATTCTCACCCCAGCCACCTCCCCCACCCCTATTCTGAAGCTAGGAATTATTTTAATTCTTAGTTGAAAAATGAGTAAAAATAATTTCCTGAATCCTTTTATTGTAGATATTTCAATACCTGCAAAGTCTCTAACAAGAAGAAAAAAATTTAAGGTTTATACACTTCTTAGCTTGTTGAGGACAATGTTTTAAGTATGTCTCATTTCTTCTATATTCTGATAAAGGTTTCTGTACATAGTAGGTGTTTTACAAAGATATGTTGAATTGTGTCTTTATATACCACTCTATAGTTTTTGAAAGCTTTCTCTGTATTATCTCATTGAATCTTCAATTCAATAGACAAAACAATTTTCCCAATCCATAGACCTGACTATGATCCTTGCACACACTCCTTCATTAGCTCCCTATTGCTACCAGGATAAGTATGTTTAAATCCCTCCCTACATAAATCCCTACATAAAATGCACGTATCTGATTACACTACACTTTTATAGAAAGACAAAGCAGGCATAAAGTAAACCACTCAGCTTTGTATTAGATTATAATACAAAACTAATTGCAAAGCAATGCTTCTTAATGAACTAGAAATCTGGTGGGCATGGTGGAGTGTGATGGTAAATGTTGAACAAACAGCTTTCTGCAAAAAAATGTAAGTGGAACACACTTTGAAGTTTAATTTTCATTATTAATATTTTCCCCATAACTTTCTTAAATCTTCACAGTCAACACAATAATAAATCAAGCCCTCATTTGTAGTATTTGCTGATTTAGGAAATGTAAATGTTCACACTTTTAACAAATTTAACAACAGGCTCATGAGCTGATTCATACTGGCTCAGCACAATGTCTGGTGGCTGGGATGAGGAGGGTGTGGGTGTTAATCCAGACAGTGCAGTTCCACATTCTTCGTAACTACAATGCACCTGATGCTTCTGGCGCTTTCCACATTGTCAGGATTTGACAAATTGACTTTTTACTTTTCCCCATGAGCTGGAAAGGGGAACTTCTTTTCAAGGCATCAGCCTCTACTATTAAAACTACTCCAACATTTTTTCCAGGTTCATATCACCACCATTTCTAGCCAATCTCAGTTCTCATTGTAATTCTTCTTACCTAGGGCAGCATCACTAAATCTTGTAATAGTTATTTATTTGCAGAAATGATTTAAAAACTCAAAATCCCAGTAGTTTGTGCAGGTCTAGGCCACTCTTTTCACTGGCAGCTAAGGTAGACCTTCTCCACCCTCCCAGGTCCCCAGAAGGTCATTATGCCAGATTTATTTCATGTTACTACTCTTCATATACCCTGGGTTCTAGTTTAATTGGACTATTGACAGTTAAGTGAAATCATTACTCAATTTTCTATATCTGTGTCTTGGGGAAAGGATAATGTACTCCCTCCTCATCTTGTTCAGGATTTTATTTTGATTCAAAGATCAGTTCAGTAGTAGTCTCCTATGGAAAGCTTTTTCTGGTACTTGCTGCCTTCTCAAATTACCTTGTATATATTAACCTGTGCCAGCTAGCATGGCATAGTGGATAAAGAGATTGCCCCAAAGTCAGGAAGCCTTGGCTTCCAAGGTCTGCTTCTGACCTTAATTGGACGTGTGACCTTGGGGAATCATTTAACTTGTCACTGCTTTGGGCAACTATCTAAGACTATGTATTACAGGAAAGATACCCACATGCATTGGTAGAGGAGATTTCCTTACTCCTGAGTTTCCTAATGGAATTACGGGTCTAATTACTATCCTTTTACTTATTGTATCTAATCACCCTCCCCAGTAGAATGTAAGATTCTTGAGGGTAGGAAGCTATTTTTCAATTGTATATTTTCCAGAATTTATTTATTTATTACTTGTATTTTTGCATCTCCATTTCTCAGCACAGTATCTCAATCCTTTTTTTGGTAAATAGTATTTTATTTTTTCCAATTATGTGTAAAGATAGTTTTCAACATTCATTTTTATAGGTCCTTGAGTTCCAAATTTTTCTCCTTTCCTCTGGTGCCTCCCATCTCCACTAGATGGCAAACAATCCTATATAGGTTATATATTTGCAAAGATGGAAATATATTTCCACATTAGTCATGTTGTGAAAGAAGAAACAGAAAAAAAGAAAAAAGCCACAAAAAATCCAAGAAAGTAAAAAGAATTCAATTTGATACACTTTTAGACTCCATAGTTCTTTCCTAGATGTGGGTAGTGTTTCTGTCTTGTTGGAATTGCCTTGTTTCATTCTATTGCTGAGATGAGCTAAGTCAATCATAGTTGATCATCATACAATGTTACTGTTACTATGTACAGTGTTCTCCTGGTTCTGGTCACTTCACTCAGAATCAATTCATGTAAGTCTTTTCAGGTTTTTCTGAAATCCATTGGCATATCAATTCTTATAGCACAATTGTATTCCATTCCATAGCATTCCCTTAATTTCCTGTTCTTTACCACAGCACAAAGAGCTGCAATAAATATTTTTGTACATGTAGGTCCTTTTTCCTTTTCTATGATCTCTTTGGGATACGGATCTAGTAGTGGTATTGTTGTGTCAAAGGGTAAGCACAGTTTGATTGCCCTTTGGACATAGTTCCAAATTGCTTGCTAGAATGGTTGGATCAGTTCACAAGTCCACCAACAACTCCATTAGTGGCCCAATTTTCTCACATCTCTAACATTTATCATTTTCCTTTTCTGTCGTATTAGTCAGTCTGATTGGTGTGAGGTGGTAGGTCAGAGTAATTTTAATTTGCATTTCTCTAGTTGTGATTTAGAACATTTTTTCATATGACTATAAATAGCTTTAATTTCTTTGTTGGAAAATTGCCTGCTCATATCATTTGACCACTTATCATTTGGGAAATGAAGTATATTCTTATAAATTAGGCTCTGTTGTCTATATACTCGAGAAATGAGGCCTTTATCAGAAATACTGGCTGTAAAAAAAAATGTTTCCCAGTTTTCTGTTTCCTTCTAGTCTTGACTGCATTGATTTTGTTTGTGCAACCCCCTTTTTAATTTCATGTAAGCAAAATAATCCATTTTATATTTCATAATATTCTCCATCTCTTGTTGGGTCATAAATTCTTCCCTTTTCCATAGATCTGACAGGTAAACTATTCCTTGCTCTCCTAACTTGCTTATGATATCACCTTTTATGTCTAAATCATGTACCCTTTTGATCTTATCTTGGTATATGCTATAAAATGTTGGTCTATGCCTAGTTTCTGTCATACTATATTCTAATTTTCCCAGCAGTTTTTGTCATAGAATGAGTTATTATTCCAGAAGCTGAAGTCTTTGGGTTTCTCAAACATTAGATTACTTTAGTCATTCACTAGTATTTCTTGTGCACTTATCTACCCCACTTATCTAACCCACTCTATTTCTTAACTAGCACCGAAAAATTTTGCTGATTGTGGATTTTTAATATACTTTTAGATTTGGTATGGCTAGACCACATTCCTTTGCATTTTTTTTCATTAATTTCCTTGATGTTCTTGACCATTCCAGATGAATTTTATTATTTTTTCTAAAATATGGTGCTAGTACTTAAATCAGAAAGAGCTAAAACAGAGAAATAAAATTACAGACCAATTTCCCTAATGAATATTGATGCGAAAATTTTAAAGAAAATATTAGCAAAGAGATTACAGCAATTTATCCCCAGGATAATACACTATGACATTTATACCAGGAGTGCAGTATCAGTTCAACTTTAGGAAAACTATCAGCATAATTGACCATATCAATAAGAAAATCATCAGAAATCATATTATTATCTCAAAAGATACAGAAAAAGCTTTTGACAAAAAACAGCATTGATTCCTGTTAAAAACACTAGCAAACATAAGAATAAAGCTCTAAAAATAATTTTTGGTCATTTGATTAGTATGGCACTGTGTAAATAGATTAATTTAGGTAGAACTAACCATGAACAACTGACATTTTCCCAATTATTCCCTGGCTTTATTTGTGTGAAAAGTGTTTTGTAATTGTGTTCATATAGTTCCTGGGTTTGTCTTGGCAAGTAGACTCCTAAATATTTTATATTGTCTGCAGTTATTTTAAATTATTTTCTTTCTCTTCCTGCTGAATTTTTTTTGGTAATATATAGAAATGCTGATGATTTATGTGAGTTTATTTTATACCTTGCAACTTTGCTAATATTTTTAATGATTTCAAGAAATTTTTTAGTTCATTCTCTAAGCATATCATCATATCATCTGCAAAGAGTGATAGTTTTATCTCTTTGTTGCCTATTTTATTTCCTTCAATTTCTTTTCCCTCTCTTATTACCAAAGCTAACAATTACAGTACAATACTGAATAATAGTGGTGACAGTGGACATCCTTGTTTTACCCTTGATCTTATTGGGAAAGTTTTTAGCTTATTCCCATTGCAGATAATGATTGATGATGGTTTTAAATATATGCCACTTATCATTTTAAGAAATCTTCATTTATTCTTATGTTTGCTAGTGTTTTTAACAGGAATCAATGCTGTTTTTTGTCAAAAGCTTTTTCTGTATCTTTTGAGATAATAATATGATTTCTGATGATTTTCTTATTGATATGGTCAATTATGCTGATAGTTTTCCTAAAGTTGAACTGATACTGCACTCCTGGTATAAATGTCATAGTGTATTATCCTGGGGATAAATTGCTGTAATCTCTTTGCTAATATTTTCTTTAAAATTTTCGCATCAATATTCATTAGGGAAATTGGTCTGTAATTTTATTTCTCTGTTTTAGCTCTTTCTGATTTAAGTACTAGCACCATATTTTGATCATAAAAGGAATTTGGTAGGATAGTTTATATAGTACTGGAATTAATTGTTCTTCATATGTTTTGAAAGAATTCATTTGTAAACCCATCTGGGTCTGGAGATTTTTTCTTAAAGAGTTCAATGATTGGCCCTGCAGTCAGGAGGACTGGAGTTCAAATCTGGCCTCAGACACTTGACACTTGATACACTTACTAGCCATGTGACTTTGGGCAAATCACCTAACCCCAATTGCTCTCCAAAAAGTAAAAAAAAAAAAGAGTTTAATGATGACTTGTTCAATGTGTTTTTCTAAAATGGGGTTATTTAAGTATTTTGCTTCCTTTTCTGATAATCTGGCAATTTATATTTTTGTAAATATTCATCCATTTCACTTAGAATGTCAGATTTTTTGTCATATAGTAGGACCAAATAATGCCTAATTATTGCTTTCATTTCCTCTTCATTGGTGGTAAATTCACCCTTTTCATTTTTGATACTAGTAATTTGGTTTTCTTCCTTTTTTTTTTTAGAAATTAAATTAACCATAAGTTTATCCATTGTATTGTTTTTCTCATAAAACTAGCTCTTTGTTTTATTTAATAATTCAGCAGTTTTCTTAGATTTTTATTAATTTCACCTTTGAGTTTCAGAATTCATAATTTGCTATTTAATTGTGATATTTAATTTGTTATTTTTCTACCTTTTTAAATGGTATGCCAAATTCATTGATCTGCTCTTTCTCTATTTTATTCATGTAAGGGTTTAGAGATATAAAATTTCCCATAAGTATTGCTTTGGCTACATTCCTTAAATTTTGGTAGGTTGTCTCACTATTGTTATTCTAATTGCTTAAATTATTGATTGTTTCTATGATTTATTGTTTTGCCCACTCATTCTTTAGGATTAGATTGTTTAGTTTTCAGTGAATTCGTAATCTATTTTTCAAAGGTCTGTTTTTATCACATCATGATCTGAAAAGAAGGCATTTAATATTTCTGCCTTTCTGCATTGGTTTGTGAGGTTTTTTGCCCTAGCACATACTCAATTTTTGTTTATGTGCCATGTACTACTGAGAAAAAGATATGTTTCTTTCTATACTCATTCAGTTTTCTCCAGGGGTCTGCCATATCTAACTTTTCTAAAATTCGATTTACCTCCTTCCTTCTTAATTTTTTTGTTGGATTTATTTAGTTCTGAGATGGGGAGGTTGAGGTCCCCCACTTGTATAGTTTTGCTGTCTATTTCTTCCTATAACTCACTTAACTTCTGTAGGGATTTGAATGTTTTACCATTTGTTGCATATATTTTAGTGTTTATATTACTTCATTGTCTATGGCACCTTTTTAGCAAGATGTAGTTTCCTTTTCTGTCTCTTAATTAGATCCATGATTGTTTTTGCTTCCTCTGAGATCCAGATTGCTACCCCTGCTTTTTTTGTAACTTCAGCTGAAGTACAATATATTCTGCTTGAGCCTTTTACCATTATTATGTATGTGTCTCTCTGCTTCAAATGTTTCTTGCAAGCAGCATATTTTAAGATTCTGGTTTTTAATTCATTCTGCTATCTGTTTTGTTTTATGGGGAGAGTTCATCCAATTTACATTCATGGCTGTGATTACCAAATACGTATTTCCTCCCATACTATTTTTCCCCTCTTTATATTTTTTTCTCTCTTTCCTTTCATGCTGTCCTTCTTCAATAGTGTTTTTGAACACCACCTGACTCAATTTGCCCTCCCTTCTATCAGCACCCTCCATTTATTTCACCTTCCCCTCTTACTTCCCAATAGGGAAAGGTAAGATTTCTTTACCCAACTGAGTATGTATGTTATTCCTTTTGGGGTCAAATCCAGCGAGATCAATGTTCAATAAATGTTTACCCCCTCCCTCCTTTCCCTCTACTGTAATAGGTCTTTCATGCCTCTTAATGTGATATAATTTACCTCATTTTGTACCCCCTTTTCTCTTCTCCAAGCATTATCATTTTCACCCCTTAAGTATTTTTTTTATTATATCAAAGTCAACTTAAACCCACACCTTCTAAGTATAATCCTTCTAACTTTCCTAACAGTTCTTAAGAGTTTCAAGAATCATCTTCTGTAGGGATGCAAACAGTTTAACATTATTGAATACTATGTATTTTTTTCCTTTCCTGTCTACCTTTTTATGCTTCTCTTGAGTCTTGTAGTAAAAGATCAAATTTTTTGTTTAGTTCTGGTCTATTCATCTGGAAATTTTGAAAGTCCTCTATTTCATTAAATTTCCATCTTTCCCCCTCAAAGTACATTCTCAATTTTGCTAGGTAGTTGATTTTTTCTTGTAATCCAAGCTCCTTTACCTTCTGGAATATCATATTAAAAATCCTCTGATCCTTTAATGTTGAAGCTGCTAAGTCCAATGTAATCCTGACTGTGGGTCCTTGATATTTGAATTGTTTCTTTTTTACTGTTTACAGTGTTTTCTCTTTAACCCGATAATTCTGGAATTTGGCTACAATATTTCATGAAGTTTTCATTTTGGAATATCAGGTGGTGATCAATGGGTTCTTTTCATGGTGGTTTTTATCCTCTGGTTCTAGAACCTCAGGGCAGTTTTCCTTGATAAGTACTTGAAAGATATTTTCTAGGCTCTTTTTTTAAAATCATGGCTTTCAAGTAGTCCAATAATTCTTAAATTATCTCTGAGGCATTTTACATGTTCTTCTATTTTTTCATTCTTTTGATTTTGTTTGACTTATTCTTGATGTCTCATAGAGCCATTAGTTTCCACTTGCACAATCCTAATTTTTAAGGAATTACTTTCTTTAGTTAACTTTTGTATCTCCTTTTTCATTTGGCCAATTCTATTTTTAAGGAGTTATTTTCTTTCCCAGTCTATTAGTTAACTTTTCACTCTTTGTTAAAGTCAGCTTATACTTCCAGGTTGGAGGGCACATTGTCCCAAGCTTCATAGGTTTTGTGCAGCTATTTTCAGAGATACCTCTAGGGACCTGTAAGTTTTCAGTTCTTCCAATGTGGTATGATCTAAGAAGTATTTGCTGCTCTCCTGCCTGTGTTTTTGTCTGTGATTTACTATAAGAACTCTTTTCTTCCCTAGAATTGTGAGGAGAATTCCCCCTCCATTGTGGCCACCAGCTTTGTTATTCCAGTGCTCCTCTTCACTCAGGCCAGTTATCCAGACCTGCAACCTGGACCTGAGTATGGGCAAAGCAACAGAGTCCTGCCTCAGTGCTAGCAAAAAGAACCCTGCAATCTCCTTGTGACCTTCTGTTTGACTGCCTTACTGTGCCACTGCCACTGCTGATTCAGTCATTTTCATGACTTGCTCCTGGTTTCCTGGCCAGAGCTGTGCTGGAGTGGCCTGTGTTGGACTTTTTTCCACTCTCACCCAGGTGTGATAGACCTTTCCTGCTGCCCTTCTAAGTTGTCTTTGGTGTCTGGTCTGAGAAGTCTGGAAAAGACCCTTGCTGCCACTTATTTAGTCATCCCAAGGTCTTCTCTGGGTTTGTCGAGGCCCTGCCTGTGTTAACTTGGCCTGTACTGCATTGTGTTCCTCTCTCAACCTTGTGCAACAGACCTTTCAAGTTGTCTTAGGCTGGAAATTTGTTTCACTCTGTCTTTTTGTGGGTTCTGCCACTCTAGTATTTGTTTAGAGTCATTTTTATAAAGGTATATCGAGAGGTTTAGGAGAGGGTTGAGGCGAGTCCCTGTCTTCCTCAACCATGTTGGCTGTGCCTCCAGGAGATTTTTTCTTTAGTCAATTTTTGTGCTTCCTTTTCTAAGCTGTTGACTCTTTTTTTTTGGTATAATTCTCTTGCATAACTCTAATTTCTTTTTCCTAATTTTTCCTCCTACTTCGCTTACTTTATTTTTAATATCCTTTCTTAGCTCTCCCAACAGAACTTTTTGATCTTGAGACCAATTCATATTTCCCTTTGAGGCTTCTGTAATGGTAATGTAATTTGAATTTGAAGATCCCTTCATGTTGGCAAAGGTAGCAGGTACTTAGCACTTAGTAATTGATCAAGCCTCTGTTGGGGAAACAGAAGATATGAACTCCTGTCTCCTGTTATTGACATAATGGGAAGGGGTTGGCTGAAACAGGGAGCTAATGCTGTGTGTATTTAAGAAAGGCCCCAGAGAGGCACAGTCAGAATTTCTTGGGACCAGCATCTGCTGGCATAGAAGATACAGAAGAGAGGATGAAGAACTGAGTCAGAATTTTCTGAGAACTTGTGGTGGTGGAGCTTCTTCTGAACAGGAGTCTGGAGCCCAGGAGAAGACTTAGGAAGCAGAAGACTGAGGAAGCATTTATGGCTTGGTTGAGCCTTGAATTCATAGGAGAAGAAATTGAGGATTTGAGATGGACTGGACCCTGTGAACTTCAGCATGGAGCAGGACATAACCAGAGAGCTGTACAAGGAACTGGGAACTGTCTGCCATTGAACCCAAGTGACAGTCTGGTGAATCCAGGTAGAATCTGGGACCATGGAAGGGGATCCAGGGAATCTGAGAACCAGCCCCAAGTCAAGATGAAAAGACCTCTCCTTGGATACTGAGTAATAATGAAATTATAGTTTACTAGTGACCTAGGGGTGGAGGGTTTGTACTTAGTGATTAATTATACTTAGTAATTGATTGCTGAATAAATGACTGATTGAGTTAACTTAAGTGTGCCCCAGGAGTGGAAAACTTTCCCCCATGAGTGGAAGACTTTGACTATTGTACTTTGAGACTATATTGTGATTTTACTTAGTAATTGATTGTTGAATAAGTGACAGATTGAGTTAACTTAAGTGTGTCCCATGAGTGGAAGACTTTGACTATTGTACTTTGAGATGATTGTTCTTTGTTCTAAATATTGTGATTGCTTTGGTGAAAATTATGTGACCGTTTTAATGATAAGCTGTTGTGATTACTATATTGTGATTTTCTGTGATGTTATAATATTGTGAATGCTGTACCTTGATTTTCTGTGAATGTTTTGCTTTGATTTGTTATGGAATAAATAGAGTGTTCACTATACTGTGTAATCACAAGCTTAAAAGCTGTTCACAGTAGCATTCTTCTGGAAAGCTGCTGATGCATGGCATTATAGCTTCTTATGTAGGGATTTTGACATTTTTGTCCTCTTCTGAGTTTCTTTTTTGATCTTCCCTGTCACCATGGTAGCTTTCCATGGTCAGGGATCTTTTATATTCTTTGCTCATTTTTAAAAGTTGAATTCTGCTTTTGAGTTATGGGAGAAGGCCACTGTCCCGAGCTTCTTGCATTGGACAGGGATCTGATCCTTGGCTTTCTTACCCAGGGCCTCTGGGGCTCACAGCTTGCCCACTGCATTAGGGTGACCTGGCCTAGTCATTTCTGTTGTGCCCTGGGTTCTGGGGCCAGCAGTTATCCTACTGCACTGTAGCTGGAGGTCTCACAGCTGACCTGTTGTGACACTGGCCTGCTGAATTCACACCATAGGGCCTTGGTTGCTCATGTGTGCTGTGACTAAGACCTTCCTGCTGGCTTGCTTGGACAGTGCCTGTGCTGTGCTGTGCTTCCCAAGTGATACAGACCTTTCCTGAAGTCCTTTCTAAGTTATCTTGGTCTGGGAAACTATTTTACTCTGTCTTTTTGTGGACTCCATCACTCTAGAATTGTTTAAGAGGCTTGATTTAACATTGTTTCAGAGGGAAATTGGGGAGAGGTCAGGCAGCTTCCTGGTTTCTCTTTGCCACCTTGACTTTGCCCCTAATTCTTAATTTTTTTGCGGGGGGGAGGGAAGAAGAAGGGGATGAAGGGGTCTGGTTTGGACAAATTTAAATTCTTTGGTGTGAGGAACTCAGTGTGGAACTATATCCTACTGATGGAGATCAGGATCCATCTACAGTTGGAATTTTATAGAGTTACCAGGGTTTGGTGACTAGTACATAGCCATAGAGTTGCTATGTGCAAGCAGCTAGATTTGAACCTATCTTCCTGATTTCCACCCTCTATGTATTATACCAGGCAGTACTAAGTTCTTAATATGTACTTATAAATAGGACTTCTATACATTTGTTGAATGGGTTTTTAGTCTAGTCCTTTTTCTACCATACCATGTGGTTATATAATAAATGTACCCCTTTACTATGGCCATAATAAATCTATGTGAAGTCTTCCATAGTGACATCTAAAGTTGTTTTCTTTCCCCCTTCTCTGAATTATTTTGATAGGCAACTTTTAAACACAAAAATTTGGGTCCTTTAGATCTTTTTGGCAACTTTATATTGCAGAGTCTTTGATCCTAATTTTCTCACTTCTCAAAAAAACAACAAAAAATGAGTTCCCATTAATTGACTGTCACCATCCTGAATTTTTATACTAATACTGATTTGCTCATTGATAAGTATGTTTAGAAAGCAATGAGACTTTGTGGTCTCCTTAATTTACATTTGCACTTCATAAGGGGATAGACATATGGACTAGACTTACTATTTCATTGGTACAATAAACTCGCAATTGGAGAAAGTCTGTTGACATTTTTTTTCTACAGCTTATAGTCCAACTTAGTAGAGTTCTCTACAGCACTAAACAATTAACTGATTTGTCCAAAGTCACATAGTCAATATATATTGGAGGCAGGATTTGTACCCAAGTCTTCTGGACTTTGAGGATAGATTCTCTATCTGATATATCATGCTGCCTTTTTTATTGTACCTCATATACCATCATCAATATATTTGAAATGTTCACAAATCAAGGGGAACCAGAAATGTTTATTATTGTCTGGGATAAATGCTCAAACTAGCTTGTCATATTTAGTATTGAATTATTTGGGATTCTTTCATAAACATCTAAAACAGGGGAAAGATCATTTTCACAATGAGCCCCAAACCAGTCAAGTGACAAATTGTTTGTACATTTTGGAAAACATTCATGAGATGTAATGCATGTTGATCTGAGTTCCGGATCATGAATTAGAGGAGGAAAATAGATGAAGGATAACTGGAGATCAAGCTGAACTTGAAACACCATCTGTGTGTTTCTAGAGCATCTGTCATGGTGGCACCTGGGTGTGACAGTGAAATTTGCATGTGTGCTTGAATAAGACTGCCCTGGGCCTCACACACAGATTTGTTGACCTCAACAATCTGAAGACTTTGTAGAGTTTGATGTTTTCTTTCTTCAGCCGTTACCTACCCTTCCCCTGTAGTTGCTAAAGTTACTCATTAACAAACAGCAATGAAATCATGCTTTTTAGTTGGGTGCCTGCAGAGTAATATTACTGGCATTTATTTATATAGCCTTAAGGATTTGCAAATCATTTTATATACATTATCTCATTTGATATATATGATAACTCTGTCAGTATAGTTTTAGGTGCATTAATACCCCCCATTTTATAGATGAAGAAACTGAGGCTTAGAGAGGTTTAAAAATCTTCTCATTTCATGCATGTTTTTTTTATAATTTGTATAGCAAGGATTGGAATGCAAGACTCTCTTGGTATTAACTCCAACCTTCTTTTCTTTTCTTTCTTTCTTTTTTGCTTTTTGGAGGGGGAAGGTAGGGCAATTGGGGTTAAGTGATTTGCCCAAGGTCACATGGCTAGTTTTGTGTTAGGTGTCTGAGGCCAGATTTGAACTCAGGTCCTCCTGACTTCAGGGCCAGTGCTCTATTCACTGCACCACCTAGCTGCCCTCCCCCCTCCCCAACTTTCTTTTCATAGCACCATAGTGCCTGTCAAAGACTTAGACCATAATATAGTATAATAGTTGAAAAGAGAAGCACTTGTTAAAAGAAAAATAGAAAATGTATAGTATGATTCTGTTCCCATGTTTCTTTTATAGTACTAGGGATGATAATGTGAATGATGTTCATAGCTAAGGATTATTAAGCAGTTGTCTTTGGGTAATGAAATTATTTGAAAGAATTTGTATTCATTATTTCTGAAATGAAGAATATCTCACCTCTTTCAAAAACATACTGTTTTCCTTTTCTGCAAGGAAAGTTGCTTAGAAGCCCCACAATCTTGATCTGATTAAACATCCTAATTATTTTATTTTAATGGAAGAAACGATGATAACAAATGTGTAAACAAATGCTTATTAAAATGCTTCATTTATCAATGCCTCTTTATAATCAGTTCAATTGGTTTAGGGCTTAGGTTATAATACACTGAGCATCTTAATTTATTTATTAAAGTACAATATTCAGTAATAAGTGATATTTAATGTTTATGCTGTGACCTTCATTCCAAAGGATTCCACAACACTGTACAAACAATATGCTGCTTATACTGTCTATGAGTTTCTTGTGTATGCTGTGGCTCTGGAGAAAGACAACTTCTCTCAGCAGAAGAAATAATGATCTAAACCAAGGTGAGATTTAGGGAAGTAGCATGTAATTTGCAGATGAAATTTGCTATTTGGATAGACTTTATGTTCTATGGCAGGATTGTATTAATTGGTACCCAAATGGCATGGAAGAGCTATTGCACCTTCCTAAATATATCATGTAGTGGAATTGGATGGAATTTGGATGTATCTGGAGAGATAAATGGAGCTAGTGTAGAAAGAAGTATTGGACAAATGAAGAGCAGAGTTGTATTAAATTAAGTGAACCCCTTCCACTGGTTGGGACATCAATTTTGCCAGCTCTGGATACTGGAATAGACCCTGATTCCTAAGGTCATCAGTAATGAATATTTACCCATTCTTCTTTTTTCTGAGTTCTGCTTTTACAATCCAAATTCTTTCCCTGAAGTCCCATATACTTGTCTCAAGATAGGTCATATGTCTCTCCCTTGACACAGCTTCAGATAACCTCCTGATCAGTTCCCCTTAGTAGCCATTGGTGTCTCACCTCGGCTTTAATTGTAGCTTTTTTATTGAATTTGACTGGTTTTTGAAGTTGGTCCATCTGGCCTGCTACTCTGATTTGAAAGGGTCACATAGGCAGACTAGGTTCAACTAGGCAGTGTGTGTGTGTGTGTGTGTGTGTGTGTGTTCCTATACCTCATTTAATCTTTGCCTACCCAGGGGCAAAATTTCCATATGGAAATTGGTGGTAGAATTTTATTAAGTCCTCTTTCTTTATTCATTTTTTCTCTCATTCATTTATTCAACAGCTGTTCAATGAGAGCATACTGTGTGTATAATACTATGCTAGACACTGCAGGAAAAGACAGAGCTAAATTAAAAGTTAAATAACAATATACAAAGTCAACTCAAGAAGTCAAAGACAGAATATGACATTTCCTTTAACATTTCATTCAAAGCAGTTTAATCTCTGGCACGGAGGGGAGGTTTCTAGACAAATAAAAGTTAATTAGTGCCTCTTGAAGGCCGCTATGATGTTCTGTCAGTTGAAACTCTCATCTTTGTGCTTGTCATCTAATGTGTTTATATCTCAGATGAGCTTTCATTTCTTGGGAGTTCTTGCCATCTCTTCTTCCTGATGAAGTTAAAGGGACTCTTAAAAAAAGAATGAGAAGAAAACTATTTCCAAATCTCTCCTTTTAAAAAATTCTTCTCCTTCCCTTCCCTTCTCTTACTCTTTAACTTCCAACCTTTCCAGGTCTCACTGACTTTAAATCAACAAGCCAACAGAAACTACTTTCAATCTAGTGTCACTTAAGCTACTAACCCATCTTTAATGTTTTGGTCAATGCCAAATTTCTCAAAAAAAGAAAATGTCTACATTTAAACTCACTTCCTGATCTCCTAATCACTCCTCAATCTTTTTCAATTTGATTATGGTTCACCATTCCACTGAAACTGATCTCTTGCATGTCACCAATGACATCCTGTTTGGCAAGTACAGCTGTGTTCCCATTTCTTCCTCAGCTTATAACCTCTCAATGGCATTTGATAAAGTTAAGCATTCTTTTCTCTATGAGACTCTCTACTTCCCTGGATTTCAGGGAAGATACATTCTCTTGGTTTTTGCTGTCTATTTTTCTTTATTTGCTCCTGTGACTCATTTTCCTTCTGTCCTCTTGACAGAGTTGCATCTAAGGTTCTTTTTAGTTTTCATCCCTCTCTATACTGCGGTTTTTGGTGATTATGTGTACTCCCATGGACTTGACTATCAATTATCTATGATAAGTAGGTGACCTAATGAGTTTTATATATTGATAACTCATAAATCTATATCTCCAGTCATTAACTCTCTCTTTTAGGCTTCAGACTTATATTTCCAAATCCCTATTAGACATCTCCACCTGGAGGTCTCACTGGCACCTTAAGCTCAATATGAATAAAACTGAACATAAAAATATCCCTACTAAACCTACCAAATCTTCTTCTGCATTCTGTTTTTATCCTGTACCTCACAGCATCGTTTTTCCTTTGACTTATTTGTAATTTTAGCATTCATCTCTTTTCTCTCCTTTCCCTGTGCTTCTAATCAGTGACTAATTTATGTCTATTCTCTTGGTAAAATTTCCATCACATTTATTCCCTCTTTATCATTCCAACAGCCACCTCTCTGGGTTGGAACTATTTCTCTCTCTCTCTCTCTCTCTCTCTCTCTCTCTCTCTCTCTCTCTCTCTCTCCCTCTCTCCCTCTCTCTCTCTCTCTCTCTCTCTCTCTCTCTCTCTCTCCATCCATATGTATGTATGTATGCATCTATGTTCTCCCCTCATCTACTAAGCCAAAGGCCTCATGTCATTCTTTATTGAGAAGATATAGAAATTTTTAGATATGAGCTCATTTTTTTCTACTATTCTTTATTTATTATCATCATATGCTATTCTTTCCTCCTTTACTGCAATCTCTGATGAAGTAGGCCTCTTCATCAGGGTCAAACTTTCTACTTTTATCTGTGATATCATCTACTTGCATCTCCTCTGGCATATTGTCACTAATTACCAAACCCTTCTAATCTTTAATCTCCCTAGCAAAAACATGCCCAGAACTCCCTAATTCTTTTAAAAAATCTTCAGTTGACCTTACCATCCCCTCAATACATCTTCTCTTCCTTTATTTAATAAAACTCATATGTACATATATATACACATATGTATATATATACACATACATATATATGTGTACCTCTCTCATTCACTTCTCAATAATAATCACTAGCATTTAAAATATGGATTCTGATCTCATTATTCAAATGAAATTTATCTTCCCAAGGATACCAATTATCTATTAATTTCTACATTTAATGGCCTTTTCTTAATTCTTATTCTTGACCTTTCTTTGGAATTTTATCACTTTAACTCCCATCTTCTCTTAGATATCCCTTTTCTCTGGATTTTTTGTGACAATTCACTGTCTTGGATCTCTACTTACTAGTGTTTGACTGTTCCTTTTCATCTTCTTTCACTGAGTAATTGCTTTGCCCCTTTTTTCTTATTAATGGGTATTCCCCAAGACTCTGTCCTCAGTCCTCTTCTTTCTCTATATACTTTCACTTGGTGATCTCATCTGGGTTCAATTATCATGAGAAACAGTATGATACAGTAAAAAAAAATAAGTACCAGCTCTAAAATCAGAGGACTGGGGTTCACGTCCCATCTCTGAAACTTCCTTGGATTGTGTGAACTTGGACAAATTGATTAATTTCTCTGGGCTTCAGTTTTCTCTTTTGTAAAAAGATGGAGTTGGACTATATTATCCCTTGCAACTCTAGACCTCCTTAATCATTCTTCAGATGACTCGCAGCTCTAGTTTCTCTTGTAAGCTACAGTCCTGCATCCCCACTTGCCTACTGAACTTTTCAGTCTTAAGATGATCCACTGGCACCTCAAATTCAAAATGTCCCAAACAAAACTTCATTACCTGTCTTCCAAAAGCTAGTCCTCTTTTAAGCTTTCCTATTTCTGTTGAGGACACCACTATATCCTTAGTCATATTAGTTTTTATCCTCAGAATTATCTTTAAGTTTTTACTCTACCTTACTACACAAATACAAATAGTGCCAAGTCTGGCGGAGCTTCCCTCCACAACATCTGGTGCATCTGTATCCTTTTCTTTACTCACACAATGACCATCATAGATCCAGCCTCTATCACCTCCTAAAATGATTATTGCAATAGCCTCCTCATTGACCTTTATATAAGAGATCTTTCCTCTCACCAGTTTACCATAAATTTGGCTTCCATTGTGGTACATCTAAAATTTAGGTCTCACCACACTGCCTCTAGAATCAAAAGTAAACTCTTCTCTTTGGGATCAAAAGCAAATTCCTCTCTTCGGAATTCTTCACATCATGGCTTTGATTTTTCCATGTTTATTACATATTCATAAAGTGGGATATATTACACATACCCTTTGTGTAGTGTGTATTTCAGCCAAATTGACTTTCCTCTTGATCTTCATACACTACATACTGTCTCCTATCTCCGAACCTTTGTACAAGCTATCTACCATATCTGGCTACAATCTCTCCTTATCTCTGCCTCTTAGAGCTCCTTATTTCCTCCAAATTTCGACTTGTGTTACCTTTTTATATATTGCCTTCCTTATCCTCACATAATGCATATTTGCTATAATTATATTTACTTTACTTATGTGTATATACATATGTCTTCACTGATCAAATGTAAGCTCTTTTTGCTTACAGGGACTTTCTCACATTTCTGTTTACAACCCCAGTGCCTAGCAAAATACTTGGCACATAGTAAGTGCATAATAAATGCGTTGTGACCACTTGATTTAATTGAGTATTGCAAGAACTTTCTAACTAGAGACAACACTTCCACCGGTCTTCTATCTTTATCTCTCCTCCATCTATTATATACATATATATATATATATATTTACACACATATACACATACATATATATAATAGATATCAAAATATCTATCTATATCATCTATACTACAAACTTCTTTTTCTTAAGACACAGATGTGATTGAGCCATTGTGCTTCACTGAAACATTGAACAACTTCTCATTTTTGTGTCTAATAAGTTGTAAGTTCCTTATTTCAACATTCAAAGATTTTCACAATCTACTTGGAATCTACCTTTCCAGTCTTATCTCATATTTCTTCCCCTAATGGACATTACACTACAGGCAAACCAGACCACTAATCATCTCCTATACATACTCATGCTTTGTTGAAATCATGCTTTTGCTCATACGCTGTTTCCTATGTCTAGTTATTAATTCCTACTCTACTTAAACCAATGGGTTGTTAATTATATTAATTATAAAAAGCTGTTAGGGAAGCTGGTGGTCTTTGATAATTGTTGCCAAAATATTTCAAAATCTATTAATGATTCTTCATAGTCAGAGACTTTGCATGTCATGTTAATCACAGTGAAGAAATCCTTCGATTCCTCACTAAACCTTGGCTCCCTAAAAGCACATTGGGGTCAATAGATTATAGACTTTTTATTACCTTACTTTAAACTGATTCTGTATCTTTAATATGGTACAGTTGAAGGAGACCTGGATTTGGAGTTAGAGGCCCTGGGTTCAAATTCTGTTTCTTGTTCTTTCTTTGCTTCTTTTTCCTCTTTCTTCTCTTCCTCCTCCTCTACTGCTACCACTACTACCACCACCATGATCACCACAACTAGTAATTGATATTTATATAGTATTTAAAGGTTTTCAAAGTGCTTTGCATATCTCATCTCCATATGACCTTGGACAAGTAAATTTTTCTCTGGGTTTCAAGTTCCTTCATTTGTAAAATGAAAGGTTTTTTAGAAGCTTGACCTATAAGGGACCTTTGAAATTAACAGTAGATCTATGATCTTATGACCTCTGAAATTAATTTTATTTTAAATCTGTGATCCTAATTAAGGTTTTTGTCAAGGTCTAGTTAGGGAGAAGTTGTCTCTCTGTCCTTCTGGTTGGGGTGTAAATCCTTCACAACCTTTCTTAGGGTCAGTTCTTTGAAGAATAACTACATTTTGGTCCCTTCTTCCTTCGAATCTTGATTTTATTTTACTGTCCCTGGCTACATAAGCCACCAGCCAACTACATAGACTGATTTCTTCCATATGTTTTGTGTAATCAAAAATATATAACAATGGATTAACTTATTCTGTAAAGGTATACCCTGTGTTATCTAGCTCTACCTCTGACAAAGCTTTCCACACTATTTTTCTTGCCAGACAGATCTGGGAAGTATGTGTGGGATAGGAAGTAGTGCCTGTACTTTTTCTATTTCCCCTATCTAATATACATATAAAATACATAATATACATATACAAGCATTACTGAGCCTGCCAGAAACCATTCACATTAGATTGCTCATCCCAGAAACCTAGCAGGAAGAATCTCAATTTCAAATAGTTGTGAGGGAGAATTTTTGAAATAAATTGATACATTTCATGACATGCGAAGTGAACAAAATGTATAAATCAGTATCCAAGTCATGCTACAAAAGTAGTTTTTATCCCTCTACATTTCAAATGATTTTGTATGTCTCCAGCATTTATATACTAGACTAGATACATGCTGCTCATAGAGCTTGTACTCTACAATTTTTAGACTTTGCAAATAATTGGCATGTATAATGAATACATGAGGTAGCAATGAGAAAATGAAACTGACTGTATGTTTTGATCTTTTTGTTAGGGTAGGTTCATCTCTTAAATTTTACATTTCCTAATTGGATGAGTTCCTTCTTTATTTCCTAACATCTATCAACTTACTGAGAGTTTATAAATGCCAGGATCCCAATTGCCATGAAATAGAAATGAGATTACTAACTGGGTTCCACCCCATATGAGACTTCAAATGTATATATTTCAATTATGTCCACACACAGGAAACTACAAAGAAAAGTATAAAATCAAATTGAGATGTAAATAAAACTGCTGACAAGCACAAAATTAATTGACATACATAATGAAATTAGCTTTGACTAGATAATTTTTCATGCTGCCTATAAAATTAAGAAAATAATGAGTAAATATCAACAACTATCAGACATAAGCTCTATTCTATTCAAGTTGATTTTTTAAAGAATTGACCATGGGCCAGTTTTCTCATAAAGCTGTTGACATACAGTTTGCTTACCACTCTTTCCCTGCCATCCTGTAGTTTTCATTTTCAGCAACTCTTCCTAGGCACTGGGCCAAAGCTTAGAGTGATTTTGTGGGCTCCTAGGGTTGCTTTGGGAGGTGCAGTGATTGGCGGTAGTGGTAGGGAGAGTGCAGTGAATCGTTGAAGACTACTTCATGTTTCAAACTGAATGGCAATTATCCTAGAAGAGATAGACTCAATTCCAAGTAGGTTTCATTTATCTCTCTATAGTTTCTACTCTGCTCAAATACTCAAACCCTTGGATATTAAATTAAAAAAAAGGTATCTTTTGCTTTTGATTTCAATTTATATTGGAATATTCCCTCCTCATTCCCCATCCAGCCAGTCAGTCCTTATAACAAAAAAAACAAAAAGGGGTAAGAAAAACAGTTTAGCTAAATTAACCAATGCTTCAAAGTGACTCTTAAAATGTATGCAATGGTTCACACTGGTAGTTCCCTACCTCTAAAAAGAAAAGAAGGATACATCTCATCTCTTCTTTAGGGATAAACTTTGTGATTATAATTATACTTTATAATTGCATTTTAGTATAACTGGTTGTTTCATTTTTGTTCTTTCCATTTAAATTATTATAGTCATTGTGCATATTGTTTTCCTGGTATTCCTGACTTCTTCCCCCCCCCCCCTTTTTTAGTTTTCAACATTCACTTTTAAAGATTTTGAGTTCCAAACATCATGCAATCTGATATAGGCTATACGTGTACAATCGTATTAAACATATTTCCACATTAGACATTTTGTGAAAGAAGAATCAGAACAGAAGGGAAAAAACACATGAAAGAAAAAAGAAGAGAAAATAGTATTCTTCAATCTACATTCAGACTTCATAGTTCTTTCTCTGGATGTGGATAGCATATTTCATCTTGAGTCTTTTGGAATTGTGTTAGATCATTGTATTGCTGAGAAGAGCTAAGTCTATCAAAGTTGCTCATCACACAGTGTTGCTATTACTGTGTACAATGTTCTGCTGGTTCTGCTCACTTCACTTAGTATAAGTTCATGTAAGTCTTTGCAGGTTCTTTTTCTTCTGAAATCCACCTGCTCATCATTTCTTATAGAACAATATTATTCCATTATATTTCATATATTACAGCTTGTTAAGCTATTTCCCAATTGATAGGCATCCCCTCAATTTCCAATTCTTTGCCACCATAGAAAGAGCTGCTATAAATATTTTTGTATATGTGGGTCCTTTTCCATTTTTATAATCTTTTTGGAATACAGACCTAGTAGTGGTTTTTTTTTTTTTATTGCTTTGGCTATAGTTCCAAATTGTTCTCCAGAATGGTTGGATCAGTCCACAATTCCACCAACAATGCATTAGTGATGTGATTTTCCCACATCTTCTCCACAATGTTTCATTTCATACATCTTACCATTCTTCTCTGAATTTATTATATTTATATTTTTATGGTGGATTTATCTTTCATTACATTCATGTAGAATATATTTGAAAACCATCCTTCAATTAATGAAAGCCTTTGAAATATGAAGACACCTTCTTTCAAGTAAATATGATGAACCATCATTGCCCAAGTACAGCTTTAGTATTGGTAGCTATGTCTTCACATTCAAAAGTGTCACCACTGTCCACCTTTTGTCTTAAACATGACACTTCCTTCACCAAATTTGACTCAAGTCTCTACTCGGAAGCTTTTGATCAGTGGATGAAAAGGAAATAGATTGCTTTCTCCTTTCAGAGACACAATAGTGATGACTTTTTTGCTCAAATAACTTAGCCACAATATATAGAAGCAAATAAACATAGTAGCCCATTATTTAGTAAACCCAAAGACCCCAGCTACTGGAGTAAGGTTTCACTATTAGACAAAAATTGTTCTAATAATGGGAAATAAGTCTAGCAGAAATTATATATAGACCTATATCCTAACTAAATACCAAGATAAGCTCTAAATAATTCATGATTGAGATAAAAAAGCCAGATTCTAAATAGAATAGAGGAGCAAGCACTGAAATAGCTTTTATGACTATAAATAGGGGCAAAATTCATAAACAAGAAATAGAGAAAATAACAGAAGATAAAATCAAAATCTTTGATCATATTAAATTTAGTTTATTCCCCCAAACAAAAGTAATGCAGCTAAAAGTAGAATGGAAACATTTAGCTTAAAACAATCTCTGAAGCAAATTTCTCCATGGCCTCATATTCAAGAACTGATTCAAATATATAGGAACAAGAATTATTCCCTTAGAGATACAGTCAAATAATGTGAACAGGTTTATCAAAAGAAGATATCTAAGCTATCAACAACACAAAAATGCTCCAAATGGCCAACCTTTAAAGAAAGACCAATTAAAGCAACTCTAAGATTCTACCTCACATCTATTAGATTGAGAAAAATAACAAAAAAGGAAAAATGACAATTATTAGGAGGTTCTGTGAGAAGAGAGGTACACTGGTATACTAGTGGAGCTGTGAACTACTCCAGCTCTTTTGGAAGGGATTTTGGAATTATACTTCCAAATTCATTAAGCTGTGCATATTCTTCAACTTAGTGATACTAGTAATCAGTGTATATCCCAAAGACATCTAAGAAAGATGATCAGGACCCATATATTCAAAATATTTATTGATGTTGTTGTTGCTGTTGTTATAAAGGCTGGGAAATAATGAAAGGCCCATCAATTTGGAAATGAATTATAGTATGTGATTATAATGGAATATTATTATTCCATAATGAATGATAAAAGTAGTGATTTCAAAGAAATGTCGAAAGACTTGTATGAACTAATGAAGAGTGAAGTAAACATCACTAAAGTACCTATTTATATACTGGCAAAAATATTATTTAAAAACTTTGTAAGAATAAAGAACTCTAATTAATGTAATTACCAACCATCATTACAGAGGAGTGACAAAACATACTACTCACCTCCTGACAGAGAGTCGATGAACTCAGTGTATAATAGGATATATATTTCTGAACATGGGGAATATGGGACTTTGTTTTGCTTGATTAAGCACATTTGTGCAATTTGTTTTTTTTTTTCAATTTTCTGAAAGGAGAAGGAGCTAAAGCTGGGGGAAGACACACACAGGGAGAGACAGACAGAGAGACAGATAGAGACAGAGAGACAGTGAGACAGTAAGAGGCAGAGAGAGACAGAGAGACAGAGACAGAGAGAAAAAGAGACAGACAGAGAGATACAGAGAGACAGAAACACAGAGAGACAGAGACAGAGAGAGAAACTGACATTTTTTTTCTTAAGAATGCATAGAAGAGGAGGAAGGTAAAAAAGAATCACAGTTAAGAAAGAAAGCTTTGAAAACTATATGTTCAATTCATATATATATATATATAAAAAGAAAACCAATGTGTACATAACTGAGGTTATTAGCTTCATTTGAAATCCTCTTCTTAATTTTACTAGCATATGGAAGCACCTGTTTTTATTTGTTTTTTCATAAGTTTGGAATAAAAAAATCCAAAAAAATTGGTCAAAAGTGGACAAAAGTAAGTATATCTCTATAGTGATTTCTGTACTGGTTCTTTCATGTACTTGAGAGTATATAGATCATAGGGCAGGTATGTCATGCTCCATGTGCATTTATGGCTATTCCCCTGAGTTATAGACATATTCAAGGGAAATAGAAAAAGTTCCAGAAAGTACCACTCTCCCTTTCATCTTCATGTGCATAAAATATATCTTGCTAACTATAAAGGAAGAATTCAATTCAACCTGATTTTGTTCAATGAATAATAAGCAACTACTATGTGGAAGTCACTGTGCTATTATCTGGGGAATATAAAGACTGATCCAACAACAGCAACAACTACCCAAACAAAAATAAGTAGGTATACCCTTACATTCTCCTAGCAGCAAATACAATGTTATTGAAATACTGAAAATGCACTTTTTTTGATTACATTTAAAACAATTGATTTGAACACATGGATATAAAGAAAATCTCTCCTGGATTCAACACTAAGGTGATTGAGGGACAGATTCACAAGTATCTGAAAGAAAGATACTAAATGGGTGGGAAACAAATCTTCAGTTTGGTCTAATATTTGAAAAAGGCAACCAAGCCAACATTGGCAACTACAGACCTTTATACTTTTTTTCTTATTTATACATTTTTATAGGAATGGTCTAGATATATCAAAGGTATCTCCAAAGACATAACAGCTATGACTTCACAAATGATATTCCATAGTATGCCACATTTTTACCATCATATAATTGACTATAAGATGTAGCAAATATAAGATTCTGCTGTATTTTTTATTTGTTAACTATACAGGTTTTTGATTTTATAGAGCAAAATTGCTCTTTGGAAGGTCTCTTCCAACAAGGTGTCTCGCATCTACCTCCAAAGTATGTAACTCTTTTGAAAACCTCATCACAAGGCAAAAACTTGTTTGATGAAAACACTGTTAAAAGAACAATGCTTTTGTTCTTACATTTTGTTCTTTTGTTTCTTATGTTCATGCTTTCCTTTTAATTCTTAACCAAGTGGATTGTCTTTTCAAATGTGTCAAATAATTTGGATTTTTTATTGACTTGATAGCTCATGCATAGTCCTTTCTCTTTCAGTTGCCCTGATTCACAGGAAATCCTAACCAAATGGAACAGTAGGAAAAGGCAGCAGATAATATGTCCTGGTCTAATTGCCTGGTTCTCATTAGACTTCCATTTCTTTTTGATCTTCAGTCTAAAGACCAGCTCTCCTTTCTAGAATATTATGTTATGGTGGAAAATATAAAACAATAACCACCACCACCACCACCACCTTTTCTGAACTCTTGGACAAAATACACTGCTATTATTCCCTGATCATAAATATCAGGAATGGAATGAAAAAATGGAGTTGTAAGTTTGTCAAAGGTTTTTTGACCACTATTAAAGAAGAGATCTGGCAAAGTGCAAGTTGAAGAGGGATATTCTATAAGCTTGTGAGGTTCTACAAATGCTATTAGTTGCAGGTGATATTGTGTTGACTGCTGCAAACAGAAAACAATTTAAAGCCTCTTGGGCAAGATGAAAACCACTCAAAAACATTTGGCATAATTGTTCATTACAGTAAATGAAGAATGCTTGTTATTGAGATTATGATATAGTTAGACAACATTATAGAACTCACTCATTAATATATCTATATCCACATGTACACACACGTGTCTATGTACATAGATATTTGCACACACACAGAGATTTGTCCGTTTATCCACCTATTTACCTAGCTATACATATGATCTATCCAGTCACTGAAATGGACAATGAGTTGAGTCCAACATTAAACATGTGGAATCTGTACTGAATTGCCTTTGGAAAACTATAGAGATTTTTTTAAAGACTTGAAAATTTGGGTGATCAAGTAAATCAATTGAGTCACCCCATCCCATATGAAGGAATAAGAAAGCCCAATTCCTCAACAAGGTGGGAAGAAATCTCAATCAAATACTCAGATTCAATCCTAGTATTTACAATACAACAATTTCTTGGAACTGGTATGACATTGTAAAGGACTCATTCACATTGGCTGAGGAAACTTGTTCATGTCCTAGAGGTCATCCTATAAACTATCAAGCTAGTTAGATCCAGGGTTATTTGAGAGAATTGAGTGACTTTGGTATTTCAATTAAATCCCTCAGGAGAAACAATATGGGAGAGGGGAAGAAGTCTTTTTCAGAGAAGGCCCCAACCTTGAAAGCATGAAAAAGAATTTGGGCCTTACTAGTCATAGCCCCAAGAAGAGCAGTAACTGGGTATTGTGTAGGAAAGCAGATTCATCACTCCCCAAGGAGCACAACAAAGAAGCTACAGTATCCCTAAGTGGACCTTCTTGAGCATCCCCAACAGAGGAGAAAAGGACTACAGAAATGAGAATTTATGAGTTATGCCTTTGTCACATAGGCTTTCTAAGATTGAGTCCACTTCTCTCTGGAATTCATACATACTTTTGGAAGGGTATGTCAAAGATCATTGGGGGGCTTTTTGAAAACCAACTTACCACCTTAGCATATATCTCTTCCTTTAGCTATGTATGTCTGGCTGATCAAATGTTTCTTAACTCAAAGGATATTGAGGTAGGTGACTTGTGATCAATATCACTTAAAAAAGTGGTTCCCCTAAAGCCCCAAGCGGATGAGTAGCCATGACCTGGTAAAACGACCTATTGGAATTGGGATAGTAGTTACAGATAATGCATTACATTTAAATGCCAATAATCCACCAGAGTTGTATATCTGTATTATGGAATTCTGATGAATTAAAAATGAGTATCAGTCAAAGTACAATGAAAAAATTCATGATGGGTTAGAATAGGATTCAATATATAACAATAAGGAACTATAGAGAAGAACCCTAGTAAAGGATGTTGCTAGGAATATATATGATAAAACATAAGATAGTTTGTTTAATAGATAGCAACATTTTATCCAGAAGATAGTTCATAACAGCTCGTGATAGGCAAATGTTAAATTTTCAGTTTCAGCACTTATTGTTTTGGAAATTGATACAAATGATGGCTTGATTTATTATTTTGTTCATTGTCTAGACTTAATAAAGTGATGAAGAAATTGTTAATTATGCAGAGTTAGCAAAAAGTCATCAATAAGGTGGCACAATGGATAGAGCACCAGGACTGGACTCAGGTAGACTCCTTTTCCTAGGTTCAAATCCACCCTCAGACACTTACTAGCCATGCAACCCTGTGCATGTAACTCAACCCTTTTTGCCTCAGTTCCTCATCTGCAAAATGAGCTGGAAAAAGAAATGTCAAATCACTCTAGTATTTTTGCCAAGAAATCCCCAAATGAGGTCATGAAGAGTCAAACATGACTGAACAAAAACAAGAAGAAATATAAAAGCATGTTGTGCATACATTCTTTTCCCCCTTCAGGGAGCTAGTTGTTAAACACTTACAAGCATGCCTATGGATATCAAGCACAAAAGGTGACCAGTGTACTGCCTTTGTATTCTCTTTGTGTCTATGAAGTTTTAAGAGAAAGTGAAGAAAACTTCTAGCAGGTCAAGTAGATCCCCTGTGAGGGAACTTATGGAAAGAAATGGATAAAAGTTGTATAGGATAGATAGTTAAGGATGTATTGTGATATGTCTTGTTAGAAGGAGCTTCTAAATTTAAAACCTCTCAGTCCCATTTAAATATTATAATATGAATAGAACCATCCTTAGAATGTGGGAATTGAGCAATTACCCAAAGTCCTCCTGGGGTCCAGGAAGGTAGTGCTTTGTTATAGTAGTGATTGTAGTGACCTCGAAATTCCTCATAAAACATTTCACTGTCTCACTTATGACATGAAAGCTAATTCCAAAAATCTAATTGAAACATGGCTTGACATTGATGTGGAATTACAGTGATACCATTTTTATTGTACATTTTTCTGTCCTATAAACTATCAACAAAAGTGTTAAACTTATGAAAGTTCTTATGAGATGACCTTCAAGATCTCTTTTGTAACATTCAGGCCAAGTAAACTTGAGAGTTTAATGGGTGCTTGTATTAGACTCCCTAAACCTTTAGGAAAGCTTTCAAGTCAATGAACTCTAAATTGAGTAGAGGGGCAAATGAAATATGAGTGGTTGTATTAGATGCATTTTTCATTAAATATAATACTTTGCAGTATTTTAAATAGTTTTATGTGGGTTTAAAAAGCTCCATAGTTCCATTTTTATATTTAAACTGCACTTTTACTTACCCATAATTTGATGTAAGAGGAGTTGGACATAGTGGAAAGAGTTTAGGAATGATCAGTAGAAGACTTGGGTCCTATCTCTACGTTCATTTCCACAAATATCTGTTAGGTAGCTACAATGACCAATGTACTGTCCTAGGTGCTGAGATATCGATTTGACAAGAACTGCTGGCAATACTGGAAATCAGTTTAGCAAAAATTGTTTATAGCAGCATCTTACACTATTATATCATACTAAATGTAAAACAGATATGTAACCTGAATACTAAATATTACTATTAATAGTTAGAGGAGAATCATATATCAGGCTCTTTCCATGATTTTGACTAGGGGAAAAGTTCTTAACTAAACAAGGGACAGAGATGATCACAAAAGAAAAAAAATACAAATAATTTCAGTTGCATGAAACCAAAAAGCTTTTTCATAAATGAAATATATGCAGTATAGGAAGGGAAATTACAATGGGAAAATATTTTTGTCATATATTTCTAGTAAGGATGATCTGATATCCAAGATACATAAGAAATTAAAACAGTATATGAGAAAGATTAGTGCTTAAATGATACGAATAGAATTACAAAAATATTAAAGTGTTAGTGATCATTTGAAGCATTTCTTCAAATCACCAATAAAGAGAGAGAAAAATAGAAAAAAACCTTTCTATTTCCTTTCACATCAAAAAAAATTGGCAAAGAAGATAAAATATAGAATTAATCAATATTGATGGGATTGCAGAAAGTAAAGTGCAGAGATAAACTATGGAGCTATGTTTTGGCCCTAACATTCAGCAAAGCAATGTCTAATTATGCTAAGGCATGAATCATACTGTTTGACTGAAAGATCTCACTGCTAGGTATAAACTACAAGGAGGTCAAAGAAAGAAAGAAAAGTCCCACATACACCAAAATATTCAAAGCAGCCTTTAAAAAATAGTAAAAGACTTGAAACAAAGCAGATTTCTATCAACTAAGAATGTCTAAGCACAAGGTGATACACGAATGTAATGAAATATTACTGTTGTATAAGAAAGTATGAAGGCAGAATGGTATTGGGCTCTGGAGTCAAAAGACTTATGTTCATATCCCAACTGTGATCCTATAAATATGAGGAACTCAGAGAAACATGGAAAAAGTTATATGAATTGCTGCAGAGTGAAATAGAAATGCATCTCCCCTCTTTCTTTGCAGAATTATAGGTATGGAACACTGCACATACAGTCATGCTTGGGTGATATGCTGGTTGGTTTTGTTGAGCTACTTTTTTTTCTTTCTTTTTTTATTCTATATTAAAAGGAATGTGAAAGGTAGGGGATGGAGTAGGAAAGGGTTTTTCTCTAGTCTGACACTATATATTTGAAGGGCCTGCCCCCTTAAAATAACTGAAACTTAAATCTCTTGAAACTGAGAAAAAATATACAATAATACCTGTTTTTCCTCTTGTGGAAAATAGTTATCACTTTTGATTGGATTCTAGAGAGAAGCTCCATGACAACTATTGTGTCCAATACAGTAGCTTCTAATGGTGACTACAAGACCATCAGATTCCTGCTCATCAAAGACTATGTGCCACATGAAACTAATAAGTAGTAGGCTAACTGCAAACCATACAATGGCATCACTAGAAGATCAATTAATCTTGCAGCATCCTAGTCCTGTACACCTCTATAGTGGGCAAAAGTGATATGTATTCTCTACACAAATAGTATTCCATGTGTAGGCATTGGTGATGCATATTTCCTATGTATACATCCTGTCCATGCATACATCCTGGCCACATGTTTTTCTCTGCCTACCCCGCCCCCCTCCATAATAAGGGAGTGTATTTGTGGAAGTTTGTGCTCCAAGCTTATGGAGGATTATCTTTCTTCTGATTTCCTCCTCCTCTTCCTTCTCTTCTTCCTCTTTCTCTCTCTCATCACCTCCTCCTCTTCCTTACTATTTTCTTATTTTTGTTGTTGTCCACTTGTGTCCTACTCTTCATGACCCCATTTGAGGTTTCTTTTGGCAAAGATACTGAAGTGGTTTGCCAATTCCTTTTCCAGTTCATTTTACAGATGAAGAATTGAGGCAGATAGGATTAAGTGACTTGCCAGGGATTACACAGCTAGTATCGAAGGTTGGATTTGAACTCAGGAAGGAGTTTCCCTGATTCTAGACCCAATACTCTAACTGTACCATCTGGCTGCCCTGTTCTTCCTATAGTATTTCATTAACTGTTTTTGTTTTCAATTATTTGTGACCTCTGAATACTGAGGGAGGTGGTGGTCAATAGGAAAACTATTAAGGGGGGAAAGGGAGAAGGGAGGAAAAATATGAGCATTAACAGGGGTGGGAATAGGATGGAGGGAAAGAAACAAATAACAATCATAACTGTAAATGTGAATGGAATGAACTCTCCCACAAAACGGAGATGGGTAGAAGAATGGATTAGAAATCATAATCCTACAATGTGCTCTTTACAAGAAACACATCTGAAACAGAGGCATACATACAGGGTAAAGGTAAAAGGCTGGAGTAAAATATATCATGCCTCAGCTAAAGTAAGAAAAGCAGGGCTAGCAATCCTTATCTCAGATAAAGCAAAAGCAAAAATTGACCTAATTAAAAGAGATAAGGAAAGAAACTATATCCTGTTAAAAGGCACCATTGAGAATGAAGCAATATCATTTCTTAACATACATGCACCAAGTGGTATAGTATCCAGATTCCTAGAGGAGAAGTTAAGGGAATTAGAGGAAGAAACAGATAGCAAAACTATACTAGTGGGAGACCTTAATCTCCCCCTCTATAAACTTGATAAATCTAACCTCAAAATAAACAAGAAAGAAGTTAAGGAGGTGAACAGGATTTTAGAGAGGATAGGTATGATAGATATCTGGAGAAAACTGAATGGGCATAAAAAGGAATATACTTTCTTCTCAGTGGTTCATGGCACATACTCAAAAATGGGCCACTTTCTAGGGCATAAAAACCTCACAATTCTATGCAGTAAGGCATAAATATTAAATGCATCCTTTTCAGATCATGATGCAATAAAAATTATATGGAATAGAGGGCCATGGAAAGAAAGACTAAAAACCAATTGGAAATTAAACAATTTAATCCTAAAGAATGAGTGGGTCAAATGAGAAATTATAGAAGCAATCAGTAATTTCATTCAAGAGAATGATAATAATGAGACAACATACCAATATTTGTGGGATGTATTAAAGGCAGTTCTTAGGGGAAGTTTTATATCCCTGAGCGCATACATTATTAAATTAGAGAAAAGGGAGGTCAACGAATTGGGCATTCAATTGAAAAACCTAGAAAAAGAAAAAAATCAAAATCCCCAATTAAATACTAAATTAGAAATACTGAAAACCAAAGGAGAGATTAACAAAATTGAAATTAAGAAAACTATTGAATTAATAAATAAAATTATTGGTTTTATGAAAAAAGAAATAAAATGGATAGGACCTTAGTCAATATAATAAAAGAAAGAAAGAAGAAAACCAAATTATGAGTATCAAAAATGAAAAGGGTGAATCTACCTCCAATGAAGAGAAAATCAAAACAATAATTTGGAATTATTTTTCCCAATTGTATGCACATAAATTTGACAATCTTAGGGAAATGGATGAATATTTACAAAAATACAGTTGCCCAAATTAAATGAAGAGGAAGTAAATTACTTAAATAACGCCATCTCAGAAAAAGAAATTGAACAAGCCATCAGTCAACTCCCTAGGAAAAAATCTCCAGGGCCAGACGGATTTACAAGTGAATTCTATCAAACATTTAAAGAACAAATGATTCCAATACTCTACAAACTATTTAGGTGAATTAGTGAAAAAGAAGTCCTACCAAATTCTTTATATGACACAAATATGGTACTGAAACTTAAATCAGGAAGAGATAAAACAGAGAAAGTTATAGACCAATCTCCCTCATGAATATAGATGCAAAAATTCTAAATAAAATACTAGCAAAAAGACTACAACAACTTATCTCAAGAATAATACACTTTGATCAGGTAGGATTTATTCCAGGAATGCAAGGATGGTTTAATATTAGGAAAACCATCAGTATAATTGATCATATCAACAATAAAACTAGTAGAAACTATATGATCATCTCAATAGATGCAGAAAATGCTTTTGACAAAATACAACATTCATTCCTATTAAAAACATTAGAAAGTATAGGAATAGATAGAGCCTTCCTTAAAATAATAGGTGGCACCTATTTAAAGACATCAGCAAGTATTATATGTGATGGGGAGAAGCTAGAAGCATTTCCCATAAGATCAGGGGTGAAACAAGGGTGTCCACTATTACCTCTCTTATTCAATCTGGTACTTGAAATGTTAGCAGTAGCAATTAGAAAAGAAAAAGAAATCAAAGGAATCAAATTAGGCAAAGAAGAGACCAAGCTATCACTCTTTGCAGATGATATGATGGTATATTTAGGGAATCCTAGAGAATCAAGTAAAAAACTGCTTGAGACAATAAATAAATTTGGCAAAGTTGCAGGATATAAAATAAACCCACAAAAGTCCTTGGCATTCCTATATATTTCCAGTGAAATTCAACAGCAAGAGATAGAAAGAGAAATCCCATTTGAAGTTACTGTAGACATTATAAAATATTTGGAAATCCACCTGCCAAAACAAACCCATGACCTATATGGCCACAACTATAAAACACTTTTCACACAAATAAAGTCAGATCTAACTAATTGGAAAAATATCAATTGCTCATGGCTGGGTCAAGCTAATATAATAAAAATGACAATTTTACCTAAATTAAATTATATATTTAGTGCCATACCAATTAATCTACCAAAAATTACTTTATAGAGCTAGAAAAAATAGCAACAAAATTCATTTGGAAGAATAAACGGTCCAGAATATCAAGGGAATTAATGAAAAGAAATGCTAGCTATACCAGATTTCAATCTGTATTATAAAGCAGCAGTCATCGAAACTACTTGGTACTGTCTGAGGAATAGAGGAGTGGATCAATGGAATAGATTAGGCACATGAGATTCAGAAGTCAACAACTATAGTAGTCTATTGTTTGATAAACCCCAAGACCCTAGTTTTTGGGATAAGAACTCACTATTGTACAAAAACAGCTGGGAAAACTGGAATATAGGATGGCAGAAACTGGGCATAGACTATTATCTAACACCATATAACAAAATCAAGTCTAAATGGGTGCATGATCTAGGTATAAAGGTTGATACTGTAAGCAGTCTCGGAAAACAAGGAATAGTTTACCTGTCAGATTTGTGGAGAGGGAAAGACTTTATGACTAAACAAGAATTAGAGAACATTATAAAATGTAAAATGGATAATTTTCACTACATGAAATTGAAAAGCTTCTGTAGAAACAAAGCCAATGTAACCAAGATTAAGAGGGAGGTGGGAAATTGGGAAAGAATCTTTACAACCTATGTCTCTGACAAAGGATTAATTTCTAAAATATACAGAGAATTGAGTCAAATTTATAAGAATATGTGGCATTCCTCAATCGATAAATGGTCAAAGGATATTAACAGGCAATTTTTCAGAGAAAGAAATTAAAAATATCTATAAGCACATGAAGAAATGCTCTAAATCACTATTGATTAGAGAAATGCAAATCAAAACAACCCTGAGGTACCACATCTCACCAGTCAGATTGGCTAAGATGACAAAACAGGAAAATGACAAATGCTGGAGAGGATGTGGGCAAATTGAAACATTAATGAATTGCTGGTGGAGTTGTGAACTGATACAGCCTTTCTGGAGAGCAATCTGGAATTATGCCCAAAGGGCTATAAATACTTTCATATCCTTGGGTTATATCCCAAAGAGATCATAGAAATGGGAGGAAGACCCATATGTACAAAAATATTTATAGCAGCTCTTTTTGTGGTGACAAAGAATTGGAAATTAAGGGGGGTGCCCATCAATTGGGGAATGGGTGAACAAGTTGTAGTATATGCATTTTATGGAATACTATTGTGCTATAAGAAATGAGGAGCAGATGGTCTTCATATTTACCTGGAGAGGCTTATATGAGCTGATGCTGAGTGAGAAGAGTAGAACCATGAGAAATTTGTACACATTTACAGATGCAACATATGTGTGATGACCAACTTTGATAGACTAGACTCTTCTCAGCAATGCAGTGATATAAGTCAATCCCAAAAGACTCGTGATGGAGAGAAATGTGTGCATCCAGAGAAAGAACTGAGTTTATATACAGATGGAAGCAAAATACCTGATCTTTTTCCTTTTCTTGTTTGTTCTTTTCTTGTTCTTTACCATTTTTCATTCCATCTGATACAATCTGTCTTTATAACCTGACTAATGTATAATATGAAAGTATTTACAGATCCTATACTTAACTGTATGCCACCATGGTGGGAGGGGAGGGAAGGGGACAAAATGTGAAACTCAAGGAATTGTGGAATTGAGTCTTGTAAACTAAAAGTAAACAAACAAATTAATTAAAAAAAATTGTGTCCTCTGACTAGAAAAAGTGAACACATGTGTAGAGGCTGGAGAGCTATGGTTCTAAGTGGAAGTGGACTGACAAAGGGCCTAGAACATTTCTTAGAGGTGCATATACTGTGTTAAGCTTTTACATTTTTTAGTTTCTTAAAATATTTTAACATGTATAGGTTTTTAGCTTATGTTTATATTTACCATTCTTAGAGTCTTGGTCATAATAATCCTTTGCCCTCATAGGAGTTACCAAACTCTATGGCCTCAGATGACATACCAATGTTTATTAAAGAGGTTCTCAACCTTTTTTTTCCCCTTAGGTTTCCTTTAATATTCTTGAATATTATTCAGAAACTCTTTATACCTTTAAAATTATTGGAGACCCCAAAAGTTTTTTTTATGTAGGTTATATCTATTCATATGTATCATATTAGGGATAAAAACTGATAACACAAATGTTTATCAATTCATTTAAAATAACTTTATTTTAGTAATAAATTCATGACATGTTAATGAAAATAAAATAACTATATTTTCTGAAACAAAAAATTAGAAGAGTAGCATTATTTTATATATTTTTGCAAAGTACATCTGCAAATCTTTGGCTTAATAGAGACAGCAGGATTCTCATATCTATTCCTGCCTTCAAATCTGTTGCAATATGTTGTTTTTTTTTGAATTATATAAAGAAAATGTAGCTTAAGAGGGGAGGAATATTTTAATAGGCAAATAACATCTTAGTATTATTAGGAAAACAGTTTTGACCTCATAAGCCCTTAAAATTGTCTCAGAGATCCCTAGGGACCTATGGAACAGACTTTGAAAATAGCTAGTCTATGAATGCATAGTTTCTGTCCAAGGAAAATGGATGTGTGGAGTTCTTACCCTAGCCCACTGGTGTATGTTTTTACATATGTATGTTTACTCTAGTGATATTTTTGCACTAATAAATGTCCTGCAACAAACACTATGAGATCTAGGTCATGGAAAATTCCTGGAGAATTTGGTCTAAACCATTTTTTCTCTGAGACCACTTTGGAATATATTAAAATACCTGGGGAGACCTCAGAGTACTAAATTCCTCTGTGTGATTGGGGTTCCCTGAATATTGTGGTGTCAAAAATGATAATGAGTGTAAATGCTTACAGATTATTATTACCACTGTGTTTACCATTACTTGCAGTTTGAGGAACCGATGTTTATACCATTTCAAGCATTTAACAGATGACAAGAGGGTGTGTAAGTGGGCATTTCTCTGCCATAAAACATGGGTAATAAATTCAAGAAGTAGGACTGATGAAACCAATACATTATGCACATCTTAGTGGGGGAAAGTTTTGATTTATTTTCTTGAGTAGCATCTGTAATCAGATGAATGCTTCTGGAAAGGTTAATCTAACTATTAACTTAGTGACGCTCTTCAGTATAACCTCCTGCTGTAAAATCCCAAACCATTATGATTTTAGCTGCTCATATTTCCTGCAATTATCCAGGGAGATCAAGGCAGGTTTGTTTTTCAGAGTTGTCTTTTTGGTATGCATTGTCTCTCTTTAAGAGTGAAGAATTTTGTAATGCCATTTTACAATATGTTTCATTTGTCCTTGTCCTCATTTAAACAAAATAGAATGAAACACTATTATCTCTTCTCACTTCTTTCGGGAAAATCAGCCAAGCAAAATACCATCTTAAATAAGAAGTAAATTTTCATCATTCCTCTCTGTTCCTCCCAACCCTCACAAAGAGTTTTAAAAGTGGACAGAGCTGAGTTTAAACTTTGCAACTATTTTAGTGAAAATATGTATTTTTATATTTTAGTACAACTATTTTAGTGAAAATATGTATTTCCTCTGAGCAAGAATCATCTTTTAGGTTGTGTACAAGTTATGTGAGAATAAAAATGTTAATAATAATAATGCTCCTATTAGGGAAATTGAACTCTGATGTTAAAATTACCATTTCATCCTGAATACTTTAAACCAAGCTCTTACCCTTCATTTTCTTGCACTCATACTCTAACAAGGACGATGGCTTGTTTGCTAAAGGGTGTTTTGTTTGGTTATACATGAAAATTAGTATGAATTCTACAATGCAAATAGAATCCACCATGGTGTGGTTTAGTCACACAGCTCACAAAACAGTTTGTCCCAAATAAAATGAATTTTGTCTCTTTCTGGCTTCCCAAGCCATGGTTTTGCTGCAGGGAATTGAATAATATTGATAGAGTAAGTAGAAAGTCAAATGACCACTCTGCTCTACTTCGGAAGAATCAGAATCCTAACAGACTATGTATTTGAAATGTACAAATTAAACTCAGTTGCTGCTTCTGCTTATACCTAAGGGACAAATAAACCTCAGGATAGTGGGGCTTAGAGAATCATGTTAGGGAGCCTGGAGAGGTTAAGATTTTACTTCAGTGCCCTTTTCAGGAACTCTTTTTTTTCTTCTTCTGAAAATATCATGTTTTTCTGTGTGGAGTGTAGGAGTTAGGACACAGTCCATTCCTCAGCTACACCATTTACTAGCTTTGTAACCTTGGGCAAATAATTTAATCCCCTGAGTCTCTATTTATTCAACTGTAAAATGAGAGATGATAATATTGGCCTACTTTAGAGGGTTGCTGTAAAGATCAAATAAGATAATGCATGGGATAGATAACATACTATGTGCCTATATATGTCATTGGTTTAGTATATTTGGGCAATTGTTTTCAAAAGAAAAACAGAGGACCAAGAACAATTTTGAAATGTTAAAAAAAATCTAAGAAATGCTATTGTTCAGCCTCTCTATTTTAGACTTAACAGATTTTAAATATTCAACTTTCACCTGAGATCTTAGCCAGTGAGAGACTAATACTATGAAAGTTATTTTGCTTAATGAGAGCAATTAAATTAAGATAGGTATTGGGAAAGGGGCATGTAATGTTGGTATAACTTTTTCTATGAATATTATTGATTTTAAAATATTTTATTTGCAGTTTCTTTTGAAGTGATTTCTAAAAAGATAGAATTTTAATTTATTGTACAACTGAATGAGCCAACTGTTGGGATTGAGAAGTATGTCTTCTATTTTATGATTTTTCCAGTATTCCTTTCCTCTGTGCACAGAATTGTGGTATACTTGGCATTTAAAATATTAAATATTACATCCAAATTCATGTCTTCATATTTTCATTTAATTATAAGATCATCTGATTTAGACCCAGAAGGCAGCTAGTAATTACACAGTGAAAGCTCTTTTTAAAAAAAAAAAAACTATTCAAGAAACTGAAGCTCTATGCCTTCTGTTTTACATTTAATAAGCATTTAGTGAGTACCTACATGCACAAGGCACTTGCTAAAAGCAAAATCTACGGTCTCCTGTGTAGACAAGACTTTGGTCTTCATAGCAAAAAAAAGGAGATATGAATAATTATTCAATTACTTTGGGCTGGTTAGGCTCTGAATTATTCCAACAAAATAACCCATTCGTGAGGGTGAATTATTTAGAATGCAGCTCTGGTTTTAGAAGGAGACACACATATGTATGCAATATATCTTGTTCATTAAAGACCACTAATAAGAATAATACCACATTATGTAAAGTTATAGCTGATTGTCATGTGATGTAATTATATTCTTAGGCATTCTAATGCTTCAATTTTTCATGATAGTATAGGGGAGTAAGAAGTAGCATGGTATAGTGCAATCATTTCTGAACTTTTGTGATCATGTATCCCATCAGTAAAAAAAAAAAAACCAGCATCCTCCCGTATGCATGTATTTATAAATTATAGATATTTACAACTTTACTAATATTTGGGTACATTATAAAACTAATACTAAAGAAAGTAATTTAAAAGGATGAGATCAAGATGATAAGCACCCGGTGCACTAGAACCAGAAGGAAAGCGCTGGGATTTGTTGAGAGACGATCAGACACCCATTGGAGGAGCAACCACTTTGACATCTGTGTAGAAATGGTTTGCGAAGGTTTCAGGAAGGGAGACCAAATAGTAGATTATTGGAAAATTCCAGAGAATAAAGTGATTTTTTGCTTAGTATCGGCTGTTGACTAAGTACATTGAAATAAGGGTTAATTTTTGATGCGTACTATTGAGATAGAAGTAAAAAAAAATTGGCAACTTGATTAGGCATGTGGTGTGAAGGAGAGTGAGAAGATGATACTGCCTATTTAATTGGAGTTACGGGAGTGCTCTTACAATAATAGGGAAGTTTTGAGAAGCAGTAATTTGGGGAGGAAAGATAATGTAATAAGATATGTTACCTGTTGAAACCCACGCATGTCTCTTCAGCCTTTTTGACACACTCCGTCTCACAGGGTTTGGGGCTCTTACTTAGTGGTCACTATCCTGGGATGCAGAGTCAACCTTTAGAAGGATGTCTACCATAGTTGTGAGATTGTTCTTGGGGAAATGGGGTGAGGATGATTGTGGCAGTTAGAGATGATTTTCCTAATAGCACTTTACCAAAAAACTGATTCTGTGGGATGCTCAGATAGCTGTTAGATTACTGCTGAGGGGCTGACATCAGCCAAATAAGTAAAAAGTTTGGAAGCTTGTACAGCTATACCTGGGGTGAGTATTGGGAACAAGGGTAGGTGTGGTTGTGTTGAAGAGAAGCCCACACTCTGGTTGATCACATATTCCTTTGGTTTAGGCTATGGGCCCCACTTTGGAGACCACTGGTGTCATAGATAGAAAACAGAAGAATGGAGTCAGAAAGATCTAGATCCAAGGCCCATGTATGACAAATACTAATTGTATCACTCTGAGCAAGTCATTTGACCTCTCACTGCCCCTGTGAAGAAGCCTTTTTACTACTGTGTTGTAGAATAAGAGCCAACCCGAGAGTACAACCTATAAAACATGTACTAATCTGCATTGGCAGGGCAGTTTCATTACTAAGATTCACCGTAGAGATGAAATAGTAGAAATAGTAGATAAAAAGCAATCAGAAATTTTTGGAAGGGGAAGGACTAGACCCGACAGTTGGCCCCATCAAAGAGTCTCAATATGATTGACATCTTTAGTCCATGGTATTTCTATCATAATACCACATCATCATGATTAATTAGCCAGTGTCATCTTCACCTCCTCACTCTCCTTCACTCCACATGCCTAATCAAGTTGCCAAATTTTGTTACTTCTATCTCAAAGGCACTAATCAAAAATCAACCCTTATTTCAATTTATATAGCTACTAGCCTATACTAAGCAAAAAATCACATTTTCTCTAGATTTTTCCAATAATCTACTATTTGGTCTCCATGCCTGAAACCTTTTCAAATCATTTGCACACAGCTGTCAAAGTGATTGTTGGTGAAATGTGTGTGTGATCATATACTCAACAAATTCCAGTAGTTCCCTAGTGATTCTAGCACACTAAATGCTTTTTTACCTTGATCTCATCTTTTTAAAAAAAATTCATATTTTTTTCATATTAGTTTTATAATGTGCCTAAATATCAGTAAAGTTGCACATGCTTATAATTTATAAATATCATCCTGGGTACTTCCTGTTTCATTGCTCTCTGGATAGCCAAAACCCTGTTGCTCCAAGTAGCAGGTAGAGGGACAGAAAAACTGATAGGGTACTGTACCTTCTCCCTGACCTTCTAGGAAACATTTTTATCTCTCTATAAATGCATGAGAGCATCTGTAGATATCCATCATAAGCACTATAAATTATAATAGAATATAACATAATCCAATCAGTACGACATATTATAAATATAGGCATCTGACACATGGCATTCACATTATGATTACATCAGATAACAGTATATGTGAATAATGTAATACCCAATGTTACACATATGTACAGCAATCGAATAAATAGGTCACATGAGGAAAACTATTATATGCGTGTATTACAAAAGTAAATATATAACATGATGTACAATAAATAGCAAAGAAACAGCAAAAATGCACATTTAATAGCAAGCATATAGGTCATGTACAACAACATATTATAGCATATTCTAGAACTGAATACAGAGTGTACCTTACATGTGCTCTTACAATAGGCATTCTTTGGCTAACTGAGTAAGCAGTTTGACCATTTTCTCCAAAATGGAGCCTGGTCACTGACCTAACAGGTCTGGCCCTTGTGAATGAACACCTGTGCTTGTAAATGACCTCTTCTGACTTTCAGCACCCATATGCCATAGGATATCATTTATCCTTCGGTGTCTCTACAGGGGCAATATCAGGCTCAAAGTGTGATATTTCTGACTTCAGACTTCCTGCCTCCAACTAAAAAGATATTCCCTTGGGATATGAATACTTGTGTAGTGGGCGTTCAGTGTCCAGCACTAAGCATGATTCAGAGATGTGAATAAGAAATGACCAGTCCATGTGGGTAGTTCAAGGAAGAATCATGAACTCCATTTATTGATTCTTAGAACAAGGTTTTTATAGAGCAATGAGACAAAAAGACTCAAGTATTCTTATGATTATTTTAGTCTTTCACATCCTGGGAGTAGCATGGCAATAATGCTTTTATTCTCTAGGAACCAGAAAGTCTTAGGAAGAGTCAGTTGACTCCTTTCATATGCAGCCACATTACAAAGAATGCTCTGGAGAGCTGGCTTCTAGACTGAAGCCAAAGCCAAAGCATCAAGGACATTTGCATAGGAGTCAACCATCTAAGAATAACTAAAGTCTTGGGGAAGAGCCTATTGGTCTCAGAACTCAAACAACATCCTTTCAAGTGTAACCCATAACAAAGAACTGAGGAGCAAACTTAACAAAAAAGTTGCATCTCAAAGAGCTCTTATATTAAAGTCCACTATTAGGATTTAATATCTGAGTCTTGAACCAGGCCTCTTTGTCTCCCCACAGACTTGATTGATTTTCATAAAGGTATCAAAACCCATATCCCTCATCATATGAGTTAGAGTCATCTTGCTATTAGCAGCCTCTGGCAATCTCTCAGAAGCTCTCTAGCTCTTCTTATATTTCTCTTGATTAACTGTCCATTGATCCTTTCCTTTTGCTCACAGAAGATTTTGATTAACTCACAGTGGGAGATAGATGGTTGCAATGTATGCTTTTTTTTGAGGGGGGAAGGCAGGGAAATTGGGGTTGACTTGCCCAAGGTCACACGACTAGGAAGTGTTAAGTGTCTGAGGTTGGATCAATGAGTGCTCTTTGAAAGACCTTGATTATTATCTGTGGCTATTTTGTATACAGAATAACCCAGTCTTTGGACTACTTTATATTGATAGCATTTATATAGTACTTTAATGTTTTAAAAGTATTTTTTAATAAATATTTCATTTTATCTCACAGCATCATTTGGAGATAGATATTATTTTCTCTATTTTACAGATGAGGAAATTGAAATGGAAAGAGGTTAAATAACTGGTATAATATCATACAGCTCATAAGAGACCAGATTTGAACTCTGGTCTTTCTGACTCCAGGTCTAATACTCTCTTCACTGCAACACCTAGCTGTCTCTGTTGGTTCACTATCTTATAGATTCAGTACACACTAAGTTTCTTTGGGGAAAAGCTATCATCTCTTGGAAAATTAATGAGCTTGTCAATCATGTTATTGCATGTTTCTAGAGGAAAATTTGTGAACTGAGATCATTTCTAGGAGGTAGGCCACTTGTAGCTATTCTCTCCAATCAGATATATTTTGAATCACCAAATCGTTTCCATCTTGTGAAACTCTCAAGCAAAAGATGATGTGTAAATGTGGCTGTTGTCTAAATATTATCCCAAATCTGTAAAGCTTATAGTGCCACTTCTAGTTGCATTGTGTTCATATACTGGAAATGCCACATCTTAATTCCATTGAACCTCCTGGCTAGGTCTCATGAATTCCAGCAGGATAGGATTGAATCATTCTTGAATGATTGGTCTCCTCGAGGGTGATGATATGTGAATCTAGACTTCTACGTTACTCTCAAAATCAGTATCTTGGTCAGAATGGATTCTGGTAGGAAGCCATATGCAAATAAATATTTTTCCTATAGTGTTCTAACCATCATAGAATCTTTTTGGTACTGCTTGGGTATATATGGGTGAAATTATTTGTTATTGATAGAATACTGTTATTCATTTCAGAGACAAAAAGGCCTAAGCACACAAACCCCAAAGGCTTCTTGATACTTCTGTTTTCCAATATAGTCAGGAGTTGACAGTGTTTCTCTTTGAACGTATCAAACATGTCTCATGTCTTCTAGGTATCTTCTGCCAGTCAAATCTGCTTCCTTCCAGCTCAAGGGTCCTCCCTTGATTGAAATGTCCCTAATTTTCATTTAATGCTGTCACAGTATAGAGTGAAATGCTTTAGTTTGTGCCAGCTGCTTCTTAGTCCTTGGATGAAAACTCCAGTGAATAGCTTAAACTTCCACTGCTGTCTTCACTACACTCTAGGGAATGAAGCTTGGTTCTCCAATAATTCCTTGCATATTTCTTGGCATATATGCATAATACACAAACCCTACTGGTATACTTTTTGTTAGAAGTCCAAGACTCTCAGTTGTATTTTTACCCAGCAATCATTACTCTCTCTATGTATCAAAAATAATCTTCATTCTATGGATACCATCATTGCTTCTAAATCATATGGTCTGTAGGATGGGGAATTTTCATTCATCTAAATGGTTCCTGACCTATACTGCACACTAAACTTATTTTTGATATTACTATTACCCACCTCTGACAAGACAGAATACAATTTAGTGCTGGGCAAAATGTGAGTTAATGGATTATAATCACTTTGTACTCAAAATTGAATTATATATTCATAGTCTTCATACTTTTTGGTAACAGGCTATTTTCTAAATTGAGGATTTTAAATTGCGTGTGACATAACAAACCTCTTTGTTTATAAACCAACCACTGACAAATGTAATGAAACTCTTATGATCTTCAGTCACTTAGTACATGCCTGTTCCAAAGCTTCTAGGCTAGCCTCAATGAAGAGCACAAAAAGTTTGCCTATCCCTTCTGTAATGACATGCACGAGCAGCTTTCCAGAAGAATGCTACTATAAACAGCTTTTAAGGTTCTGATTACATGTATAGTGAACACTCTATTCCATAACAAATCAAAGCAAAACTTTCACAGAAAATCATGGTACAGCATTCACAATATTACAACTTCTCAAAGTACAGTAGTCAAAGTCTTCCACTCATGGGGCAAAGTCTTGATTAACACAATCAGTCAGTTATTCAGCAATCAATTACCAAGTATCATACACAAATCTTTTAGCCCTAAGTCACTAGTAAACTACAATTTTATCTTTACTCAGTGCCCAGGAAGAGGTCTTTTCATCTTGACGTGGGGCCTGTTCTCAGATTCCCTGGATCCCCTTCCATGATCCCAGATTCTACCTGGATTCACCAGACTGTCACCTGGCTTCAATGGCAGACAGCTCCCAGTTCCTTGTCCAGCTCTCTGCTTAGGTCCTGCTGCACACTGAAGTTCACAGGGTCTGCTCCAGGGAAGCCAAGCCACAAACAAACAAAGTCTCAGCATCCCAGTCATGCTTCTCCTGGGATTCTCTGTTACCTGGGTTCCTGGGCTCCTGGCCTGGGTTCCTGGGCTCCTGGCCTGGGTTCCTGGGCACTTCTGTCACCTGGGCTCCTGCCTCCAGGCTCTGAGCTCCGGGCTCTGGGCCCCTGTTCAGAAGAAGCTCCACCACCACAAATTCTCAGGAAATTCTGGCTCAGTTCTCGATTCTCTCTTCTGTATCTGCTCTACTACCTGACGCTGGTCCCAGGAAATTCTGGCTCAATTCTCCATTCTCTCTTCTATAGCTGCTCTGCCACCAGATACTAGTCTCAAGAAATTCTGACTGTGCCTCTCTGGGGCTTTTCCTTATATACACACAGCATTAGCTTCCTGTTTCGGCCAACCCCTTCCTGTTATGTTAGTAACAGGAGAAAGGAGTTCATACCTTCTGTTTCCCCAACAGAGGCTTGATCAATTACTAAGTGCTAAGTACATGCTTCCTTTGCCAACACAAAGGGATCTTCAAATTCAAATTACATTACCATTACACCTTCATAAGCCAAAACTGATGCATGCATGGAAAAGTTAAGTGTTTTATTAAATCTCCTTCACACTTCTTATCACAGTGATCTCCCAATGGCACTGAAAAGATCAAGCAAACCTAACCTTTCTTGCCCTTTTGCTATTGGTGCTTCCCAATCATATATTTATATGTGAAATCATTGATACTATATTTTCTTATAATTTTTCTATAATAGCTACAAAATCCTAGAAATATCTTGAGTTCAAAAAGCTTCTATTACCCAGTGTACTCTTTTTAAAAACCTTCTCTGGATCCAGGTTTACTACTTATTGTGAGATCACGTGACCTACATAATTAAGAAAAGTTCTGAGACTTATAATGGACAACTTCAGACCAGCTTCTTCTAGGTGCCCATATGTTTTCATTATTCTTTTCTAAGGCTCATCAAAGGTCTTTTAAAAAGATAATGAACTCATTCAGGTACAAAAACATTTCCAGGTAGTTTGAGTCTCCAAATAACTTTTTGATAGTTCTTTGAAAAGTGGGAGAAGTTATGGAGGTACTTCAAGTTGGCATGATTTTTTTGGCCAGTAAAGAGTATCTTTGTCTTCTTATGCCATGGGGATTTGATAGTGTTTGGTACACAGCTTCAGCCTTAAGGAGCCTCAAACAATCCATAATAAGCAGTGGCCACAGGGCCTCACTTAGATGCAGATAATTTTCAGGCAGTACCTAGGGCACTCTGAACCCTGGAATTCTAAGAAATACACCATTTCCTTAGACACCTCCACCCCCCCCCCCCCCGCCCCCTAAAATGGGCAGTTGCTCCTTTTGCCAGCAGAAAAAGGAGTATAGATAACATAACAAAGTTTACAACTGATACTTGACTCACATATAAAATAGGGTCAGTCATTGGATAAAAATCTGGATCTTGGGATTAGGAACTTGGTTCTATGTTTTCACACTTGGTATCTAGTACATAATGAAACTCTCACAAGTGGTGGGGTTTTTTTCTTTTCTTTTGCTAGCAGGAATCCCCAAATATATATTGCCACAGGTAGCGTATCAGTTGTGAAACAAGATAAATGAAAATTAGTAGCTGGCCCTAAAAAAGAGAAGTTTGCCATCACTATGTCACTTTAGCATCCTTTTGTTCTTGAAACTGCCAGTAAATCCTAAATCATTCCAGCTGCAGTTGCTTTTCAAACCATTAATCATCTCTCCCCTTGTACCTTTGCTTTTAAGAAATGTCCTTAAATGGGACATTTTGGTCATAGAGGTGTTAGCAGTATATTCATGCATCAAAATGAGGTCTTTTTAATATTGAGAGGAAGTGTGATATAAAATAGTTTGAGTATTAGACATGGATTGAAAATGATTGAAGTTTGGGAGTCAAGATGGTGGAGTAGAAGCAGGAACTCCCTGCTGCTCTGGCTTCCACCTTCCCCAATCTATGTAAAAAGGGGACTCTGAACAAATTTTGGAGCTGCATAACCCACAAAATGACACAGAGAAGCTAACCTCCCACTGAGGACAGTCCAGCAGGCTGGCAGGAATTGGCCAGTGCAGTGATCTGCGAGCTGAGCCCAGCCCCACTCCAAGGCTTTAGCCCCAGGGTGGGCCTGACCAGCCACTGGCTGGAGGGACTCCAGATCAGCAGCAGTTTCCAGAATTATCAACACACAGATGTGAAGGACAAAGTGAGAGGCTAGTGTAGTCTGGACATTGGGACCCAGTAAGTGGGAGTGCATGGCTTTTGCCCCGAGGGCAAGAAGCCCCTGAGCCACCTGCACAGCCAGCCAGTGCCCCATGACAGCTTCAGCTCCTGGCCTGCAGAGCGTAGGGGGACCAAGCACCAGTCTGAGGGGTAATCGCTCTTGCTTTAACCTTCTTGGATCTGGATTGCAGTATAAGGTGGAGGTCCTGGGGTGTGTGTCCAGCTTGCCAGAGCATGTGGAGACCTCAGAGAGGGCACCCATCTAATACCTCCAGCAGTTGAGAAAACCCCAGCATTTGGGATGAAAGCTCCCCTGTCTGGTGGCAGAGTCCTACCGTGGCAAAAAGTGACTGAGGGTCGACATGACCAGGCAAAGGAAACAAAGCAGACAGAAGATTCCAATATTAGACTCCTATTTTGGGGACAAAAGAGCAAAGTATGGAACAGGAGGAAGACAGTGAAGTCAGAACTCCTGCACCAAGAGCTTCAAAGGAAAATATGAGCTGGTTACAGGCCATAGAGGACCTTAAGAATCAGATAAGAGAAGTGGAGGAACAATTGGGAAGAGAAATGAGAACAATGCAAGAAAATTATGACATAAGAGTCAACAGTCTGACTGAGGAAAATAATACCTTAAAAAATAGACTAACTCAAATGGCAAAAGAGGCTCAAAAAGGCAATGAGGAGAAGAATGCCTTAAAAAGCCAAATTTGCCAGATGGAAAAAGAATCTCAAAAGCTCAATGAGGAGAATCATTGCTTCAGAATTAGATTGGAGCAAATGGAAGCTAATGACTTTATGAGAAATCAAGATGCTGTTAAACAAATCCAAACAAATGAAAGAATAGAAGGCAATGTGAAATATCTCATGGGAAAAACCACTGACCTGGAAAATAGATCCAGGAGAGATAATTTAAAAATTATTAGACTACCTGAAAGGCATGATCAAATAAAGAACCTAGAAATCATCCTCCAGGAATTTCTCAAAGAAAACTGCCCTGATGTTTTAGAACCAGAGGGCAAAATAGAGGCTGAAAGAATCTACCGATCACCTCCTGAAAAAGATCCCAAAAAGAAAATTCCTAGGAATATTATAGCCAGGTTCCGGAATTCCCAAATCAAGGAGAGAATATTACAAGCAGCCAGGAAGAAACAATTTGAATATTGTGGAAACACAATCAGGATAACCCAGGACCTGGGAGCTTCTATATTGAGGGAAGGAAGGGCTTGGAAAATGATATTCTGAAGGTCAAAGAAGCTGGGATTAAAACCAAGAGTCACCGACCCAGCCTAACTGAGTATCATGTTTCAGGGGAAAATGTGGTCATTCAGTGGAATAGAGGACTTCCAAGCATTCTTGATGAAAAAACCAGAGTTGAATAGAAAATTTGACATTCAGATACAAGAAGCAAGAGAAGCATGAGAAGGTAAACAGGGAAAAGAAATCATAAGGAATTTATCAAATTTCAACTATTAACATTCCTACATGGAAAAACAATAATTGTAACCTATGAAACTTTTCTCAGTAGTTGAAGGGAATAGAAATATATATATATATATATATATATATATATATACATATATATACACATACATATATATATGTGTGTCTATATATGAGGGTATATGGGCATTTGAATACATATGTGAATGTGTGTATGTATGTTTATAGGTACACATAGATAGAGGGCACAGGACCAATTTAACAGGAAGGGATGATACTTAAAAGTTGAAATTAAGAAGTAAGAGAGGAATATAATGAGAGGAGATGGGGAGAAACAGAATGGGGTAAACTATCTCATATAGAAGAGGCAAGAGAAAATGGTTACAATGGAGGGGAAGAATAGGAAGGCAAAAGGGAATGGGTCAACCTTATTCCCATTGAATTTGGCTTGAGGAGGGAATGAAATACACACTAAATAGGGTATCTCACCCTACAGAAGAGTAGGGGGGAAGGGGATGACAGGGCGGATGATGGAAGGGAGGGTAGGCTGGGGGGGGAATTTGGAAGCACCCACTTTTGAAAAGGGATGGGATCAAAGTAAAGAATAGAACAAGTGGGAGGTGGGATAGGAGGGAGGGAAATATATTCAGTCTTTTACAACATATCTACTATGTTAATGTTTTGAATGAGCTACACATGTACAACCTATACTGAACTGCTTATCTTCTCATTAAGGGTGGGTGACAAAGGAGGAAGGGAATGAATCTGGAATTCAAAGTTTTAAAATCAAGTATTCAAATATATATGTATATATATACATATACATATATATATATATACTATTATTAATACTATTTTACATGTAATTGGGAAATAAGATATACAGGCACTGGGGCATAGAATTCCACTGGAAAAGTCAAAAGGGGTATGGGAGAAAATATGGGAGAGAGCAGATTGGAGGAGGGGATATCCTGTGGGACTGCTATTTTGGGGCAGTGGGTAGGGGAAAAATGGGGAGAAAATTTGTAACTCAAAATCTGGCAGAAATGAATGATGTAAATCAGAAGTTAATAAAGCATTTGAAAAAAAAGAAAATTATTGAAGTTCAAACCCTGCCTCTGATACTTTATAGAAGTGTGAACATGAATCTCACTCAAACTCTCTGAGCCTCAGTTTCTTTATCAGTAAAAAAGAGATAAAACTTTATCCTACCTCACAGAGTTTTTGTATGGCTCAAATGAGATGAGTGAAAAAATGAACCATAAGCTTTAACATTCTATATAAATATTAGTGATTATTTTGAAGAGATAGCAGTAAAGCAGGGGTCTGGTCATAGTTAAACATCTTATGGCATTTGTTCCAGAACTCATTGCCATAGTAACAACATATATGTTAGTTTTGCTTTGCTTCAGTATTCATGGATACCTAAAAATACTTTTAACCTAGGATTTGATATTGAGTCTCTGTGGATACATAGACTATACTATATATGAAGTAACAGGTGCAAGGTTTGTGTTTAAAGATCATTTGAGCTTATGTTACTGTTAGCAAAATAGGAAAACTACGGTCTAACTTTTATAATGTTTCCATTACATATGTTTGAAATGTGTTGTTAAAAGCCACTTTTGATTTCATTGATGTGGGTGGACTCTCTTTTCATTAATCCAGATTACAACTCTACCATGGGCCCACCCAAATTCATCATCTCCTGGCTAAGCTCTTATTGATGATACTCTTTGCATTCAGCTGGTCCTGAGAAAATAGATACATAGCTTGTCTATAGTCATAGGATTATAGAAAAGAGAGAAGGAAGGCTTGTTAAAATAGATAGGTCATTTTTAGTTTTAATTTTGATCTTTAAAATCTCTTGTATTATGTCCTATGCAGGGGTGGGGAAACTTTGCCAACGAGGTCATATGGGGCCCTCTAGGTCCCCAAGTGTGGCCCTTTGAGTCCTCTCTGAAATTTGGATTCAGTGAAAGGGCTGTACTTGAGTACCTAGAGGGCCACATGTGGCCTTGAGGCTGCAGGTTTCCTATCCTTGTAAATAGTGTTATATGAAGTTGGTATAAGATAGCAAAACTCCCTTAACACATGAGTATGATATATATATATATATATATGTATGTATGTATGTGCATACACACACACAGACATACATAAAGGAATGCTTTCCTTAAGTGAAATCACCTTGGAAAACTATTCCAATGATGTTCTGGTTGCTTAAAACATCTTTTAAAAATTCTATCTTCTTTGGAAATGCTTTCAGAATGAATTTATAAGCAATGGAGTTCAATATATTAATTAACAATCATTTTAAAATTTCTTATTATGTGCCAATTCCTAGGGATAAAAAGACAAAAGTGAACCAATCCTGTCCTCGAAGAGTTTGTGATCTGTAATATCTCTTAAAATTTCTCAAAAACAGATTCACTGTCATGTGGAGCACATTCTGAACATAGTGGTGGTGGAGCATAACAGAAGGAGGGGATTGTGCTGAAAAGTGCAAATCTCTCTTTTTTATGCTTTGAAATTCAACATGTAACTTTTGAAGCCATCTATCCTATTTGTGATTCCTTCTGTTCTTCTTCCTCTTTTTTTTTTTTTGTTAGGCGGGGAGGCAGAGGAATCTGCATTGCTATCCATCTCTTCTCCTCTATTCCCCCTTCTACTAAAAACAACAACAACAAAAAAAAACTTATAAAATTTTATGGTCAAATAAAACAATTTCCCCAAAGTGCCAATCCATTTATTTGAATTTTGTGTATTTCCTTAAAAGCTTTTTAGAATTGGTCCTATTATCATGTGTGCATTATTTTGTGTGTTTGTGAACTGGGGAGAATAAAATTGCTTTGGATTCTGTCTGTGAGTATATATTGCATATAGGACAAAGGGGGGAAAACAACACATTCTCAGCTGAACTGTCTATAATTGCCCCAGGGAAGAGTGATGAAACAGAGTTGAAACTCCATTTCAGATTATGTAGCCAAGCACAGTCTGCTTGACTACATGAAAGAACTTTGGTTCCTTCTGTTCTCATTCTTGAAGTGTTGAGATTTTCTTTTCATTCACCCCGCAATGGCGGATGCTTCATTACCCCAAAGGTTACTTAAAATACTGCACCATACATTTTGAAAATGGATTTTCCAAAAGGACATAAACAAAAATAAATCACTGGAATTAGTATGCAAATTCCCAACATGATCAGTTTTAAGGGAACCTATGTTATTTATTTAAAAATAAAATCAGTAACATTTCGTTATAATTCACACCTGTCATCAGTAAAGAGAACTGGATCTTATCCGAGTTTGAATCCTTCCTCCAGTGCTTATATGGTTTTGTGCTGAACATGAAGTCACTGGACCTGAGTTTAAATCTGACTCTGTTTCTAACTTCCTGTTTTACAAAGGATAAAATGCTTAACTTTTCTGGACCTCAATTTTCCTCAACTATAAAATGAAGGAGTTAGAGTAAATGACCTGTAAGTTTCCTTTCAGTTCTAGATCAATTACCCTTTGATTTTTGAGTCTATGATCTTAAGTCACTTAGCTGTCTTATGCTTTGTTTTACTCATCTATAAAATGAATATATTTGGCTAGATGGTATCTAAGATTCTTTTCAGCTATATGTTCCCACCTTTAAAAAAATCATAAATAGTGGTTATCTCTAGAGATTCCAGAGTGGTGCTATAGCTACTCAAAGAGTACTTAGCATTTCAGAAGATTTTTGTAGTGTTTTAAATGTCAGGTTCACTTCCCTACATTTCCTGTAAGAACAGAGATTTCAGAGTGAAAAGAAAATATCAAATTGGAAAAATAGTATTGTTATAAACAAAATCTTACATTAAGATAAAAAAGAACACCCTAACTCATTTGAGCAGATATATTTGGTAGGATGTATGGCAGGTCCCAATAGAATTATAGTTGTAAATAGTCTACAGAAATAGGTAGATTTGAAAATGCCCTTTTTCAAAATAACATTTAAGTATACTAGATTCACTAAACATATATTTTAGTGGGAAAATGGTTTAAAGTGATATAAATGATGTATATGCAAGCATTAATAGTGTATCCTATTATTATTTCTTACTGAATTATTACAGGAAATTTAGTAAAATATAGTAGAATAAATTAGTTTTGTGGTAGTGACCTACTCCATGAAAACAAAATAAGCATTCTAAGTAATTTTTAGAAACTTCACATAAATTAAGTACTGTGGTTATAGATAAAAATTTTTATACATTTAGACATGATAGAATAAAACTGACATATTTAGTAGATTGAAGTAATATTTATGTTTTAGCCTTATTATTGACCATCAAGCCTTCTGTGATTGCTAGTCCTATAGGCCCATTTAGAGTTAAAAGTGCACCATGGAACAGAAAGGACTTGAGCCAAATGACTGACTTATAATTGTCCATGATAATTGGGGTTGTTTATTTTATATTCTGTATACAAAGCAATTAAAGTATTTCTGACAATTAATTATTGAAAACTAAAAACCTGATGTACTTTAAGTAGCCCAGATATGAAAATGTATCATAACAAACTAGTTGTAACTAATGAATTTGATTAGAAATATCAATGACATTCATAAAATATAGCAAGTAGTCAACTTCTCCTTTAGAACATTTTATTTTTAAAATAGATTTTTTCAGGGGCCTGAAATATACTTTTTAAATTTTGTGACAAAATTATATTAATTCAAAATATATTAATCCCAAAATTAAGAAAAAAAATGAGATTATGGAAGCCCCTTATTGGGGGAAGATTCCCCATTTGAATATAACGTTGCTTAGAAAATACTTGTTGCTTGACAAATTTGAACTTAGTTACCTTGTTATTATTGTGTTATTTACTAGAATTTTTTCTAATTTAATTAAGTAATTAATATATTGATTTATCCTCCCATTGAGCAATTAATATTTTATAATTATTCAAGTTCAACTTTATTTTTTTTTTGTAATTGTAGTCATATAATTCCTATTTTTATCTTGACTAGACTAATATTTTATACATTTTGTAATTATTTTAAGTGGGGTTTCTTTTCTATCTTTTCAGGCTAAGTTTTATTAATATCTTGTTTTTACATTTCAAAGATTCTACCTAGTTCTCCACAGAACTGTTCAAAACTCCTCTACTTTATTGTGTCCATTCCCCCCCTATAGAATCATACTTACTTTTGTAAACTAAGTTGTTCTTCATTGTGGACAGTTTTCTACAGCTTTTTCTTCCAAAAAAAATAGCAACGGGCAGGAGAATGATAGGACGTTAGTTGCCAACACAAATGACTTAGTGCCTTTACTATCGTTTTCCCTTTTACCCACACTGTTATCTGTTTAGCACTAGTCCGCTCATATTCCTCAGCCATTCTTATGGGTCTAAGTTTGCATACAAGGCAATGAAATGACAATAATCACAAGGTGAACATAATTTTTTACCTGTGCTTCTTAAGTAGGTCCAGGGTGAATTGCTGTCTTACAAGTAACTATGGGCTCTCTGCTGCCTGGGGCATAGTCCTCCTGACCTTCTGCTAGCATTTTAAAGCTATGACACTTGAAAGAGGAGTTGGGTAATAGAATTTATTTGGGCATGGCTTTTTTAAGTAACAGGAAGAAGATGGGGGAAGTGGGGAACCCAGGCATTTTAGGTCCTGGAATGTTCAAGTTGCCGCTGATAGGTTTGATCAATATGTTGGGTTGTTTTTTTTTTTTTTTGGTTGTTGTTTTGTTTTACTTCTTAATAGTTTCCTGTTTGGGGATTGGATTCATAGTAGTGGTTCTCAATCACTACTTATTGACTGATAGAAAATGAAGGTAATTTATAGTTTGCACTATGAATTATGTAGCATTCAAAGTTTATTGAGTTCCTTTTCTAAATCTACTTTAAAATATAATGTACAGAATCCTGACCTTAAATCCAAAGATTTGGGTTTGAATTCTTCTATGTGACAAGTGTCATAGGCAAGTCACTTAAGTTCTCTGACCTCAGTTTCCTTATCTATAAAATACAAACAGTAACTGTAAAACCTTTCTTATAAGGTTTAGGGAAACTCAAATGAGATTAAGTTTTGCAATCTTTAGAGAACTACAAAAGTGTCAATTATTGTTATTTTATTCATCATTCTAAAAATTTTTTCATAATTAAAGTTTTTAATTTTTTCCCCATTTGCAATAGTGTCTTTATTACAAAGAATATTTGCCATTGCTGCTAACAATTTCAGCTCCTTGTTTTTCCATGCTGGCTAGTGTAGTCAATTATCTACTGACAACTGCGACCGTCTTCAAATTTCTAAAAAGAAAAATCATTTCAACTCACTTTTATTTGAAAACAATATATTCCATAAAACACTTTTAGAAAGAGAAGAAAGTATTGTGAAACTAAGGAAACAATAATGAGTTGTCACAAACAAAAAGCTCAGAATTAGTGCTTTATTTCATGTGTGAGATGCACATTTAAGTTTTGCTAAAAGTATGTCTTTCATCCTTTCTTATAACCATATGAATTATGTTAATAATATTATATTCTACAATTTTTAAAAAGGTTATTGAGTAATCTGAAGACTACTTTTCCTAACATTCAAAAGTAGGAATGATGACAGATGCTTGAGTCTTTCATACATTTTTCAAAAGAAATCATTCAATAAATAAAACCTTATAACAAGAATAATAACATTATTTGAAAAAAATGGACTTAGAGACAAAGTATCATTTTTGCATGAACAAAACCAAAACATTTGGAATGGTGAAATTTTGAAGTACTAGAGGCTTTCAGTTTTGTTTTATTATTAAGTAATACACCTCAGCATTTGTTAATTTATTGCCTATAAAACTTCTTTCCAAAAAACTATAGTAAAATGGAATTCAGGTAAGAAGTTCCAAGAGATTTTTGTGACTACCGAAGGACTCAAAATATTGGCCTAATTTGAGACATAAATTTATAATATTTTAGTACTTTATGTATTTTATTTCTCTGTGTATTTAAGAATTATAGTAATTCTTTTCCTGTTATTATTATGGTGCCTGTTATTATTCTGGTCTTAAAGATCCCAATTTTGAAAATCTTTAGGATTTGACATTTTTATGACTTTTTTGGTGGCTATAAATTTACTGGAGGCATATTATGAGAAAAAAATCAACATATCCAAAACTCTTTTCTTTATTGCTTTAAGTATCCATAATATCATATGAGTGATTCATTCTTATATGTAAGAGAGGTGAGTAGAATACAATATAATTGATAGAACAATATTTGAATATAAAAAACTGAAGTACAAATTTATAAACATGCATATGAATTATTTTAGAAGTAATAGTTTTTATTTCATAGTTGTTTAACTCTTATGTCAGTCTTTATTTCTTTTTTTGCTTTTTTGGAGGGCAATTGGGGTTAAGTGACTTGTCCAAGGTCACATGGATAGTTTTTTTTGTTAAGTGTCTGAGGCCGGATTTGAACTCAGGTTCTTCTGACTGCAGGGCCGGTGCTCTATTCACTGTGCCACCTAGCCACCCCTCAGTCTTTATTTCTTGACTAAAAGAAACTCACAACAGCCTTTAAATGCCTAGGTTTTCCAGTATTAGGACCCTAGATAGAATCATCACCTATTGGAAAACTGTTAAAGAGTTATATCCCGTCTCTCTCTACACATTGAATAAAATAATATTGTAAAGCACTTGGCACTGTCTTCCACATAGTAGGTGTTTAATAAATTCTTATTCCTTTTTCTCCCTTGAATCAACTTAAAGCATTAGGCATGATAATACTTTTTTGTTTGTTTTTTGGAGACTGGGTCTCCCTATCCCTTCCTGCTGATTGGAAGCTTTGACTCATTCTGTTTCTCTGACCTGGGCCAATTCACCCCTCCATAGGCAGTTGGGTGATCCCCTGTTCCTAGGGGTTTACCATATTGATGTCTGATTTAGCTTAATACTTGAAGAGCTTTACCCTTACTGTAATTCAGAATTCCCAAATTTAAGTGATACACCAACTTCAGTCTTACCTGTTGAAGGGAGTACAGGTTTGCAACACCATATGCAGAGATATCTCTTCTGCTAAAAATATAAAAGTGATTCCTCTTTGAAATTAATCATGTTACATTACCAGTATTGTCATATTACATACCTTATACATGTCAATAATATTGCTTTTTAGATGTGTTTTTTTTAAGATTCCTATTTAAAAAAGAAAGTTTGTTATTTTTTTTGTTTTTGCTGGAAAGCATTTAACACATTCTTTATAATTATCTTTGTTTTGCCAAGACATCGAGTTAATTATTCAGGAGGCTTTATGAAGATATTTGAAGAAATTGTCAGTTCAGTAGCCAGTAAAGGGAATTACAGACAGTGGGGAATTTTCCCCCTCTCCTAAGGGGGGAAAAAGGAGAATAATTTATTTCACATTATAAATGATATGGTGTTTAGTATTCACAACCTTTTCTCTTAAATCCTCCAGTGCAGAAATTGATGATGCTGGGCTTTAGATGTGAAAGTCTAGAAGGAAGAATATACCTAACTTTTGTTCTTTAAGGTTAAGAGTCTTCGAATTCTATTAAAAGCCATTTCAGAAGATTTATGAAAATAAGTATTTATCACAAAGCACATCACACCAGAAAATAGAAAGTGATGCAGTATTCATTCCTATGATTAATGATTCACATGTAATGAGGAAAACAGTCATGACTAATGTACATTTGTAAATGAAAACGAACTTTTATAAAGAGATTTTTCTTGTTAGCATTAACAAAGGGAAAGGAATCCTGCATCTGCACCATATTTGCAAGTATTTACATCAGCTAACAAGAAACACTATATTAAGTAATAAGACAATCTGTTAATTTGTAACATAATTAAAAATTCACATTCTGTAATAGCTCAGAACTGTAAGCATGTTTAATGAAATTTAGGTGGCATATTTATTTTGCAACCCCTGATATGATATTAATGAACTAGCTGATTTAAACCTAATTTGCATAGTAAGTGAATATAATTAAAATCAGACTTTCATTAAAAGCTCACAGGAAAATATTTAATCTGGAGCATATTTGATATTTGCAGGGAGAAAAGCATCATCACTTGTTTTCAGGCATAGCCCACTCAGCAAAATCATCTGCACATAGAAATAAAGTACATACATCAGTTTCTTTTCTTTTTTGTCACTGGACTCAAGCATCATAAGCCTTTAACCTTAATATGGGTTATCTATGTATCACTACTCTTAGGCTTTCATTCTAATGTGAAAACTCTGTAGATACATAATAACAAATAACTTTTCTGCTTATTGTTTCTTTAGTTGGGACATTTCTGATCTTTTTTAAACCTAAGTTCTTTTACTGGTTGGATAGGTTTCCCCCTTTGTTTTGTCTTAAAGGCCAATTATATAGTCAGGCTGTATTTAATACAATCAAAAACAAACAAAAAGCAGAATATATTCACCCAAACACATTTCACAGTTCAAATGTTAAACTGGTTTTAATCATATTATGCTTTTCCGTAAGATGTTTGATTTTCGCTTTATTTGAGGTAAAGTCTTTTTTGTTGTTGTTGGTTTTTGGAGGGGGGAGGGCAGGGCAATTGGGGTTAAGTGACTTACCCAAGGTCACACAGCTAGTAAGTGTTAAGTGTCTAATGCTGGATTTGAGCTCAGGTCCTCCTGATCCAGGGCAGGTGCTCTATTCACTGTGCCACCTAGCTATCCCTAAATGAGATAAAGTTTAAAAACAAATGGAAATCTTATTCCGCACTGAAATTAGGAAACTTCTGAAGAATATTAGGGCTATATTACAAATCTGATCAAACATAAAATATTTTCTTCACAATATGAAAACACCTATATAAAAAATTAGTTGTATCCTGATTGTTTCATGTAAATCAAACTGTAGTTCTTTAGATTAACCTTCTCTTCTCCCCTTCCCCCCATCAAAAGGAAGTATGATATAATGAATAAAAATCTGGTTCAAGTTCTTCTTCTAACATATGTCAAGTATGTGACTTTGAGCAAGTCAATTAACTTCACAATTTTCTGGACGATTATCTAAGACTAAGTTACAGATGATGTGCAGATCTGAATTGGCTAAAGGAATTTACTTACCTGGGAGTTTACTCTACTATGGGCATTACATGACCAAGTTTACTATAGTTTTTTACTATAAATTTTACTATAAATGTAAACTATATAATTTTCTCTCTTACTGATGTGGGATTGATCATAAAGATTTCCCACATTTGACTCTTAAAACAATCTAAGTTCAGTAACCTCATTTCTCCTCTTATTTTTGACAGTGTCCTCCAATATATTATTTTCAAATAATTAGCCCCCTATCTACTGAGTCCCTCTTACTGCTTATTTTGATGCCCATATTGTGAAGATAATTGATCCATCAGATAAGGAATTAGACTAGGTGGCCTCTAAAGGAACTTTACAAATCTAAGAGTCTATGATATATTTTGAAATATATACTCTTTGATCCTCTATTTTTATGTATATACACACACATACATATATATCTGCAGGCATGTGTGCATTAATCTATAATTGTGTGTGTTTTGGCTCCAAATAGTTCAAGTGCCTATGATCTATTTGGTAGGCTCACTGAATTTTCTTCTCTTAACCAACTAGTCATGAGATTACCTTGATCCATTTTCGGAACCACTGTTATGCATGTACATCACTTCCCAGATTTCAACAATTTAATTTTTATAGTGCATAAAGCTTTTTAACATGATTTATTGTTATATTTATTTTTATCCTATTTTACAGATGAGGAAACATCTTCAGAGAGGCTAAAATATTGAGATCATACAAGTAATAAATGTTGCCTCATATAAATAAATACAAGTCTTCTGACATGAGGCTTGTGATCCTTTTACTACATTATATTATCTCAGCCTTATGTAGGCAACTTCAAGTGCCATACATTTGTGATGCCAAGATAAATGACAGTTATTGCTTTTTTGTGCTTGAAGTTTTATTGATTTTTTATTTTAACTGCAGTCATTTACCCTCAGTTACCGTCTTCTTGGGAGGCCTGCTCTCTAACAACAACAATAGCAACTATAACAACCATTTAAGCCAAGTCAATCAAAACAGACAGTACATCCAATAATACGGCCTACATTCCACAATCATAGTTCCTACCTCTCCTCAGAGAGGACAAACTTTGTTTGATTTTCAGCTCTCCAATACTGAGATTATTCCATACAGCTCATCAGATGACCATATGGTGTTATCATTTGCATTGTTGTTGTCATAGTGTGTATTGTTCTCTGTTTGGTTTTCTTTACTCTGCATCTCTTCATACTAGTTTTCCAGTGTTTCTCTGAATTCTTCATACCTTCATTCAGTTTCTTACTGAGTAATAATATTCCACTGCATTCACAAACCACACCTTGTTCAGCTATTATTACCCAAATAAATATGGAAGCATTTTGGTTATAGTTTAATTTTTTTCTTACATAAAATTCCTTTATTTCTGTCCCTGACTTCTTTGAGATAGCTACCCAGTAGTGGGATCCCTCGGTCAAAAATATGAAGTTAATTTTTTTTCTTGCATTTATTCCCAGAATACTTGGATTGGTTTATAACTCCACCAATATAGTATTAACATGCTTTATATATACCACAACCCTCAAATATTTTCTGTTTTCATTTTTTATCATCTTTGCCCATGTAGTGTGTGAGGGGAAACTTCAAATGTGTTTTAATTATTATTTAACTTAAGGATTTCAAGTAATTTTTGATTTTTTTCATAATTTGATTTTTTCTGACATTATTAATATACTTTGAATATTTATTTACTGGAGATTGATTCTTTGTTTTATGTATTTGTATTGATTTCTTGTGTACAATATCTTGGATATTAGACATGTACAAAAATAGTTATGGCAAATATTTTTAAATTTGATAGACTTTTCTAATTCTGGCTTGCAATTAGTGTAAAAACTTTTAAATTTTATATAACGGAAATTGTTTATTTTCTCTTTTATTTTCTTTTTTGATTTGCTAAAAATTCTCTCCCTTGACATAGTAGTGAAAGGTACTTCCTTCTGTTCTTTCTTTCTTTCTTTTTTTTTGGAAATAGAATGATCATTTGAGAGATATTTTAATGAGACACTTATGGTGATACAATGTCAGTCAGTCAATAAATGTTAATGAAATGCCTACCTTGTTTGAAAAAATTGTACTAAACATTGGGGATACACAAAGGCAAAAAATACTCTTTGCCCTCAAAGAGCTCACAATATGATGAGAGAACTAAGCATAAGATGTTGATCTAATGCTAATTTTTGTCAAAATGCCTTGTAGTTTTGCCAGTTGGTCATTTTGTGTCCTTGGTTTTATTAAACCCAAGACTGTTGTCTTAGAGTTTGACACCACTAATTCCAACTTAATTTCTTCCAGATAAATGTAGAATTTTTCCAGAAGTTTTGATCAGACAGTAAGTTATCTTCCCCACCCTCACCCCAGTAAGACTTTTTCTTTTGTTTAACAAATACTCTGTTAACAGTGTTAATTTGATTCAGTTTGATCTGTACCTAACCTTTTCCATTGACTAGCCTCTTTTATTGAACCATACCAATTTAAAAAAAAAAATGATTATTAGCTTGAATACAGTTTAAGATCTGCTATCAAGATTTCCACTTTCTTCGCATTTGTTTTTCCATTGTTATATTTGATATACTTGTCCTTTTGTTTCTCTATGCTGATTCAGTTTAATTTTTCCAGGACTATAAAATTGTCATTTGGGAATTTGATTGGTACAGCACCAAATAATTAATTTAGGTAGCAATGGCATGTTTATTATGCTGGCTATCCATGAACAATTAATGTATTTTCAATTATTCATGTTTCTCTTTTTTTTCTTCAAAGAATATTTTATAATTATATCTACTATGAACTGTAGTACATGTTCTCCCAAATAGTTATAGTTTTTAAATTACTTTATTAGAGTTTCTATTTCTGACTTTCCTGATGGGTTTTGTTAGTTATATATAGGACTGCTGATGATTGTATCTGTCCTCAATATGGAAGCTATGTTGAAATTATTAGAAATTTCAGTTGACACTATAGTGCTATATAAACACACTATCATATCATCTTCAAAAAATGTTCACTTTCCCCCCTCCTTGCCTATATTTACTCCCTCAATTTATTTTTTTCTTGTCTTTATATTGCTATAATTTCTAGCATTATAATAATGTTGGATAGAATTCTTATGTAAAAATGTTGAGTCCTATTTTTTTTTCCTTTGAGAGTTTATTTATGGTCTTTTCAGTTTTTTCCTGTTACTGCATTATTTGTATAGTCTGTTTTTTTTATTAATTTAAGAATTTTATATTTTTAAAGTGTTCACATATTTCTTCTATATTACCAGCTTTTGTTTCTAATACTTTATTTTATTTTCTCTTCAATTATTTAAATTATTTTTCATTTTTGATGAAAAATGAACATTCTGGTTTTTATTTCCTTTAAAAACTTAAGTTATTTAACTGTTTTATTAGGATTTAAAAAAAAAGTTCCTAGATTTATCAATTGAACATGATTTTTGCTTTTGACTTTTATTAATCTCTAATTTTTGTTTGATTTTTAAATTTTAAATTACAGATGTTTTCATTTGGTGTTATTCAATTCCTAATTCATTGACTTATTCTTTCCCTCTTTTGTTGATGAAAATGTTAAAAAATATAAACTCTCCCCATCCCTGATAGCTGCTTTAGCTGTATCCCATCAGTTTTAGTAGGTTGATTCATCTTTGTCATTTTCTTTAATAAAATGTTCTGTTTTCTCTATAATTTGTTCTTTGGCCCACCTCTTCTTTATAATTATTTCATTTTATCTTCAATTACTTTAAAACCCTGTTGGGATCTTTACTGAATATACTTTTTTTTATTGCATCATGAGCATCAAATGATGTGTTTAGTTTTTTTTTTTTTACCTATTTCAACATTTTTGATGAGGTCTTTATGCCCTAATTGATGGCCAATTTTTAAAGGTTTCATGTAAACCTGGGAAGCATATTACATCCTTTTTACATCCATTCAGTAACTATTCAAGATGCATCATCTCAAATTTTTATGAAATTCTAGTCAAGTCCTTAACTTTTTCCTTATGTAACTTTTGACTAATATTTTCTGGTTCTCAAAAGGATATATGGAGGTCTCCACTATTATAGTTTTTCTCTTTATTTTCCCCTTCAGTTTAATTATTTATATGCTATATGATTAGGTGAATGTGAATTAAATATTAAGAGTGATTCATTACATATGGTGCTATCAAGCATAATATAACTTCCCTGTTTATCTATATTTATTGCAGTCTTGTCTGAAACCAATTTTGCTTTTTTGAGTTCAACTGAAGCATAATATATATTTGCCCCAACATTTCATTTTTACTATGTGAATCTTTATATTCCAATGCATTTCTTGTTAACATGTTGCCACTTTTTGGTTTCTAATCCATTCTGCTATTTCCTTCATTTCATGGGTGATTTCATCAAATTCATATTCACAATTTTGATTGTTATTTTTTTCATTTCTATTCATCTCATTCTATCATACTTTTCTCTGTCTTGCTCCAATTTCTCTCTTTACAAATAAAAAGAAGTTGGTAGATGAGGATTTGCATGGCACTTAAGTGAAACCACCTATTTTCTCTTTGTTGAGCAATTTTTATTCTATTTACCAGACACCTGACCAACACTATATTTTTACACACACTCTCTCTCCTTTCTTTCTATTCACACACACACACACACACACATACATATACTCCCCCCCCCCACACACACTTTAGATCTCAATGAGTACCTAGTTTTGTGGTAAATACAGGAGATAACATTTAAACTTGTCAGTTTGGAGGTTAATTGAACTACAACTTATCTACCCAGAATGATTTCATATAACCTCTTTTCCTTCACTCTTTTCTCCCCCCAATAAAGCTGTTTTCAGCGTATGACTTTCCATCTCTCATCTCACAGGGGTTTTTATGTCTGGAATACTTCCCCTTCTCCCTTTCACCTCTTGAAATCCATAGATATTTTCAAGGCTTAGCTTAATTCCCTCAGTTTTTAATCTTCCCTGCTATCAATTCCATTGTATTGGCATAAATATATGTTTAATTTAATTATCTTTGTATATGATATATTTTCTGAGGAGAACAATCTCCTTGAAGACTGGATTGTTTTATTTTTGTCTTTGTATCCCCTAGTATCTAACAAAGTGCCTAACACAGAGTGGGTTCTTATTAAATGCTTATTAAATTGAATTGAATTTGAGTGAGAACTTTTTCCAGAAATTCTAGTGTCTACACATTAACTCATAGAACTTGAGGACTATAAATTTCCTAGTTGGTATGGACCATTGAATTCATCTATTCCTGCCCATATCTAAAATATTTATCTTTCTACAACATCCCTGGCAAGAGGCCATTCAAGCCTCTGCTTGATCACCTCCAGCCAAGGGTGACTCACTGCCTTGCAATACAACTCATTTCATTTTCAGACAGAGCTATTAAGAAATTAAAAAAAAAATTGTATCAAAATCTTCCTCCTTCCAATTTGTTTCAGTTGTACTATTTCTGTTCTCTGTGTCCACAGAGAATTTTTCGTAACACAGACTTTCAACCATTTCAAGACATATATCATCCCTCAACACTGTATCACCTCTCCCCAACCCACTCCAATAAATTTCCCACCACACATAAGACCATAAGTTTTTCTAGTTTTATTTCTTCTCTGAAAACTGGGCCTCAACTCTCACTAATTCATTGAAGCATTAAAGTGTAAGCGAACATAGCAATATAAATAATTGCTAACAATATTTTCAAATACTTTCTACAATTCAAGCAAAATTCTAACACGCTAGTTTTTCTGTCCAAATTATGGAAGTATCATTTCTGCTCACAGAAATAAAAAACTCATTTTCCAAATACATGCATTCTCAAATAATTTTTAGAATTGGAGATTTGGAGTTGAAAGGTAACTTAAAAGTCAACTCTTTCTCATTTTACAGAGGAGAAAACTGAACTCCAAGAAAGTGAAATAACTTGCCCAAGGTCCTATAAGTAGTAAGAGAAGAGCTCAGAATAAAACCCAGGTCATCAGATGCTTAATCCAGGGTTCTTTTCACTACATGATGTTTATTTGCCGGTATGATAAACCTTTCTTTGACATAGCAAGACAATAGGACTAACATGGAAATCAATGCCATTAATTAGCATGGTTTGGTAGATACCAGATGAGAGCAGAGGACCTCAATGCTGTTTCCACCCACATAAAAAAAAGAAAAAGAAAATAGAAATATAATAGTGCTATCAAAGGAAAGAGGATGCTAACTGCTAAATTGAAAAGATGGCAGGCATAGCTCTAAGAGTTTATTTTTGAGCCTCCCTAATTTCATCCTGGACATCTGAAAAGTATGCTCTGGCCCAAAATTTAGGAATCTAAAACCACAATTTTATATACTGTTGTATAAATCATCTCACAATCTGGGCAGCATGTCTATAAACAACATCCATTGATATCACATTCTCTCTCATTTTCTTTTAAAATCTATTATTTATTTATTTTTAAAATTTCTTTGAGTTCTAAATTCTCTCTTTCTTTCCAGCTCCAGCCCCAAACAATGAGAGGTCAAGCAATATGATATCAATTATATATGTAAAATCATACAAACAGATTTCAACATTAATGATTTTACGAAAAAGCAAGACAAATAAAATAAGAAAATTATACTTCAATTTGCACTCAGAATCCATCAGTTCTTTCTCTGGAGTGGACAGCAGTTTTCATTATGTGTCCTTCAGAATTGTCTTAGATTATTGTATTAATCAGTGAAACCAAGTCTTTCACAGTTGATTATACTTAGAGTATCATGGTTATTCTGTATAATGACATACTGGTTCTATTCACTTCACTTTGTATCAGTTCATATAGGTCTTCCCAGGTTGTTCTGTCTACAGGCTCCTTTTCTGGGCACTGCCTAGGAGAATTCTCCTCTCATAAGCTTCTAGAACCTCTCTTTGCTGTTGACTCATCATGGGGATCTTATATTCCCCCTCCCTTTCTTCTGCTCATCATTTCTTACAGGACAAAGTGTTGCATCACAATCATATACCACAACTTGTTCAGCATTTCTCTAATTGATAGGCATTCCCTCAATTTCTAATTGTTTGTCACCATGAAAAGAGCTGCTATAAAATATATTTTTTATGTATAAGTCCTTTTCTTTTTTCTTTGAGCTCTTTGAGATACAGACCTAGTAGTGGTATTGCTGGGTATGCAGTTTTACAGCCCATGGTTTTCTTTTTCTTGCTATTTCATTTAATCATTTTCCATCTGACCTATTCTCATGTTCCAGACATGCACTTTTTGAGTAAGGTTTCCCATAGTAAGATCCAAGGTTTTCCTTGTTTTTCTTTCTCCTCTCATATCTTTATGACTTGTTTCATTTCTTTCAGATACATTTGAAGATCCTTTTTCTAGAACACCTTTTTCCCCTGGAGGCTTCTTGTGGGGTCATATTCCTTTATGGTGTTATGAACATCTCTCAAAGTAAATTATTTCCCCACATTGTTTAGAGTTTTCTTTGGTTTTTGTATTGGTACCTGCATGTCGGAATGGTGTAGACAGGATCTTCCTGGTCCAGAATATACTGGGACAGACTAGGTTCCTCCTTCACAGGGCTACAGGCTCCTTTTCTGGGTACTGCCTAGGAGATTTCTCTTCTCCTAACATTCTAGGGCTTTTCTTTGCTCTAGGCTCTTGCTGGTGATCTTCTTTCCCCTCCCTTTCTTCTCTCTTCCCTTTTTGTACTCTTTCCTTCTTGGCTCTGGGGCCACTGGTAAAATATAGAAAGCTACACATATATTTGGACATGGCTAATGTAGGGATTTATTTTGCTGGAAAATGGAGGTATTTATTGAGGCTTTATTTTCCTTTTTATTTTTTTAATGCACAATTGTGGGAATTGTGAGGGAAAGATTAATAAATATATCCTCATTAATTGAAAAAATATCACTTACTTGGCTCATTAATTGTCTCTTTTCATATGGTTGATGAAATAAGCATAAATATTCTGTTAATTGCAAGAAGAATGATACATATAATCATAATGGAAAGATTCATCATAGAAACAGTTAGAAGGTAAAGCAAGACTCTCCCAAAATGATTACATAGTGCAAAACCTATTTTTACAATTTTGTGGAGAATCAAAGAACAGGATCAAATAAGAGTAGGTTCAAGGTAGGGAAGAAAGATCATGAATTAATAATCTATATATCTTTTCATTAAATTAATAAAATTATTTAAGTACAAACAGCAAACTTTGTATGTGCCTCCAAAAAAGAGTAAAATTTAACAGGTAATGGATGATCAAAAATTGTACTGTAAAATACTCCAAGCCTTTCACTGTTCTGTTAGAGGCAGGGACTTTTCCAGAGTTTTCCAGAGAAAAGGTTCTAAACTGTCCTTAACCTCAATTCTAAGAGAACAAAATACCACTAGACTCCTGTGCATGTTATTTTGTGAATATATATTTTCAAAGATACAATTTTCATATTATGGAATGTTTTAGCTACATCTCCAAAATTCTGTCATATTATCTTATTGTTGTCATTCTCTTTAGCATAGTTTCTAATTATTACTATGATTTCAATCGATCAGTTTGTCAACAAAAGTTGAAATGAGATACTCCAAAGTGTTCCCAGCCCCTTCATATAAGTAAACAGCCTTTGACATGAGTGTGATACATGCCTAGTGAAAGAGATGATAAAAAGTTAAAGAATCATTAATATTTATTTGTGTTTACCCTTATCTGTTACTAGGTCTAGTGGAAATTAATGTGTAAATTTAGATGTGTAGTGTTACCATCAAACCAGAATTTTAATCCTTTATTTTTATTTCCATTGTACTTCTTCAAATGAGAATAATAAGTATGCCATCTATCTAGCAGAGATATTATGAAGATTAATGATAGAGCATTTCCAAGATACTATGTATTACTTATGTGAAAATTAATGGAGTATGATGGATATGGTTTTGCCAATTTTTAAAGTCATTTTTGTTGAGCTTGTCTCTCTTTCATAACTGGTGTGGAGGAGAAAATTTTGTCATATTTTTCTGAATCCATTTTGTCTTTCTCATGTGTTGGTTGGTTTGACTATAGGAAGGTGATTGCTAGCAAAAATGACCTCTCTATGTTTTAGGAATGGGCCTTCAAGGATGAATAGTATTTTTCTATCCAAAGCTCTGGCCAGAATCTCTTTTAGATTACACACTGGTAGCTCTGGTTTTATTTATTTCCTCATTTATCCCAACATCCTTTACCCCTTTATTGGCATGTGAGAGGAAGAAGAAGATGAAGAATTAAATAAGCTAATATGTATTGTACATGTGCCATAGGGACTGGGCATTGATTAGATTAAATAGTGTGGGACAATCTAGGGCTCTTAACATTCTTATAACCTTATAACCCAATGATTGCCTAGATTTTGAGGTTTAATGTTCCACTCACACTGGGGTCTGGTTGGCAGGTGTGAAAAGAGGCATTCAGAAGCTATACCATTAGGTATTTCCATCTGGAACAATTTTTTAATGAACATGGTTTAGATAAAGAAAGAAACAGCAAGCAATATGTAAAACTTAAGTTCTCTGATGTTTCAAGTGAACTATGGATTCCCATTTTGATGTTCTTATAATATTGTTAAAAGGATTACAACCACAAGGTTTAAGCTAGTTTTCACCACATCAACTGGTTATTGAAAAGTAAAGTTTAAGAGGCTATACTAAATTTCATTGAGTCTACTTACTGTCAGATTTTAGCATAATTACTTAGGAATCTCTGCAAGTGATTTGGAACCAGAGAATCAAATCTACTGAAGAATATCCTTTCTTCAGAGTTACCCTGAGAATGAGGTCAATTCCAGAAAGTCCAAGAGAAAATGTTTCCAGGAACCAAATGACTACATGGGACATCTGGGATCCAAGATGAAATGTCTTGATTTTTTTTTTTTACTGTTGTTTCAATTTGTTTTTTTTTTTCCAATTTATTTATTTATTTATTTGCAACATTCAATTCCATACATTTCAAATTTCTTACCCTTTCTTCCCCCTCACTCCCCAAGATGGCATGGAATCTGATATGGACTGTACATATTTATTCCTATTAAACACATTTTCACATTAGTCATGTTGTATAGAAGAATTATAACAAATGGGAGAAACCATGAGAAAGAAAAAAAGCAAGACAAAATAAAACAAAAAAAATAGTCTGCTTTGCTCTGCATTCAGATTACAGAGATCTTTCTCAGGTGTGGATGGCATTTTCCATCATGAATCCTTTGAAATTGTTTTAGGTCCTTGCATTGCTGAGAAGGGCTAAGTCTATCAAAATCAGTCGTGGCACACTGAAGCTGTTTCTATGAACAATGTTCTCCTGGTTCTGCTCACTTCACTCAGCATCAGTTTATATAAGTCTTTCCAGGATTTTCTGAAGTCAGCCTGTTCTTCATTTCTTATAGCACAATAGTATTCCATTACTTTCATATATCACAACTTGTTCAGCTATTCTGCAATTGATGGGCATCCCCTTGATTTCCAGTTCTTGGCCAACATAAAAAAAGCTGCTATGAATATTTTTGTACATGTGGGTCTTTTTCCCATTTTATGATCTCTTTGGGATACAGCGCTAGAAGTGGTATTACTGGGTCAAAGGGATATGCACATTTTAATATCTCTTTCGTCATAGTTCCAAATTGCTCTCCAGAATGATTGGATCAGCTCACAGCTCTACCAACAATGAATTAGTGTTCCAACTTTCCCACATCTTCTCCAACATTTATATTATGTTGGAGATTATGTTATGTTAGCCAATCTGATAGGTGTGATGTGGTACCTCAGGCTTGTTTTGATTTGCAGAAATGTTTTGATTAAATGGATGTTGAGCATGAGTTGCTAAGCTATAAGGAAACAATATTAATTAGTATTGATGATTATTGTACTACTTTAGCTTTTTGTTTCATGGTATGAGTGTTTGCTGAGTTTTCTTGGTTACCCTGGTGACATGTAAATCTCCCCTCTAAGATTAATTAGTCCGTGGTTTTATATATATATATAGATATATGTATATGTATATATATATACACACATATATTTTTACATATATAATATATATTTTATATATTTATATATGTACAAACTGTGGTTTGTACATTATGGTTATGTTTTTATGTTATTATGGCTATGTTTCTTATGGTTTTTTGATTTATTCATCAATCTTTGTTCATTAGCCAGTCAGTAGAAAAACAAGTTTATAAAAGATCCAAGATTCACTTGGCTGCAGGGAAACAGCCTGTATACTATCATTGGTAAATGGGCACTTATTGCTCTCTGCATTATAATCCCTCTTAGATTTTGAATTAATTGCTATTTTAAAACCTGCTATAAAGTTGTATCAGAAAAACTGATGTCATTATGTATTATTCATAATGACCATGTTAAAAATCTTACAATTAATTGATTTTGTCCTGTAACTACTCATCATGATTCTTGTCTCTGAACTCAGTTCAGAAATTCAGCTGTCCTGTAATGACTTAAGTTTGGAAAGTCAGTTCTGTTAATTACTATTCTGATTTTATACCAAGGAAATTTGTTATCCTTGAAGGAGGCAGGTGAACACAAGGGAGTTTGGTCTAGTATTTTTACACCAACAAACTTTCTTTTAAGGATGTCTGATTTGTTATTCAAAGAAGTCTGTTTAGCTATCTGTCCTTGCAGATGCAGCTGTATTTGAATAAAGAACATTTCTTAGTCATGAGAAGAAAGGAGAGAGATTGTAGCCCCCATTCCCAATTTCCATATAATCCTATTTTTTTTCCCATCTATGATGCTGGTCTTCCCATTTTCTATAATTTCCAAAATTATATAAGAGAGCTGTCCTCCTCATTTGGAGTCTTAGCTCTGAGGAAACTGAGATCCTATTTACTAATAATTCATGCTTTACTAATAAATTTAATATTCTCAGAACTTTGTGCCTCAGTTTACCTTTATTATATCTAGAGTAAAGACCATAGCTTTACTTTCTTCTAGAAAGTTGGGGGTGGGGTGCATAGTTCAGAATTAATGGTATATACCTGATATATTTGGTTGTTATGGAGTCAATCAGATTGTTTTCTTCCATAATTTAGTATGTTAGTGGCTTTATGATTTCATTGCTGTGAAAAATACTTCTATCAGTCTTATCATGACTAATTTATGCTTTCCATCCCTTTTGATTATTGTTTATCTCTTTCCACGAAACCTTCTTAGAGGGTTCACTCTTTCATTCCTACCTGAGACAGCTAGGTGACTCAGAATGGTATGCCTAGAATCAGGAAGACGACCTTAAATCTGGTCTTAGGCATTTACTATCTGTATGATGCTGGACAAGTTAACCTCTCTTTGCCTTAGTTTCTTTAACTGTAAAACGGGAATCATAATAACATTGACCTCCTAGGGTTGTTGTGACTATTTAATGAGGCAATATTTGTTAAGTGCTTATTACAGTGCCTGGAACATAGTAAGCATTTAGTAAATACTTGTTTTCTTCATTCCTTATATGACATTTTTTTCTGTTTTTCCTCACATCAAGATTGCACTTGCCTCTACATCTTCTACCCATTTCTCCAGATTCTGCCATTTAGGACCAAAAAGAACAAGTGTAATCCTTTGATCATTTTATAACAATTTAAATCCTTTGAAAATAGCTATCATTAGTACCCTAAAGTTATCTCTATACCAGCTCATCCTGAGCAATACAAGGTATGAGTATAAATTACCTGACCTCACATAGTGGTGATGAAAATGACTGATTTACTTATAAAAGAAAAAAAAGCTTTGTAATATCAAGAAGCATGGCCTTTGCTTTCCATCAGTGCCAAAATCAGTTTCCTGGTTGATGCTGGAGTCAATCACTTTATGTTACACTATAGGACTCCAGTGACTATAATATCTAAAAACCTAGCAAATTTCACTGCCTTTTCTGCCTACCAATACTGCAAGAGAGGAAATAATAGTTCAGTAATGTAATGATTCTTGCTACAATTTTGGGATATTTTGGCTTTCTTGCAAATCAGTATACCTCTGATAGTTATTATTGGGAATGTTTACTGCTTTTCCCAGCTGTCTTTGTGTCTTCATCTGTTTGTTCTTAATACATCTGCCTCTCTGTACTTCTACCAAGAACATTTGTTCCCATGCAGTTGATTCCTCTTCTTCTTCCTTTTCCTTCTTCTCTTCCTCTGTCCATGTGTGTGCAGAGTGGGTGCTCTGTTCAAAGAAATATAACTTTGATTGCTCATACTTCACAAGGTATCTTGGAGTTTGGGGGCTAGATTTTTCTTCCCTACTTATTTATTCTATCATTGTTTTGTCTCATGTAGTTTTCATGTATACTTTCTTCAAATAGAGTTCTAAAAAAACAGACTGTGATAAAGCCCATTGGGATTCACATGGAACTACTTTGACTATGCCTTTAAACCCAAATCACTGACTTTCACTAATTGGTCAATAATAGGCCCCAACCCAAGCCTCACTTGCTCATTATTTTGGTTTTCATGGTCCAGAGTGACTGTAAATAGCAATCATTTCTGTTCTGGCCAGAAACTGAGCGTTTTTCCCTTCTTGAATGATTCTTTTGTGAAGGCAAAGTAGGCCATCTTTTACCTCAATTCTTATGGAGATTTTAACTACTGAGTTGGTGTTGCCTTAGACAAACTGAGACCTGGGAAAGACCTTAGCTTAAAATGGCCAAGGTCCCCCACTGCATCTGGGACCATATTCTGAGCCATATCTTGCCATTGCACACTGATGACTTTGGAGGAGATACTTTGCACAGTCCTGCCTCACTTCAATTCACTTGTAGGTCAAGGCATCACCCTCCTGATGTCATTGGTCCTTTTTGAGAACAAAGGACAAACAACAAACAAATAGGTAGATATAAATTTGATGTTAAAGACATGTTGAGGGAAAATTTCACCATCTCACTGGTGTCTTCTTTTTTACCCTACTACTCATTTGCTCTCTTGTCTTTTCTACTTTGGTGAGTTTCTGCCCAACTAAGAATGCTTCATTAGTGATGGAGTCTATTGATTCCTAGAGTATGATATGATATTTATTTTAGGTTGGTTTCCCATTGTCTGTTTCTGCTCTTCCTTAGATGTATTTAAGAAGAAATTAGAGAGCTAGATATTTGACAATAGGGATTCCTTTAATATATGATTTGGACTTGATAGCTGACCTGGGTAATGATAAAATGATAAATTGACAAATAGTCATTAATTTTCATTAGCAGAAAGACTACTTCTGCTCCCCCCATTAATCTAAAGAAATTAAATCATAGTATTGATCAAAAAAGAAATAGGACTAATAATACACTTAACTTAATTGTTGAGTTGCCTGAGAAAGTATTCACAAAAGACAGTACAAGTGTAAGAATCTTTAATGCTCATTTTTATTCGGAAAGTGTGACATTAGTGAAAGGAAGATATTTGGACGTTGGTAGAGCCTTTTTCTACCCCTCATCTTATACCTCTTCCATGGCTGACTATTCTGCCAAAGAATAAGTCCCATCATAGTCATAAATACAGTTCTAAGAAAGGCTAACTGTGTTCAGTCATTCTGGGAAAAAATAAATCATGCCAGGGCTGGAGGAAATGCAATTCTTTTTGATAGATTCATTTGCTAACTGGTCACAATGTGCTATTCCTACTTTTCTGTGATCAAAGTACAGAAGCCTGAGGAGTAGCTGACGTAATTATTTCTAGAGACTATATATGAATATATAAAAATATGCATTTCTATTTACTGTTATATTCATTTGTGCTTAAGAACAGGCATTCTGTAAGTTCTGCTTTTTAGTTCATTGTGAAAGACTACTGTCCATTGTTTGAAATAAGATAACTTTTTCAGTCTTCATTCTTTATGTTCACATGGAATGCGGCAAATCTTGGATTTATATGCAAATCTTGGATTTATATGGGTTTGAACTCTAGTTCTGCTTCTCACTAGTAAGGTAATCTTAGGTATGGCATTTCTATTCTCAGGGACACAGTTTTCTCATAAGCAAAATGAAGGGACTGGACTAGGAGATATCTAAAGGTTGCTTGCATTATGAAATTCTGTCATTTTATTAAAATAAAATTTCAAAAACTCTTCCACTTATATATCACTTACAGTTTACAAAATACTTTGCCTACCATAGCCCCAGATAGAGATAGAGTAAGGCCCATTGTCCATTTTACAAATGAAGAAAATAAGGTTCAGAGAAGTAGAATCTAAACTCTTAAGTCTTAAATATTCTTGTCTTTTCATGTGCCTTTCAGGTGATGCCTCACATGAAGATGGATCTGAAGTTATAAGATAAAAGAGTATTGCTAAAAATGACCATTAAGAGCCAAATGGCTTTTTCACTTGTCATTCGTAAAACCTTGGCTCAGTAAAACAAAGCAACCTGAAAGGCAGGAATACTTTTAGAAGACTGCCTAGGTGAAAAGGATGAAATGCACATCTTGTTTAAGATTTTGTCTAAAATCTTTTGTAAGAGGGTAACTGGACATTTGTATATGCCTAGAGTACCAAAGATAGAGATACTTAGAGGCGAGGCATCAGAGACCTGCTTTTGGGAGAAGGCAGTCAAGGGCAGTATCTTTCCAGTGGCTGCTTAGTTGGAGTTATGTGTGTCTTTAAATCTCCCCAAATGGAGGCATAGTCACTGACTTTCAGATGGTATACAGGAGTAATGGATTCAATTACTCATTGCAGGGGTTCTATTTAGTAAGTCATCTTCCCCTTCTTTTTGATCAAGTGATGCTAAGAAATGGGTATGGAGTCTATTTCTGTAATGGGAATGTAAATTTATGTTGTTGCCATTTTTTCTAAGATTGTATTGTGTAAGATCTTCCCTGCTCCTAGTTTTAAGTGCACCTGGAGCTTGTGGTGGGAGGTTTGTTTTTCAGGAGATACTTTGTGATTGGGCAGTGGGTCAAGAGAGTTGTTACATTCTCTGATCCAGGAAAAGGTTATATAAACTTTGATATGAGGTGTTATTTGGAGCTCACTTTGAGAAGTGTTGTGTGGTTTGACCAGATGATACTCTGGGCAACCATTGAGAGCCCCCCCCGGCTTTGAAAAACCCAGATGTTGATGCTTCTCTCTCTGGTGACTGACTAGGTATGGATGTAATGATCAGACAGTTGGATGCCTGTCTGCTTGAAATGTTTCTCTGTCTTGTAATTTCTGCTTGTAACCTCTGTATACTCTGAAGTTTGGGGTGCTGACCTTTTCCCCTGAACTAGGTAAATGATATATTTGATTGATTAAAGCAAGATTGTTAACCTCTAAAGGAATTGCTTTCCTTTAGAAAAGCAGATCTAAGAACCTGTGTTGGAAGCCACCCTGGGGATGCTGGGGTGCTTGCTGCTACCATTTCATTAATCTTTTTCCAGTTCTAGGTGATGGGACTGGAGTTCTAGATCTTTGAGTTTGAGCCATGGGGATCTTGCAATCCCAGGATTCTGTGGGAACTGATAAAATAAAAATACCCATGAACTGCTAAAATGGAAGAAACCTCAGGTCCAAAAGGAGGATCTGCAATGAGTCTGATCACAGTCTACAAAGATTATAAAAGCAATGCCTAAAAAGAAGTTTGCAAGCTGGAGCAGAGAGACAAATTTCTCAGCTGCTGAAAGTTGAGTGAGAAAAGGGTGAAATATTTATACATATTTGAGGTAAGGGAGAAATGTGAAATTGTGAAGTTAAGGAAGTGGTGATCTAGGGAGAAGACATCTGAAAACACAACAAATCAGAAAGTAGGATGTTTGCTGCTCTTTCTGAGCTGGTCAAGATTGGTTTCAGGAATTGTAGGCTTCTCCAAGTTTAGTTAAAGTTTTTTCACAAAGGATCAGTGGTATGTCAAGCAACCTTGGGCTTCAGAAGGCCTTCTGATTAGCTAGTTGTTATACTACTCCATTGTCTGATTCCCTTATGGAAAAGGGAAGCTCTAGCATGTTTAATCAGTTAATATAGGAATTACAGAGTCCATGTTGACAAAACCAATCCAATAGTAAAGTCCTGAGAAGTCAAGGTGCTGGGAGGCAAGCCCAGGGAGACTTTGGATTTGAAACATGGTGGGATTAATTCTATGTAGGAACTCAGCAAAGATCTTAACTTAATTCCTCTTATTTCCAAAGAGATCTGTGTGGTATAGAAGGGATTATGTCCCTCCCCCTAGGAGAGGGAAGAGAAATTAACATGCCCAGATTTTGTATGGGAGCAGGGTGGTGGTGGTGAAAGGGAGGTGTCTGTAATTTTTGGACGTGCTATATCTTTGAAGAAAACATTCCTTTATAATAGTTAAGGGATTGTTAAGAGGTCAAACAAACCTTGGGTACTAGAACTGCTATAATTGGGAAGAAAACAATCAGTGGAGGGTTGAGCCAGTGGTAGAGAAAAGAGACTCCTCAGTCCTCTAAGTGTATTGGATATCCCTGAAGGTGGAGTGAAATATCACACATCTATCTAGTCCTTAGTCAATGAATGTGGGTTTACGGCTTGGGTATGAATTTATCACTTCCTTTTTTTAAGGTGTCAATTTTCTTCCCAACTCTTTTCTCCAGACATTTTATTTATTTTATGTCTTGCTTGATTTCTCCTACATATTCATATAGTCCTAGGGGAATATTTTTTTTTCTTTTGAGTGTGCTTACAGTTTTTTTAATAGTTACTCTTCTTTTGGGACAATCTGTTGCTTAGCAGTCATTTTTGAAATTGGTTGGTAGACGCTTTGGCTTATTCATCTATCCAGCTTTGTTAGTTAATCTGAGCTTGGGTGTGATGGTTGGCCTTTCTTGGTCTTATCCTGAGTCCTCTGGTTTTCTGTGCCAATAGCCTCTTCCTAAGAGTAGGTCAGCTAAATCTCTGAGTTTCAGAGATTTGTATTTTCAGAGTCTTCTATGGCCTTTCAGGACAGGGCACTAGGTGTCTTGGAATGCGAGCATTGTCACACGCTAGTCTCTGCATCTACCTCGCCGGATCTTGTTATTCACCTAGGTCTTCAAACGTCTTACTATGAGGCTTATACCATCCTGCACTTTTCTCAGTGTACCCTCCACTGTTGCTGACTCTGCACAGAGAGCCCTACAGTCCATAAGTGTCTCTGCCCATCTCTGGTCATGGTGGAGGGAGATTATTTTCTTGTTTACCTTGGATAGAACTGGATTTGTTGAGGGTTCCCTTTTGTATTGTCCTGGTCTGCCAGATGACATTCTATGAAATTCTGGGGCAGAAGAAGTCAATGTAGCTTCTCATTGGATTTCTTGATTATTGTTCAGTCTTGTGAGAATTATAGGGTTTTCCTAGCATAGGTATAGGGGGAACTGAATAATCTGTATCCATTCAAGTGACTTTTTGGCCACACATCAACTGCAATAACTCTAAAAGTCATTGATGCTTACTACATAAAAGCTACAACTTCTACCCTTTTTCTTCCAGTAGTATCTACTCTCAGAAACCACAAGATTAGAAAAACAACAATGTAAATAATGAAATACTTGGGTATGGCACAAAATACAGCATTCAAATGATATTGAACTAAAGGGTGGGCAAAGCAGCTCAGTCTAGTTTCATCTGGTAAAGGTCAAGTACTCTAAGTCAGTCTAGTGTTAGAAACACACACACAGAGTTGACAAATTGCTATCACAAAATAAAATTACATCAAAATTATTGCTTGTCCCAAGTAATTTGTACACTTCTGTAAGCTGCTTGATGAAAAGAACTATTTCATTTTTCTCCTTGGATACTTGGCACCTAACACAGTACCTAGAGTATAACACCCACTTAATAAATGATTGTTGATTGATTGATTAAACAGAATTATGTACATAGTTTTTGAAGGAATCTCAGGAGCCATTTAGTCCAACCCCCTCAATTTTCAGGTGAGAAAACTGGGGCCCAGGGAAGTGACTTACCTAAGGTCTTTTATATGCTTTTATTAAGCATCAGTGGGGATATGAAACTAGGTTTTCTGTCTCTAGAACTGTTGCTCTTTCTACCACACCATACTCCTCTACCCACAATACACATACTTTGGACTCTATGGAACTACAAATGATAATGTCTTTGTATATGTATGGTGAAAAGAACCCTGGCTTTGAAAGCAAGGAAACTGAGTTAAAATCCTAGCTCTGATGCTTTCTAGCTGAGTGACCATGGCCAAGTCACTTACCTTCTTAGGTATGAAATTGGAAAAAGTATAACTTCCTTTCTACTACCTTCCTCTAAGGTTTAAGGAAAGGGCATTGTGAACTTTTATTTTAAAGTCCTATGTAAATATCACCTATTACTGCTATTATACTTAGTATCTCATTTCAGTCTCAAAATGACACTGGGAAGTAGGCAGCACAGGCATTATTTCCTCCATTTTATGTATGAAGAAAGTGAAGACCAAGATGTTAAATGATTTTTCCCAAAATCACGTGACTAATTAATCATAGTAGCAGAACTGGAATTTGGTTCTTCTAAGACTTAGTCTAGCTCCTTTTCCTGGGTACATGTCACTTTACAGTAGCTAATAAGCATTAGGGTAGGGGCAGGTAGCAGATATGTGGGCATAAAAATATTTGCAAATAACTTTTTTAACATTCATAAAGACAACTTCAAAGCATGCCTAAAGAGAAGCCAACAGTATTGCTGTTAGCTAATTGCTTTCCCCATAGAGGTTTTTTAAGAATTCTTTCTCCTTTTAGGTTATAGTTCTGCATCCACATCCGGCTCATTTGGGCTCTTTTATCAATTCTCATAGCCTTGTAGTGCTTTAAGGACCCATTAATGGCTGATGATACTAGGAAATCCAGTCTGTTCTAATTTCTCTTTTAAATAACCAAATATAGGACATTATCCAAGATATAATCTTGGGAATGTACAGTACAGCAATAAAAAAGGATATATTTATCAGTAGAGATACCCCATTGCAATATTATATGGAGATGAATTAGTAAACTAAATATAATCACTGCCAGAGAACTGAATTCTATGCCCCATGGGCTGCCCAAAATGTTGCTACAGAATTTTAATGCAAAGTAATGACTGTTTCAAAAATTCCTAAGACATAACTGAACAAACTACTCTGTGTTCAGCAGGCTGTATCCTGAGCCCTTGAAAACCTCTTTAACTGGCCAGCAACCCATGTTAATCAATTTGTGATTTGTATTGGACTTATAATTGATTTTTATTTTAAATAATAAATATAAAATATTCTCCATAAAAAAGGTATTGGCCCTCCTAACAGTGTCATAATGCACTATTCTTATGACAATCTAGAGTTCCACTTCAGGTTCATAAATGGAACTGCTTGGTGCTGGTAGTTGACAGGCTGCAGAATTGGATTTGTAATTGACATTCTAACACAGAACCAAAGATGCGTACAGACAAATGGAAATATCCTTGCATTCTGGATGAAAGAATTTAAATACTGGCTAGATTGGAGCTGTCTTCCTAGAATGATGCATTTTTATTGTTTATGCAATATTGGTGGCACTCTTTTCCCTCTTTCCTTTTTAACAAACATGCCACTTCTCTTTAAACAGAAATAAGGAGTTGGAGTGGAGATAGAGTAAAGTTCAAATAGCATTTTGTTATTTCCCTAGACTTTTTACTCTGCTTTTCTAAGTTCTAAAAATCACATGTCAACAATTCAACTGCACATGCTGTGACTGAGTTCCTGGTGACATTACATAATCAAATTCAACTGGGGCAGAGTGTGGAAGGAGGAATTTGAAGTAGAAACCAAATAATGACAAATCTCAAATGTCACCAAAGAAAAATAGGGTAGAAAAACAAGGAAAAAAAGGAAATGGTTCATTAGCAATTAAAATAGGTATAAAGAGTCTTTGTTAAGGGAGATGAAGAGTCTATTTACTGTTTCTTTTGTGAATTACTAAACACAGTCTTGTACAAGAGAACAAAACAGCTAAGAAGGACAGAGATAGCACATGTAGTCTCAGATGTCTATGTATCATTTTACTACGTATAGATGAAAAACAAGGTAAGATTGAAATTGTAGGATTTAGAGCTAGAAGAGTACTTTAGAAGTAATTCAATGCAAGTTCTCATTTTAAGGTTTAGGAAATTGAGATGTAGGTGAGGTTATATAATTTGCCAACATATATAGAGGTCTCATGTAGCACAGCTGGGATTTGAACCCAGATGTCCTTATTCCACATTCATTTCTTTTTCCCACTATACTGTGCTCCCTCTAAAATTCTTATTGATCCCATTTTTAAACCAGGAAACTGAGACTGGGAGTGACTGAAGTGTATAGTTGCTTATGTGAGTATCTGAGGCACAATCTGAACTAAGGTCTTCTCACTTAGATTCAAGATGCTTTCTATTCTATGATAATACCTCTCAACGCCCCTCCCCCCCCAAGTAGTTATTCATGGCTCAGTATCTATATGGCAGTAAAACACCTCATAAACTGATAGTGGTTATACATCAGTTATTCTTATAATTTCCACTGGTTCTGTTACTAAGCAAAGGGAATTGGGCTCAATCCATCCTGACCATCTGTTATACTCTGGAAGCTGCTTCAACAGATAATAAACATCAAGGAACCTTCTATTTGAAACATGTACTGCTATGTATCAAGGGAGATATAAAACTAAATAAGACATAAGTTCTGACCTCAAAAATCTTACAGTTTAGTATGGGAGATAAGACATATATAAGCAACATATATGCATAAGACATATACATAACATAGAAGGTGACAAATGCATAAGATAAATGGAACAAAGGATTATTAAATACCACTTCTGACTGGAAGAATCGGGAAGGTTCCTTGGAAGATCTGGGTCAAATAGTAAAGGGTAGATAAGATTTTAATAGGGGTAGATGAGTGGGGAGAGCATTCTTAATATGTGAAAAAAGGCATGGAGATGAGAAAACACAGACCACAACTCATGGTGGGGGTGGGGGAATGACATCTACCATCAGCTGTAAACATTTTAAAAACCATGTATAATCTTATCAGTGTAAGGAACTCCAGAAAAAAATCTTCCACTGCCAATGAAGAAGTTGAGTACCTCTCTGTGATTCACACTTTTAGGGAGTTTTCTGGGACACTAAGAAGTTAAGCAATTTAATTAATTAAGCAAATGAATGGTTCCATGAACCATTTGGAATCATGTTCAGTGTAGATGGAGCATTGGGTATAAGAATGAAAATATAAGTTCAAGCCAGATGATAAAGGGTCTAGGCAGTGTGGAATAATGAATCTAGAGAGCTCTCCTCAAACTTAGAAAGACCTGGGTTCAAGTACCCCTTTGGACACATACTGATTCTGACCCTGCTTAAATTTCCTAACTTCTTAGTGTCCCAGAAAACTCCCTTAAAGGTGTGAATCACAGAGAGGTACTCAACTTCTTCATTGGCAGTGGAAGATTTTTTCTGGATCTCCTTACACTGATGAGATTATATATGGTTTTTAAAATGTTTACAGCTGATGGTAGATGTCGTTCTCCCACCTCCACCACCATGTACTAATTAATACCTGAAAGAATGACAGGAAAGAAGAAGCCATTGCTGGGGTGGGGGAAGGGGATGTGTGAATATTAGCAAAGAATAGAAATGGAGACCCACACAGTACTCACAGCTACAAAATCCATTCTACTACACCTACAGGCTTTTGATTTACTTCATGTTATTAATCTCTCTCTGCTTAAAATCTCTCTTGCTTATTTACTTAAACCAGCTTGGGAGAACTATAGCGAAGCACATCTAAAGTGTTTTGTGATCCCCTGGAAGTTCATTACCTACACCAAATCTCCCCTCCCTGTTATAGCTTCCCACTTCACTGATGTATTTCTCAGCAGACTCACATACTCCCCAAACTTTTTATCCAGGCCATGAATAATCATATAAATCAGACACCCAGGATTAGCAGCTTCTAGTTTCTTAATAGAAATAAGATAAATGATAGCAATGGAAACTTTTCCTTTAGAATGTAAGTCCCTTGCAAGTAGGGATTGTTATATTCATTATATTTATATTGCTAGAATCTAGCATGGAGTCTGGCATCTAATAGATTTTTAATAAGTGCTTATTCAATAATTGGTTAGTGAAACAATAGCAAAGGGGAATGGTTACAGTCTTTTTGGCTATATGATAGCCAGAACTAAGGGCTACTAACTACCACAAAAATTGTCTTTTCCTCCTTCAGATTCCCTTTCTGTCATGGAGAGGATAAGGCAATACTTTGGAAGAGCAGTAGCTGCCAGAGAAGTTGGCTACCACTTCCTCTCTGGCCTTCATGGAAATAGTGTAGGACTCTGAACATGAGAGCACTGGGAATTGGAATACTTCCTGAGACCACCTGCTATGCTACAGCCTTGCCCTCACAGCCATCATCCAGGTAATCAACCCTTGTGAAGATCTGACTTGTTAACTGCCATGTGCTACACCCCTGCTTCCTCAGCTATGCACAAATCCTTAGCAGCTGTCAAATAGTTCCATGTTAAAAATGGTAATTTCTATTAGTGGAAATAACATTAAAGAAGATGCATTACCATCTCTTCGCTATTTCATTCTAAGGACTATGGAGCCTTTATATTTTACTTGTTCCATGAAACCCTATATATGTTGTTTCCCTTTACTAGACTATGAGATCTGGAAGAACCAGGACAAAATTGCTTGTCTATTTGCATTCACAGTGCTTGGTAGAATGCTTTGCATATAGTAAGCACTTGGTTAAAGTGTTTTCATTCATTCACTTCAGACTTGCATAAGCTTCATCTACATATGAATCCACCAAGAATAAGGCTGAGTAAGTGATGGAGAAAATGACCTTGTCACCCTAGGTTCAGTTTGTCTATGTGACTTTTCTCTGCCACTCATCTATATAAGAAAACAAGTTGGAAAAATCTTAGGGATCCTGAATTCCTAGAAGTTATTAGGCAAATAGAAAGTATGTTATTCATAGACCTGGCCATCCAATGTGAAAATTTGGGTATATAGTGACTATTTGCCATAAACTAGGCTGAAGTCTCTGAACCCCCTGATTAAAAAGAGAAGTCCAAAAATGATTAAGCCTAAAGTCATTAGCTATTTGTGAGGAGAGTGTTCTTTATTTTAAAGAATTTGGCATCTGGGCTTAAAAATCTCTTGCTGCAGAAAAGGTAGGCTATGCTGTGCAAAAAAAAATTAATAAAAATAAAGCTTTTGCTACTCCTAGGGCAAGATTAGTGTCTGTTTTTTTTTGAAGAAGCTGGAACATGCTTACACATATGCTTTAAGCTAAAAAACATTGGCAGCATCTGTTGTTTCCTGAGGAAGAAATAACCAAGGATTTCTAGAGGCAGAGGAGACTACAACTAAGCCATAGTCCATAAGAAGCATATCCTTTGGAGAAGATTCTAACTGGTGTGAGAAGTGGATCTGCATTCCATGGACACTTCAAATCAGCAGGGAGCTGGTGAAGAGGTCTAGCTAGCAGACATATAAGAATGATGCCTTTACCAGGAGCATAAGGGGAATAGTTAGAAAACATCAGTGGCCCTACAGAATTAGAGACCGGAGTTGCCTCTCTACATGTGTGCCTTGGCCACAAATGGTCTTGATGCTTGTGCTTTTCCATGTGTCTTCATTATTACTATTAATGTTCTGTGTATTTATGGGAGTGTGTGCCCTACATTTATGGGGATAAACATTTAGTTGTTACATTTCTTACTGTATCATTTAAGTGCCTTTACTTTGAACCAGTTGTGTATTCTGATTATTATAGATAATCATCAGTGAGGGTTTTTAAGTTATGGTTTTAGGAGTCCCCCAAATTACCCTGGATCTGAAGTAGTTATCTACTGGGGAAACTGCTTCATGAATTGGAAGGTTGTGCCCCCAAATGTTAAATATTTTTGACAGTACTATGACATGACTAAATTTGGTTAAAACTTATCTGGTCATGTGAGGAACTAGTATGTCTTTGTGAACATTTTCCAGGTGAATAGTGCCTTTTTGGATGACTGGGAAACTATTTCTATCACTATTGATATTGCATTCCTTTTCCATATCATTGGCTGAAGATGTGTGGAGATAGGAATCAATCAGTGCTTGTGAGGATATTTGTGGGTAGAGAAGTTATCTAAAACTAGGCTACCATGAAACTGGGAGAGAAAAAAAGAGGCATTTAGAGAGATGCTGGAGGATGAGGTTGACTGACCCCACCAACAGTCATTACCTATGTCATAATTTTGCTGCACATCATTTAGTTCAGTCCATGGAGTGAATACAGTGTTGGACAGTTACATTCTTTGACTGAAAAAATACTTGAATAACATACAGAAACTAGGGCCTTTGGGCTGTGGGTGACATCATTAGTCTGGTGAAATGTCAACCCTTAAATGATTGAGAGTGAGTGAAAATGTAAAAAGAAGAGGCAGTAGTATGCATTTTCTACACAGAAAAAAGAAGGAATATAATGGCTTTCAAAAGAAGTATGATATGAAAAAGAGATGGGAAACTCTGGTGCAATGTTTTGTTTCCCATAAAACATAGTGTACTTAAGGAAAATATTAGATAGTTTGGATATATGAAGTCTCAACATGGGCTTCATATTAACTCAAAAGACATGAAAGTGGAGAGATATTATATTTCATACCTTTGTCTAATGCTAAATGATGATTGAAGTTTTCTGATGCTCTCTCTACCCCAAGATCCATAGCAACTCTTAAGAGTGACACAGATTGAATTGATGATGTAGATAATTGTATGTATATTTTCATTTGTATTTATGTGTCTATGGTCATTAGAAATTCAATTTTATTTAAATGACCAATTTCTCAGGACAATAATTTTTGCTTTCTAATTTTCAATACAAAATGCACAGAGCACATTGATCCCATATGGAAAAGAACTATAGTGAAATATTTTCATTATACTTTCTTAAATGAAACACAAGATAAAAGGTGGCTATAAAATTAGAAAAAATAATGACTTTGGATAAATGAAGACAAAGTTTCAGAACCTTAGGAGGTCTCATTTTACAACTACTGATTAAAAATAAATTGTTGATACTCATTTCAAGGTGAGTACATGGCCACTTTCAAATATATAGTCTTCTCCAGGTAGCCTAAATTATGCCTGTATTTTCCAAAAGTATGTATTTAGTTAAAAATGCAGAAAATTAATATTTATTTACTACTATTCTGATATGGTCTCCAATTTTCATTCAGGTTTAATGGCTTTTGGCAAAGAAGGCTGGATATAATACTCAAGCAGTAAAATGTTAGCAAGATGATAAAGGAAGATGGTTAGAAAAATCTTATAGTGATATGGTTTCAAATCATTTTGTGTTAATGTTAATACCTCTGTTGTATTTATATGTCACCCTTTGAAGGCAAGATGGTAATTTATGTAAATATGTTTTCTCTCACAGTGTGTTGCTTTCTTATTGCATCTTATTACGTTCTCTTACATTGAAAGTATTGCTCATTTTAAAGAAATTTCTTTTATTCCTGATGTTAGTGTCTCTTGTTGTGTCTTTTCATGTCTACATAATGGCAAACAAACATTTTAGAAAAGAATAAACCCTTGAAAACCAATGTGTAAAATAGTTTCTAAATAATGGAATAATTAGCCCTAAGTTTGGGTAGAATTGCAAGTATCAGCGATAGGACAGGGTGAGATAAATGGGACTGGATGGCCTTTTTTAATCATACAATAAATGACAAGAAAATATTTATCATGCATACCAATAAAGGAGGCCAGCCTGAGATGAATAAAAATATAAGGTATCAACTTCCTATATCAACCTAATCACAAGCATTGATGACTTCTCTCCATCTTTTCCTGTTTCATCTTACTGCATATAGACAAGCAATGCTAACAACATATAAATATTAGGAGTTACTAAAATTAGTGTTGTATAGGTAAAGTATTTACAAATCATATCAAATGTAAATTTGGGTGTGTTAGTAAGGAAAACTAGAGGATTGAGCTTAGATACTGACCATTCTAACATGCTTAATTTTATGACTTGTTTCAAGGCAAATAATAAACAAACTTCCAAAAACTCTTTAATCATGGATTTATGATTTGAGGTAAAATTTTTTTTAAAAATAATATTGGGTATATTGCTTCTTTAAAGGATAAACAAAAATGATCAAATTTATGATTTGATCTAAAATTTTTAAAAATATGATTAATATTGGGTATATTGCTTCTTTAAAGGATAAACATAATAGTTAAAATTTTCATTCAGATGGCTGATATGAGTTATCCGTATATCCTCTGATACTTTACTTCCTTTTTATTATATTATCTCCCCAGATAAAAATTATAGGGAATGCAAAAGATGCTAAAAATTATACCTTCTTTCTTCTTAGGTACATCATAAGTAGGATAGAAAATCCCTATATTTTATAATTTACACACCTATATTTGTGTGTACATATATGTGTATGTGTGTAGTGACTCTTTGCATGAATACATATGTAAAATATGTATGTGCATATATAAACATGTATTACACATGAGAAAAGTATATATTTTTTCAAATAAAAAATACATTTTGGCTCACCACTGCAATGTTTAAGTGGGAGTTAGATGACCATCTTTTGGATAGAGTTGTTGTAGAAGGACTTCCTCCAATGAATGGAGTTCATACTGTGTGGCCTTTAGGTTTCAGAGTGTGAAGATTTAGTTACATTGTACTGAAGTGACTTCTAGACTATTTAACAGCTTCTATAATGACTGCCCAATTACATCTAACCATGCCTAATTTGGCTTAACATTTGATAACTAGTAAGCAAGATGCTGGACAGTAAGAGAAATAGTCTTTTCTACTTTGAGTTTATACCTTTGAGGTTCTCATAGTTTTTTTTTTTTATTATTAGAAGCATGACATACTAAGTAATAAAGGAAGAGTTAGTAATAATGGCTAGACTTGTGATTTCTTTAATATAGGAAATTCCGTCTATTAATATAAGTCAGCACCTTTCCCATGAATTATAGTCTTAGATAGTTATCTATAGTACTCAGAGGTTAAGTGACTTCACAGGGGTCATCCAGAATATGCCAGAAGCAGTATTTGAACGTAAGTCTTCTTGATTCCAAAACCAGTTCTCTATCAACTATGGCACACTGATGCTCATTGGAAGGAGATTTATCCAAAACTGAGCTTTGCCATGATTGTCCACCACAGTCTACTATGGTAATGGAGCTCAAGATAATGAGCATGATGGGAAGAAGGCTAGGTTTCGAGTCAGAGACCCTGGGTTTAAATCATGTAACCTGTAACTTTTTGCCTCTCTGGATCTCAGTTTCCTCATTTAGAAAAAAAAGGATGCTAGTCCAGATGTTCCCTTAAAGCTCCATTCTAACAATGAATCCATGATCCTATCATAAGAAGCAAAAGGCTAGAATGAAGACATTATAATTTTACACATGAATATTTTGTTAGCAATATGAGGGAAAATTAGTATAGGCTTTTTATCCTTTTGTGAATTTGAGATTATAAATGTTGTTGTTACTATTAATAATAATAATGTTTTAAATTCTTGAGTCTAGGGATTATCTCTTATTATCCTCTGCCTGTCATATCCTAATAATGGATAGTATACATAATAGGGGACAGCTAGGTGGCACAGTGGATAGAGCATCATGCTAGGTGTCAGGAAGACTCATCTTCCTGGATAACTAGCTATGTAACTTTGGACAACTTGTTTAATCCTTTTTGCTTCAGTTTCCTCATTTGTAAAATGAGCTGGAGGAGGAGAGAGCAAACCACTCCAGTATCTTTGCCAAGAAAACCCCAAATGGGGTCACAAAGAGTCAGACACACCTAAAATGACTGAACAACAACAAAATGTATACTGAATGAATAGAAATATATGTTCTTTAATACTACTTATACAGCTTAGCAAATGATATGTCCCCCTCCTTTTACAGATAAACTGATAGGAAGAGAATATGGAATAGGCAAGAGGTATTGTGGTAGATAAAGCAAAAGACTTGAAGTCAAGAACCATTGGATTCAAATTCTGCCTTTTATAGAATCATAGATTTACAGCTGAAACACTTCTGTCATTGAATCCTTCAATTTATAGATGAGTTCACTGAGACCTAGAGAGGTTAAATAACTTAACCAGAGCAACACAGTTATTAGCTGTGTAACTATCTGCAAGTCATTTCACCTTTCTGAGCCTTAATTTCCTCACCTGGAAAATGAAGGCTATAATACAACTCTCACAGGATTATTTGGAGACTTAAATGAGATAATGCATGAAAAGAACTTTAAAATACTATACAAATATTAGTTAGTATTATTATCTATGTTTATAAGAAAGAACCTCCCTTCCCTCCCTGCAGGTACTGAATTTTGCTTATATTATTTTTTGCAATAAATTCTGCCCTTTGAAAAGGGTAGAGAAGAGAAAGGGGGAATAGAAGAAATATATAAAAGTATATTTTAAAAATAAGCTTACTTTTAATCACCTCTACCATTGGAGGTGAAAGAGGGTGTCAACTTAAAGGTATAGAAACATTTAGCATCATAGTAGGCCATATTAATGATAAAAGCTGGCTTTTATATATACTTTATGGTTTACAGTGTATCGTACATGTTATATCACTTGATCGTCACAACAACCCTGTGAGGCATTTGTTATTATGATCCTTATTGTACATATGAAAAAAAAAAAACAAAGGCAAGGTGATTTGACCAGGGTTTCATAGTTAGAAAGTGGCTGGGCAGGATTTAAATTCCTTCCTGACTCCCCAGGTCTATCACTTTTACTCATTGCATCACACAGTTACTTAAAAACCTCGATGCCAGTATTATTTCAACCTTATACTCTTATTCTGGCATTAGAAAAAAAAAGTTCTGCTGCCAAATATGGGGCCATAGCAATGCTGAGATAATGGAGTTTAGTCTTTAGTATCCATCTTTTAAGAATTTTTTGCTTATAGGAATATTAAGAATTGATGTCTTCAAATAAAATCTCTCTGACTGAAACAGAAAGCAAAAAACACCTTGAGCCCTCACTCACCTTTATTAAGTCACCATGCAGTGGGGAAACGAGCCTTCCTACCAATGCCAAGCTCTCCTTGGACTTCATGAATGAGCCATCGATCCTGGAGTTAATCTTTCTGTGTCAGCTTGTTGGAGAAAACAGGGACAGGAGAGCTTGTTTCACCAGGCCAGGTTCAGTACCCATTCAAATGTGGCAAAAGGTTTTCCTTTTCAAATTAATTTAAATTTTATTAAAGACATGTTTGTGGGAGGGATAAGATGTACTGTAGTTCATGTGACATTTTCCTGCATAATAAACATTGATGTTTCAGCCAGTTTGGGGGTATAATATCTCATAGACATTTGTAATATCATTGATTTTTAAACTGATAATTTATTGTATATGGCATCAGAATCAGACCACAAGAGGTCTCTCTTGCTTTAATTTTCTAGTTTTCTTTCTATTAAAGAAACATTATGACACTCCTAAAGATTTTTTTATAAGGCTTTAATAAACTAATTTTTAAATGCAATGGAAATGCTGAAAAATATTAATGGGTCACGTTAACCTGAAAGAAAGGAGTGCAGCCTCAATGCTTTCTGGGGCATCTCATTTTCCTTAGTGATCAAACTTTGTTTACCTAATGCCATTTCTTTTAGTCAATGATGACAAAGTTGTATTGAGTTAAACTCACTTATAACAGACGGCATGAACACCTCGAGATAAATAAAATCATTGCAACTGCCTGCTACTTGGAGGCTGCCCTGATTCTTTTATGACAAAATGTTATTTCAAGTGTGCAGACATTGAGGATGTATCATTTTTACAACATTAGTCTGAAAAAAATAACTATGTTACTTTAGTAAGATGCAGCTATTTTAATGGTAGAAAATGTATGTGTTCTCATCTGTGCATTTGTTAGCTTCTCTTTGTGTGGTCTAACTGTGTTTTGGACATGAGCCTGTCATTTTTGTAATGCAGATAAGTTTGTCCAATTCTGGTAAATTAGAAATGGAGACTCAATCTAATGGTTGCATGTGAACTTAAAAAATGTGAACCATTGTACTTTAGTCATTTGAATATTGAAAATGGGGTTGCTACTGGCTCTGTGACCACAGACAAGCCACTTAACCCATCTCAGCCTTTGGCAACTCTTTGAAACTTACCTTTTAAGTTTTATATATGTTATATTTTTTTGTATGCTGGTGAGGGGATTTCTGCATGAATGACATCATAGATCCTTGATATACATCTAAAGATCCTATAACTGAACTTTCTCTTTCCCCTAAATTGTCCTTCCACCTGCCTGCCGTAAAGCTGCTGATAGTACCACCATGCACCCAAACACAGCCTTAAAGCATTGGAGTTCCTCTGTTTCTGCTCTTCCCTGTCACTCATCTTGCATCTTGAATTCCTACACACCAGTCATTCTCCCACTAGTTATCACTGGCTATCTCACCTCCTTTTCATTCTTCCTACTACTACCTGGGTTCATGCCTCCAAAATATTTGCTAAACTACTGCAACAACTTATTGTTTACTCTTCCTACCTAGGAATCCCTATTTTCTTTATCCAGCCTTAACCATGAAGTAATTTTCCCATATTACTCAGTAATATCCTTGAAGTCAGGAACTGTATCTTATCCTCCACACCAAAGATAGTCTAGGCACTGAAAGGTCTGTTGAACTGAATGCAAGTAATCTATATTTTACATTTGACACTTCATCTCTCTGGATCTCAGATTCAACATTTTAAAATTGCATGGATTGTACTTGAATGATTTCTAAATATATTAACTGGGCTTTAATTTAACTTTTCAAGTCAGGGGGGCCCCTATTGCTTACAAACAAAATGCAAATGATTTACCTGATATTCAAGACTTTAATCTGGCTCCCTCTCAAATTTTCAGACTTGTTGATTGTTATTTTCCTTCACATATTCTACATTTCAGTGAAATTTAACTATTTCCCCCCTTGATCTTGATCTATCCTTTCTTACTTCCATAACTTTTACATACTGTCCTCCACACTTGGAATCCCATGACACTTATCACATTATATTTTTCATTACTTAAAGTTATTTCTATATATGTATATAATTTATATATATATACACACACACATATACATATATATAGTCAAGAAAGACACTTGTCATACAAGTAGTATGTGAATAAGAGTCTGTCTGTCTCTCTCTCTCTGTCTCTCTCTCTTTCTCTCTCTCTCTCTCTCTCATCCCCAGCCCCTCAGGCAACATAAGTACTCATACTCATACATATTGAATTGGAGAGAATTAATTTACATTTGACATTTTTCATTTTACTCTTATGAATTACTCCTATGGATCACTTTCCTCCATTTTAAAAATCAGAGAATTGGCTAGATGATCTCTATATATCCTTTGAAATTTAAATCTGTAATTCTATTTTTGATTCCATTAAATTGGTTTTAGTAAAATCAAAGAGCCAGTTCAGATATGAACTATATGGATATAGAATTTATTAAATACTTCTTTTCCTAAGAGATAGGAATACAAAAATGCACAAATAAAATGGTCTTTGCCCTTAAGGATTTTGCATTGTAAAGCAGGAAAATGATATGTAAATTGAAACTGAAAAAGGGTCAGCTATATGGCTACAGTGTACCTTGTACCTGGACCAGAAGTTGTATGGAGACCCGGGCCTCATAAACACAATGACAAAATCTGCTCCATCCAAATCTGCAAGAGACTCAGCAGTGGAGTCTACATCATTGGTTTGAAGGAAGTGGAGTTTACATCTACAACAGTGGCATTACATGGAGCCAGCCAGGAAGTGCTTCAAAGTAGTTTGTGGGTTTTATCCATTCAAAACTGTAACAGATGAGTTCCCAACTAGGCATTAGCTTTTAATAGAGAATATAATTAATTTAAAAGCAAAGGCATTTAGTAACACAGTATGGTAATAAAAATAATGACAATAATAGATAGCATTTATTTAGTCCTTTAAAATTTGTGAAGCACTTTACATATGTGTTAGCTCATTTGAACTTCACAAAAGTACTATGAGGTAGGTGCTGCCTATAAGGTAGGGACAAGGGCATGCATGCTTCTAACAGAAGGTAAGGTTTGAATTCAGTCTTGAATGAAACTAGGGAAGCCGAGAGGTTGATGTAAGGAGATTGAGCATTAAAGTAATGGAGGGTAGACAATGAAAAGGATGAGTCTAGATATCAAATATCATGTGCAAGGAACCTCAAGTACACCAGTGAGGCTTGATTGTAGAGTATTCCTTCATTATTTCCTTTGCTCCTTCTTTCCTCCCTCTCCTTCCTTCTTCCTTTCCTTCCTTCTTTTTTTCCTTCATTCTTCCCTTCCTTTCTCTTTCTTTCAAATGATGGAAATGTGCAAATTTGTAGGCAGTTAGGAAACTTGACAGGAGATAGAAATATATAATCATTTTTCACAGTGAGGGGATGGTAGAAGGGGCAAACATCTGGAGAAGACATGATGAAATGGAATCAAGGTTTTGTGTACAGGTATTTACCTTGAAAAGAGAAGGGCTGGGGAGGCTACGTGGCACAGTGAATAGAGCACCAACCCTGGAGTCAGGAGGACCTGAGTTCAGATCCAGCCTCAGACACTTAACATAACACTAACTAGTCATGTGACCTTGGACAAGTCACTTAACCCCAATTGCCATACCTTCCTCCTCCAAAAAAAAAAAGAAAAGAGAAGGTCCACCTCTTCACATGAGATAGGGATAAAGGAGAGAGTAGAGGAAGATATTGGAATGATGTGAGATGAAGAGGATGGGAAAAGAGGAAGTTCTTGGCAAAGGGCCTGAACTTTTTCTGTGAAATATGAGGCTAGGCCCTCAGATAAGAGGGTTGAGAGAAGAGGGGCCATGGAAGGATCAAGGAGAGATGGAAAAGGTTTGGAAAAGTTTCTTTGGTGTATGGAATAGCATATTAATTAGGAAGGTATAAACAGATTTTATTGCTCCAGAGAGAGCCCAGTTGAAATGAAAGAATGTGTCAGTGAGACCATTTTATGATTTTTTCTACCTCTTGAGTAGGATGTTGTGATAGTAATGGCAATTAAAGATTCCCCTGTATTGGCTTGGTTTTCAAATTGATTGTGTTAAAACCCAGAGTTTGTTAATCCCACCTGTGGGATGGGCTTGTTGATGTGAAAAGAAAGTCCTGAATTGGGAGGAGCTGGTGACGTAGATTTGGAGACACAAGAGAGAGGCAGAAGATCTTTTTTGGTAGCAGCACCTCGTGGAGAGAAGAGAGACTAAGAGAATTGCTGGTGGCCGCTTTGAATTGCCCTGGACTTTTGAGACCTGCCCCCTGAGCTGCCAAGGACTGAGGAGACATGGCTGTTTTGCTGGTACTTTGTCTGTCTGTTTTGATGTTATTTTTCCAGATTTGTCCACTGGTGAAAGACTGTCCTTTTGTTGAAGAAGTCCTGGAACCTGGCTGTTCGCTAAGAAGGCCTGAGACTGTCCTGCAGACAGAGAGTGAATACTGTCCACTGGTGAGGGACAGTACTGTTGTTGCAGGGGTCTGGAGACTGTCCTGCAGACAGAGTGAATATTGTCCACTGGTGAGGGACAGTGCTGTTGTTGCAGGGGTCTGGGAGCCTTTCTGTTGGTTCAGAAGCCCTGAAGAAGGATTTTCTTGTTGTATGTTTACAGAAATCCTGGGAGAGGGCTTTGCTAATGTGTTCAGGGGTTCTAGGACTGTTCTACAGACAGAGGATAAATTCATGAAGGGACTGGCAATGTATCTTATGGCCTTGCTAAGCCTTGTCTCCCCAGGAACTAAGATTGCTGAGAACTTGCCTCGTGTCAAGATGAAGAAAAGACCTCCATTTGGGTATTAAGTGCTGTGTTTAAACTTGATGTAACTCTGGGGTAGATTCAATTGTGGGTTTGTTACTGAATAAAATAGAGAGCACCTATGCTGGTATTTTGAACCTGGGAAGTTGCCCTTGCTTGGTATTACATTACAGATGTGAATGACAGTGAAGACTTTGGCTGAGAGGAGTAATTGGAGTAATCTAGGATTGAGCCTTAGTAAGTCATAATCAGCAATAGGATAGGAAGGCATGGGACTTAAGTGCAAAGGACAGTTTTTAGTTGAAATGGTTCAAAAAGGCTTGGAGATAGGGAAGGAAGAAGAGTATAGCCATTGAAAGGTGTTATACTTGAAAAGAACTGAGGGGTAGGGAGTTTGCAGGTGAAGATGAGGATGAAGAACAAAGTTATAGGATGCTGTTATGGGAATGGAAATTTAAGATCTTCCCTGCCCCTAGGCCCTTTGATAGGCTTAAGTGCACCTGGAGCCTGCATGGGGAGGCTCAGTTTTCAGGAGATACTTTTTGATTGGGCAGTGGGTCAAGAGGGTTGTTACATTCTCTGAGCCAGGAGAAGGCTATATAAACCCTGACGTGAGGTTTTGTTTTGGGGCTCACTTTGAGAAGTGTTGTGTGATTTGACCAGATGAGACTCTGGGCAGCCATTAAGCCCCCCAGCTTTGAAAACCCAGATGTTGATGTTTCCCTCTCTGATAACTGTGACTAGGTATGGATGTAATGGTCAGGCAGTTGGAGGCCTATCTGTTTGATGTGTTTCTTTGTCTTCTTGTAACTTCTGTCTTTATACTCTGAAGTTTGGGGTGCTGACTTTTTCCCCTGAGCTAGGTAAATGATATGTTTGATTGATTAAAGCAAGATTGTTAACCCATTTTGAGTTGCTTTCCTTTAGAAAAGCAAATCTAAGAACCTGTGTTGGCAGCCACCCTGGGGATGCTGGGGTGCTTGGTGTTACAGATGCAAGGTAAGGGGATAAGCAGGATGATCAAATATGATCAGACAAAGGATAATTGGAGTTAACAAACATGAACACTAATGGGTCATAGCACGATTAAGAGTGTGGCCATTTTTGTGTGTAGTTAAGATAAAATGGAGGAGTAGATCATAGGAACTGAGTAGACTGAGAAACTAAAGTTAGAGTGCTAAGCAATTGACCTATAAGTTAGTTTTTGGAAAGTTTGTAAGTTAGAAACTGTTCCTGTTGCCTTCCTAACTCATGGGTCCTTTAAGTTGGAGTGAGTCCTAGAACAGACCCTACTGAAAATTGGAGGGTATCTCAACGGAACCTTTCCCCTTTATCAGCCAGGAAGACAATGGGACTCCACGCCTGGCCATTATGTAGGACAAGGACATCCTTCCCTATCCTCTCATTCCCATAAGTCTAAAGGTCCTTCTATCTGCATTTCTCGCTCTCCTACACATACTTTCCACATTTTGCTTAGGGATGGATAATCAAATCAACATTACAATGCTGTTGGAATATAGTATAAAATCTACTACTGTATTCTCCTAATCAGAATCCCTGTGATTCTTGATTATATACTTGTGGACACATATTAATATCACTGAATGATATAATAAAATCTAATAATAATAAAATAATAAAAACTAATTAAGTGTATTGACACTAATGTTAAATAAATTAAGAAATATGTGTTTAGTGTAAAATTTCATTGAGATAATCTTAACTAAAAATTTTAAAACAACAACAAAACATTTTTGTATTTCAAAACACAGGCTATATATCTTGACAAAAAAAGGAGCAGGTTAATACAGAGCAAAATACATTTATAACTTTTTTGATGACATTACTATACGAAGCAAAAATTGATTTAAACTCATTGTTTAAAAAGTGACATTTAACTTTAGGTGTGTGCTTCTATTATTATTTTAAAATGCTAACAGTTCCTTCACCTTTCCTTCTTTAAGAGGTTCTGTTTTCATTCTCTTTCTCTTACACTGCCCCCGCCCCCATTTTTCATTTTAGACTCAAATGCAGAAGAGAAAAAAGAAAAAAAAACATAAACTTAAATATTGACACTTAAATACAAAGAAAAGAGCATGTCATCTACATAGAAGAACATAAGAGTGGATTCAAAACATGTAGCAATAAATTTTTATTTCAAGAAAGCCTGTATAATGAACTACTATAAGTTGTGTTGAGAGCTGTCCACTTTGCTTCCTTGTTTCCTTTTGTTGTCTGGTGTACAATTCTTCTCCTAAATGGTTTTACTTTTTATATAATACTCAGGTCTACCCCAATCTTTCTTATGAACTACAAAATTACTAATGACAATCTAAGACAAAGTTTTTACATATATAAAAGGTAAGGTTTGTCTTTATTTAATCCCTTGGCTTTGGTATATATCTTATGTTACTCTTGGCTGTTGTATGTCAAATCCTCTATTAAGTTCAGGGATTTTTTTACAATGGCCTTAAAGTCTTTGAAAATTGATCAAATGTCCATTTTTTTTTTCATTCAGAATTATGCTTAACTTTGCTGGGTATGATATATCTGGGGCCAGAACCCCAGTTCTTTTGCTATTCAATATATAGTGTTCCAAGACCTGAGGTCTTTAGCATCTCCGCAGCTAGGTCTTGTGTGCTTCTAACTGTGGCACCATCATATTTAAATTGTTTTTCCTTGTTTTTTTTTTTAATATTTTATCCTTGAGTTGGGGATTTTGAAATTTAACTATAATATTCTTACAAGTTTTCCTCATAGGATCTCTTTCAAGTGGTGATAAATGGAGAGGATTCTGGGAAGATGGCCAAGTAAGTCAGAAAACTCCAAACTCTCAGAATTTTAAAGATATAAAATAGTGCCTCCTGGCCAACAAAGTGTGAGTAAAAATAAATAAGAATAGGGGCACAACAGGAGTCCTCCAGGGATAATCCAAGAAGATATCTGGAAGAGGTTTAGTCCCAGTGAAGAGTAAAACACCTTCAGGCTAGAGTACCTGTTAACAACAATAGCAAGCCCTGGGGTTAACTGGTTTGGGACGCTGCCTTAGTCCCAAGTACCAGAACTCATAATGAGGGAAGTTGGTCATCTGAGCTGGGGAAGATCAAGGGAATCTCTGCTGACAAGGAACACCAGACCCAGCTGTGCTGCAGATAGTGGTGGGGTTGAGAAGAAACCAGTACACACCCCATTAGTACAGCAGCAGTGGGGCAGAATGCCTCTGGCTGTGGGCACTTACAGGAGGCTGGAGGTTTGGCTTTGCTTCCAGGATAGAAATGAAAACTGAAGATGTGGGGCAAGAAGCACCATCCCACATACCCCAGGACTAGAGGTGATTACAAGAATTAAGGTATTACTCCAAAAAAATGCACCAAGGAGAAACAGTCCAACTAGAGATAGTTATTATGGAAATAGAGAAGACCAGGGTTCATATTCATAGGAGGATATTGAAGCAAAGAAACCCTTTTCTTTACCCCAAAGAGTAACGTCAAATGATCATCTGCCCAAAAAGAATTCATAGAAGAACTTAGAAAAGATTTTAAAAATAAAATGAGATTGAGGAAAAACTAAAAAACCCCCAACAATCCAAGAAAAACAAGATTATTAAAAGAAAGTCAACCAATTAGTAAAGGAGATCCAGAATATTTTTTTTGATGGGGAAGGCAACGTACTTGGGGTTAAGTGACTTAAGGTCACACAGCTAGTAAGTATACCAAGTGTCTAAGGTTGGATTTGAACTCAGTTCCTCCTGACTCCAGGGCTGGTTCTCTATTCACTGTACCACCTAGCTGTCTCAAGATCTAGAATCTTAAGGAAGAAAATTAGACACCTTGAAAATTAGAATTGGGTAAGGGGAAGCCAGTGAAATTCTAAGAGACCACACAAAATTAAAGAAAATTTAAAGAATGAAAAAATGGAAAGTGAAACATCTTATTAAAAAAAACTGATCTGGAGAACAGATCAAGAAGAGAAAATGTAAGAATTGGGACTACCAGAAAGCTATGTTCAAAAAAGGAATCTTGATATAATAATACAAGAAATAATTGGAGAAAATTGTCCTGAAGCATCAGAACAAGGGTAGGGGGAGAAGTAGAAATAGGAAAAAATACCCATTCAATTTTAATTTTACAAAGCTTTAGTGAATACCTGTTAAATCTAAAATGCTGTCCAATGTGCTGAAGCTATGGCCTAGCTTGTGACTTGAAATTTGGATAAGTTTTTTCATTTTAGGTTGAAAAGAATTCCTACAGTGCAGAAACAAATAAACAAAAAGAATGCAGACCTTCCACTAGAAATGAGGAGAAATCAACTCTGGCATTCAAAGTTGCATGTAAAGTCATTGTTTTATCAGGAAAAAAGATAAGGAACTACAAAAGAAAAACATTAAAGTAATAAAATAAATATGACCCAGGATATTGCATAATAAAGTACATTAACAGGTGGAGATGAAACAAGTTAGAGTCCCATGGGCTACACAATGGAAGACTCGTCAGATTTGAATCTTTAGCAATACCTATTTTTATTAATGGAATTAATGATCAAAGAGTCTGCTTTCTGATGTATTTTGCCCTCTCCCCTCTGAAAAGAGGAAAACTTCTTTTCTCCAATTTTGCTGTTACACTCGGCAACTGATACTTAAAGAGAGTTACAAGGATCACACTTGTAGGAATGGATACCTTTTTGGTAATGTAATGACTATACTATCAGGAAAAATAAAAAAAAAACTGTACAAATTTAAAAAATGTACACCAGTGTAAAAAATTAAAAGTGCATGAAAATTCCAGATTAAGTTTTAATCCTTAACTAAATTTTCCAGCTTTAGTTTGTCCATCCTGATTTTACAATATGTGGAAGTGTGATCTATGATAAAATGTCCCTGTGATACCATTTATCTATTCAAGCTGCTGATCTTTTTTTATCCAATCAGTAAGTCTCCTATTTGAAGGTTTTTTTTTTTGGTGTTCCATTATACATTACTATTGTTTATATTGATCAATTGATTAATTGATACATAGATAGATGATAGATGTATATATATATGTATATGTGTATATATGTGTGTGTATGTGTGTGTGTATCCACAAAGTTATTCTTCACTCAAATGAGATAAAATAAGGAAACATGGTGGATATAGCATTCCCATAACTTCAAAAGTCAGATCAATCCCATGTACACAGGCCACATGTACAAAACAAACAAACCAAAAACCTCATTTCACAATAATGTTTTGAATAGTGATTCTTCTGGTTCTCTCTGGGTTGCAAAACCTACACCAGGGGCGTAATCTAGGGAGAAGGCAACCATATGTGCAAACAGAAAACTTCATATGCATTGAATCTGATGCTTCTGATCTGGTATCAGCTCTCTTTTAGCCATTTCTATCTGCACCAGTTCTACTGAATAAAACTGCTGGGACTGGTAAATCCAGTAGCTTTTGAATATAGGAAAATTTGGGAAGTTTCTTTTCCTTCTGCCACAACATAGCAAGCATTGAATTTATACAATGTTCATCTTCCAAGAAAAGGCAGTATGATGTTTAATAGGTAGAGTGCTATTCTTGAAGTCAGGAAGACCTGGGTAGAAATCCTGTCCCTGAAATTTATTGTGTGACCCTGGTCAGGTGAAGTAATCTCTTCCTGTTTTAGCCAATTCCTTAATATTTTCCTCCTAAGCCATAAATGAGTTACAAGGCTGAAGAAATCCAAGCATACTTCCAAGGATCTCAAAGTACTTCATGTTCATTTCGTCACAATATTCCTGTAAGGTTGCAGCTGGTATTATATTATTCACATTTCATAGGTAACAAAAATTTGGGGGAAAAAATGGAGGAAAGCACATATTCTCAAGCCCCACGTGTATTCAGTGGCAGAACACATTTCTTTCAGTTTGCTTCTGTAGTGTATGTATCCACAGCTTTACCTATAATTAAAGCTGCATTATTCATACAGCTGCTGAATTCTGACAGGCAGGAGAGAGTGTGGTGAAAATGTGTTATATCTATCCCATGTCAGTTGAGTTCAGTGGTATGGAGCAAAGCAGCAACAAAATTAAGCTGTATCACCTCTGAAAAAAGCCTTTTCTGCTTGTGCAGTATTATTTGGATTGAGATTTTTTTTTCTTCAAGCTTACCCATCAGGTAATGAGGTGGACTGAAGAAAGAAACATCAGCCTTGTCTTTGGCACCCAAGCAGCTCCTGCAAGCGCACTATTGCTCTCTGCTGCTGTCTGAGGAACCACATGTGTGCCTGATCTGCCTGATTTCCTGGTTGAAAACCTCACAGGCTTCTTGCCTTGCTGGGTTTTCAACACTTTAAAGCCTTTCAGATCAGGTTCTCATCACTCAGACTCTTCCCTTCTCTTGGCACAGGTGAAGTCTTATCTGAAAAAAAGACAACTAAGATTGGAAGAAAAATTTTCATCTTATCCATCCCTCAAGCTTTTTCCTCCTGAAAATAAGGTTGCAATATTTTGATGAAATGGTTTGCATGTTAAGAAAGTGCTGCCTGCAACCATATGTGCCAGTATATTCCTGCCCTCACCAGCAGCATCTCAAGTTCCTCATGGGGTGATTTAAATTCACAGTAAATCCAGGAGGTGTTTTCCATAGCATTTTATGATGATGTCAGACAAATCATAACACACCACAATTTCCTGAGCTGTTTAAGAATGACCAGAAATAATTTTTTCTTAATAATTTAGTGAAATTGGAATAAACAACCAATGAGTCTGAAGGATTCCTGATTTTAGTTTTGCCAGTAATTTTAATTACTGGCATTATTTGCTACAGGGATGACAATGTGACTGGGTGGCCTGCCAGTTTAGTAATTATAGCATAAATTGGTTTTATGATTCCAAGGGCTTTCTTTGTGAAGCCAGTATCTCTTTAGGAAGCTAAGTGATTAGATGTAACTTCCTGCTGGGTGAATAAATCCTTAGGGAGTCTGGCAACGAGCATCATATACATGTAATGATCGATGAGGAGGGGTCAGAAAGCTTAGTATAAAATCATCACAGGGCCTCAGGATAATCTAGGCAATATTTGTCTAAATGAGGCTTGCCAACCTAAAAACATTATGAATAGTAATCAAATTATCCTATGACTGATGTATGAGAAATTTTAAAGTTTATCCAAGTGTTTAAACTGCACACTGCTGAGCATGCCAAGGACCCTGAAGACTGAATAGAAGGCTCAGTGGATTAAAAATGTGGCATTTCTGGAACATGGATTCGATGTCATTGAGAAAGATGAATCAGGTTTTATGCTATACTTCTTCAGGAGACTTGTTCTTCAAGGTTTACTCAATATGTTACATATACTATCTATTATAGGAATCTCGGCAAAGGAAGGAAGGAAACAAGCATTTATTGAACAACTGTGCCAGGCAGTGTGCTGTTTTACAAATATCATCTCATTTGATCGTCATATTGAGAGGTAGGTGTCATTATTATGTATATTTTACAGTTGGAGAAACTGAGACAACAGTTAAGTTACTTGCCCACACTCACACAGGTAGTAAGTAGCTGAGGCCAGATTTGAATTTAGGCCTTCCTGATTCCAGGCCCAGTGCTTTATCCACTGAGCCACCTGGCTGTCTCTGTATATAGTGTAGAGGGAGTGTTACCTTCAAAGCCTAGAAAACTTGTATTCAAGTCTCACCACTGACACATACTAGCATTATGACTCTGGGGAAATTATTTGACCTCTCAGTCCCTTAGGAAACTTTCTAAGATTTTTAAAACTTCAAAGAAGATGTTGACCTGAGCTAGTCAAGGGATTTTCTTCACCCAGGATTTCTCTGTACCAATGAAATCATAGGCCCTTTTCCTTATGTTTTAATTTGCTATATGTTCTAATGTTTTCTGTATTGTTTTAATGTATATGCTATTTATTAGGTATCTACATGTGTACTGAAGTTCATAGTTTGTGTAATTACCTATGACTATGTTTTATGACAGTTTATGCATGTGTACAATGTATCTTTGCAGATATCTTGGTTTACTCTGACAAAGGAAATCAACCATTATTGATTAATTTGATTTATTTTTAGTTTGATTATAGAATTAGGCTCCCTTCCTCAGGAAGAGCTAATGCTAAACTAAGCCAGACTACCAGAGATAGTCTCTTAAGTCTGGGTTACCTATAGATTTAGTGAATAGACAGAGAACACTTTATTTTTTTTATTTTTATTTTTTTATTTTAAGCAATCAGGGTTAAGTAACTTGCTCAAGGTTACACGGCCAGTTATTTCTGGGTGTGGTGCTGAGTGTCCGAGCCCGGGATTCGATCTCCAGGTCGTCCCAACACTGGAGCCGGTGCTCTTACTCGCTGTGCTACCTGGCCGCCCTGAGAGAACACTTTATAACTTAGTAGCAGACAATTTAAAAGAATAAAATAATCATAGGATTATTCTTTTAAAAGTGTAAATATTCCCCTTTCTGGCAGAAAGGGGTGGTGGTGGTTGTCCAGAAGCTAGGTCCCCCTTCCTGGCAACTGGAGAAAATCTTGCCAGAGACTAAGTTCCTCTTTCCACTCTTAGTGTAAGAGCTCTCTTTTTTCTTGAGCTAGTGTATAAGTTGAGTTATGGACTCTGCTAAGGAAGATAGAGGGTGACTGCTAACCACTGACCACAGATTCCTCTTTTCCAGCATGCTTTATAGTTACAAAAGGTACAACCCAGAGGGAAGGACTTCTGTCATGGGATTAAGAAAGTCTGAGAGACACTAACTAGTCAGGTGACCAGCCTTGTCTATTTGAATTGTGTTCAAAACAAATTTCTGTCATTTTTCCAATTCCTCTTTTTTTTTTTTTAAATAAAAACCATCTCTGTAAATCATTCCTTGTCTCTTACCTCTGAGGACTCAGGTGACCTGATTTGGTATGTAAATGTTTATTTTGCATATTAAATCATAGATGGTTTAGTAACTTGTCCTCAGTTTTCTTAATGTTAAATAATCAATTTTAATAACCTCATGTAATTCCTGAGGAATGCATTTTTTCCTTTGGAAAGTGAATGTAACAGGAACATACAAGCCCCCTTTCCCAGCACTTTGAACTTTTGTTATAGTTTCATTTTTTTTGGACTTCCCAGATAATGTGAATGGGAGACAGATGTTATATTGTCCATTCATGGAGGGAGTCCATATCAAATAGGTGCATACACATGGACCTCAAAACTGAAAGACTGAGATAGAAGGAGACACAATAGCAGTTGGGATAAATCTATCCCCTTGGCACTGTTTGCATTATATTTGTGATAGGTGATGCCATGTGAGTATTAACTTTTGTGGCATTTAGGCAATGTTGGATTTCAATGCTGGGACTGAAGATACAGAGCTTGGAATTTGGGTCTCAGATAATGACAGAATAGAGAACCTGGGACCCTAGAAATACAATCTGTGCTCCTTTCCCCTCACTTTATTAGTTCTTTTAATCCACTTGTGAGTGGATTGAGACTGCATTCAAATCCCATTTCATGAGGAGATGGGAGAGCCATGATAATTCATTGAACTTAAAGTATAGTTTTCAAAGCAGTTTTTTTTCCTGTCTGGAAGGAAGACTGATAAGAGGAGAGACAGACTCAGCCTAAAGGGTATTTCTGCCTTGGGAGGGTCTGGATCCAGTGATTGGTCCAATAATCTATTGTGCAATCTATGTACATGTAATTAATGTTTCTGCTTATACTATGCATCTGCAAATTTAATTAAACTGTGTTTAAATTATGAATTTGAGTGCCACTAGATAATTTAAGCAACATGAAAGAAAAGTTCTTTTTTTTTTTTTTAAAGAGATTTGACCAAGTAGCTGAAGACTGAACCAGAAATTGATTATCACATTTGTAGATAGGAATATTCAATGTAATAGGGCTAAACAGGATCAAGGGGGAAAATTCTGGCTGATTAACTACCATATGCCCTCATATCCTGATTGCTGATAGAATCTATTCTGCTATAATTTTATATTTGTTACATACAAAAAGACCTTATGTGAAAAAAAAATTTAAGTCATTTTCTGGGAATGGAGAATATGTCAGTTGCAAAGAAATAAAATGCCAAGTTCAAGTGTTCAAGCTAGCTAGTTTATTTAATTTATACTACAAAATGATTTGATAAATAAGCACAATGTGTACTATGTATAACATTATCTCTAGGGAAAACAAACGTATTCAACATTCCAATCTAAGATAATAGGAACATATATTCTCTATTTTAGCTTTTTCAGCAGGAAGCAGAAACCACTTTCTTTCTATGACTCTTTCTGCCAGGCAATCAGAATGAGCATTCTCTCAGGTCTAAGAACCTGGAACGGTCCCCTGCAATGTGGATGCAGGGGAATGGTTACACTAAAGGAGAGAATTCTTGGGGGACATTGGTGTGATGATTAGATCAGGGGGGTCAGGTAGGTACTGAACAATAAATGGTAAGACAGAGTTTATGTTCTCTTTGCTCTCATTTCATCTCTTCTTGTTATCTCTCTTACACTCTTTTTCCTTCTCATAGGTTAGTTAGTCAATGAGTTAGTTAATTAACTATCTGTGTACCGGTCCTTGTACTAGGCAATATGGAAACAAAGAAGAGTGAAAAGAATAAAAACAAACCAAACAGTTCCTGCTCACAAGTACCTTGTGGTTCAATGGGAGGAGACGAAAGGAAAACAACCGAGTACGAACAAGATACACACAGGATAAATTGGAGATAATCAACAGAGGGTAGGTACTACTAATAAGATAGATTTACAAAGATTTCTCAAATATAGTGGGACTTTGGTAGGTAATTGAAATAGGCCAGGAAAGCCAGGAGACAGAGATTAGGAAGAAGTGAATTCTGAGCATGGGAGAGAGCTAATAAAAATGCCCCAAATTGGACACTGATTGTCTTATGAAATGAATGCTGTGATGCCTATGTTACTACAGAGTAATTGGAAGAGGAACGATGTGTAGGAAGAGGCCAGATTGTGAAGGTATTGAATATCAAAGATGATTTTACATTTAATCTTGGAGGTATAAGGAACAATTGGAGTATATTAAAGCAAGAGCATGAAATAGTCATATTTCTGCTTTAGGAAGGTCATTTTAACATTTGAGTGGACTTGAGTGACAATGAGACTGGAATGGAGAGAGACTTGAGACACAGAGACCAACCAGCAGAATATTGCAATAGTTCAGGAGTGCAATGAAGAGGGCCTATACTAGAATGGCAGCAGTATTAGAAGAAAGAATGTAGAGTATATGAGAAACAGATTGCTTTTGGAGAGGGGAGAGTAAGGAATAAAAGACGACACCTAGGTTGCAAGTCTGAATGACTGGAAGAATATTGGTATCCACCAAAGTAGTAAGAGCATTCAGGAGTGAGGAAGGTTTGGGGAATTAAGTAATGGGTTCAGTTTTGGATATTTTGAGTTTAAGATATCTTTGGGCCTTACAGTTTGAGATATCCAATAAGCAGTTGCAGATGAGAGACTAGAAGTCAGGAGAGATGTTAGAGCTGGCCACATAAATCTGAGAATCATAAGCAGAGATGATAGTTGAATCCATAGGAGCTAAAGAGATCAGCAAGTTAAGTGATATAGAGGGTGAAGATGGGAAGGTCCAGGACAGAACATTGTGAGACACTCACAACTAGTGAGCCTTGGATGAAGATCCAGCAAAGAAGATTGAGAAAGTGTTGTCAGATAGCGAGGAGAAGAACTAGGAGTTGCAAAAACCTAGAGGGAAGGGAGTATCAAGGAGAAGAGGGTGTTCAACCATGTCAAAGGCTAAAGAGGTCAAGACGGAGGAGGATTCAGCAATTGCTATTACATTTGGTAATTCAGAGATCATTGGCAACTTTGGAGGGAGCATTTTCAGTAGAATGAATGAGATCACAAGTGAATATAGAAAGTTAAGAGAGTGAGAGGAAAGGGAGTAGGGGCATTGATTGTAGAAAACCTTTTTAAGGAGTTCAGCCATATAAGGAAGGAGAAATAAGATGAGAGCTAGTGGAGAAGGATGGATCATGTGAAAGATTTTTGAAGATTGGGAGTGGGGAGGACCTGTAGATGGGAGGAAAGCAGCTAATAGAAAAGGAGAGATTGAAGTTGAGGGAGAAAGGGTGATAGGACAAACTGGGGGAAAAGACAGGATAACAGTTACCTGCTTATCTAGAAAGGTTCACCTTGGAAAGGAGAAAGACTACCTCTTTATGAGAGATAGATGAAAGAAGAGAAAGTGGTAGAAGGCCATCTTTCAGTGATATGAGGTGAGGAAGAGCAGAGAGGAGGGAACTGTTTTGGGACTGGACTCAAACTTTTTGGGTGAAATATTAGGGAAGATTTATAGCCAAAAGAGTGTGGACGAATGGAGTCATAGTAGATTTAAGGAAGGATGAACAAAATTGAAAAACTGCCTTGGTGAGTGATATATTGAGTAAATTAAGGATGAGTAAAAGAATTGTTTTGCCATAGTGTGGTTGTAGTACAGGTTATGTAACAAATTTTTCTGGCTAGGTAGCTGACCTAGTGGATAGAGTGCTGGGCCTAGAGTCAGGAAACTCATCTTCCTGAGCTCAAATCTGACCTGACACTTACTAGCTGTGTGACCCTGGGCAAGTAACTTAGTTCTGTTTGCCTCAGTTTTCTCATCTGTAAAATGATCTGGGGAAAGAAATGACAAACCACTCTAGTATCTTTGCCAGAACTATTCCAAATAGGGTCACAAAGACTCAGACTCACCTTAACAATAGCAGCACAAGTTTCATTTGGTGCAATAGCCATATATAAGTGAAAGACATTGAAACCTAATCAGAAAATTCTTGAGAAGGCATTTGCTTAATTATATGTGTTGAAACTATGATGAATTATGCTTATTAGACATTTTTAAAGGAATTCAAATAAGTGATATTAATTGTAATGTGGGAAAAGTCACTTTCTCCCATCATCATCATCAATGACAAAAACAATAACAACAACATCATCAGACCCTCATCAAGTATTCTTCATCCTATTATCTAGCACTATCCTAGGGACACTGAGGGATACAGAAGTACATGATATAAATTCATACTCTTAAGGAGCTTACATTCTAGTTTTGTTGTACAGTAATTTTCAAACATGTCTGACTCTTTGTGACCCCATTTGGGGTTTTCTTGACAAAAATACTGGAGTTTGCCATTTCTTTCTCTAGCTCATTTTTACAGATGAGGAAACTAAGGCAAACAGGATTAAATGATTTGCCCAGGGTCACACAGATAGCAAGTGTCTGAGACCAGATTTGAACTCAGGAAAATGAGTCTGCCTAACCCTAGGCCTGTCACTAGGCCACCTAGCTGCCATACATTCTAGTTAGAAAGTCAATTATTATACATGTGAACCCAGACACATGCTTTAAAATAATTATAATTAACTACTAAATTATGGCTTACAATCTGTAAATACCAAAGAAACTCATTGAATGAAAAGGTTAAAGTAGGCTAGAGTGGTCAGGAGGGCTTAATTTAGAAGGGTATTAAGATGAATCTTGAAGGATGTGAAGGAGTTAAGTAAGTGCAAAGTTGATGTTGACAGATTGTTAGGTATTTGACATTGATTAGGCCAGCACAAGATCAATAGGCCCTATTCCTTTTACAACTATTTGTTTCAGAAACTCTTTTGGAAAAGCCAGTCTGGTATTGCTGGAGCATCAGCCTAGCTGAGTTTTGAGAGTTTCATCACTGGAACTTGGATGTCAGGCATTGAATTTTTTTGACCGTAGTAACTCAAGAAGGCCATTTACTAAAGTATAGAGAGGTTGTGATCTCTACTGGTGAAAGGAATACCCACACTGATAAAATCCTGGGTCTTGCAAAGCATTAAGCTCTACTAGCATACTTATATTGAAAGGTGCATTAGTCAGCTATCATAGGAACTCACACATGGATATGGAAGTTGTTTTTTTTTCTTTACTCAAGAGAATTTCAGAAATCAATCAATCAATCAATCAGTAAGCTTTTGTCGGGCTTGCTTTCTCTTTGTCCTAATTACTTCTCTAAGTCCTTTCCGTAGTTATGAGAACAAGAAATAATATAGAAGTCTGAAGTACTCATTCCCTTTTCTTGCTAAAATTCATCCTCTAAAACAATAATATTCTTCACCATTTTAGTTTCACAAAAAGGTCATTTTAAAGGATACTTATTTGTTTTGCGTGGACATGAAAACCAACTAAATATGAACTTTTGCACTAAGTTTAATAAATTTCTTTTTGCCTTGTTTCCTTTGTTGTGTGAGGCTAATTTAGAAAGCATACTTCTTGTACTCTCTTAAGACTGAAACTGGATTTTCATCTTTATTTTGAGTTTGGGATTTTAGCTATGTGTGAAAACAATTATGTAGTCAATCTTTACATGAAATGTCCTAAATGTAATATCCTTCAAGGATTGTTATTATATTATGTGGTTTTATATCTTTTATTACCAACAGTATATGACTATCATGACCATGTAAATTTTTGAAATAAATATTTACTGAAACCCATATAAGATTACTTGTTAACTTAGAGCAAGAGTTTGCTTACTATTGATTTTATCTTTGGGGGAAAATTGAAATCTTGTTTGATATTTCTAATAAAAAATTCAATCAAAAGAATTTGATATGTATCTTTATAATTTAATTAGATAATTTTAAAGTTTCTTCTATCTCTAAAGCTATGATTCTAGCTAATGGAGGGCAGTTAGGTGGCACAATGAATACAGTGCTGGTGCTGGAGTCAGAAAGATTACTCTTCATGAGTTCAAATCTGACTTCAGATACTTACTATTTGTATGACCCTGGGCAAATTGCTTAACTTTGTTTGCCTCAGTTTCCTCATCCCTAAGATGACCTGGATAAGGAAGTGATAAAATGGAATGAAACTACCTCAGTATTTTCCCCAAAAAATCCTAAATAGGGACTCACAAAGAGGCAGAAGCAACTAGCCAAAAAGAACTGCTTTCAAATCCCCCTCTTGTACTGTTTTTTACTAACTCCATGAATCCATTCAGGAAACCTGGGGATGGCTTTCTCACCACACCCATCTCCATATCTTGGATCATTCTATTCCTTAGAGGTCCATGTGCAGTTTTATCTTTTGAAATCCTTACTGACACTCTCATAAACCCTCATGACACTCTCCAGTTTACACTGGGGGACATAAAATTTGTAAAACTTGTCATGACATTTTTACTGGAACCTGTATACCTTTGTTATTGTAGTTATCTGTATGTATATTCACAACCTACCCACCCCTAACTTGTAAATGTTTTGCTTATTCTTGTACTCTGAGCCTTGCACAGTGTCTTACACATTCTAGGTATTTACTAAAAGTTTGATGATTAATGAAATAATGAAAAAAATCTGAGAATAATTACTGAGATCAGAGATGCTTCACAGATGCAATATCCGACGAAGATTTTCTTCAAAAGGAGTGATGAACATTTCAAGGTTTTCTGTGCTTACTCTCTAATTCTTGATAGACTCACCATTTTGGGGGGATGGCTCAATGCTATTTTCATGACTACTAGAGAGACATTAGAACCTACTATATCATAGTGCATTTCTAATAATATTCAGCTAAAAAATTTAAGAATCTCAGGCTTAATATGTACATAATAAAATTCATAATCTCTTCTTGCAAGCCTACTATTCTTCCTTATATCCCAATTTCTGTAGAAGAAAACACCATTTGTCTAGCCACCCAGGTTTTCAATCTTGGGAGTCATCTTCAACTTCTCACTTTAACTTCACCACTAATATCTAATAAGTGTATGGCTTATCATTTTAACTTCCATAACATCTCACATATGCTATCACCTTGTGTCTACTCAAATGGCCACCACTCAGTTATAGGCCTCCATTATTTCTTGCTTATGTTACATTTCTTATTGATGGCTCTCTGGCTGTTCTATAGGCGTAGTTTATGAGTCCAGCAGACTGGTAAGATGGTGGTACCTTCACAGTAATAGGAAATTTCAGAAGTAGGAAGAGCTTGGGGGAAGGAGCAAAGAAATAAGTTTAGTTTTGGACACATTGAGTTTAATTATCTATCAGACATTCAGGTTGGGATGTTCAATATACAGTTTGAGTTGGAAAACTGAAGATCAGGGGAGAGGTTAGAGCTAGACAAATAAATCTAAGAAATGATAATTGAATGTATGGGAACTGATAAGATCACCAAGTGAAATACTATAGAAGGAGAAGGGAAGAAGACTGAGGAGAGAGCCTTGGGGAACATGCATGATTAACGAGAATGTTCTGAGTCATTCAAAGGAAACTGAAAAATCATAATCATACAGGTAGGAGGGCACCTAAGAGAGAGAGGAACCTCATAAAATCTTAGAAAGAAAGGAAGAGAATAAGTATATGGGGCCCACTATATGCTAGGGACTGTGCCAAGTGCTTTAGAGAATATCAAGGAGAAGAGGGTATTTGGTAGAATCAAAGGGTACAGAAGTCAAATATGATGAAGATGGAGAAAAAAAAACATTAGATATGGAAATTCCTCAGAGGTCATTGGTAATTTGTAAAGAATAGTTTCAACCAAAGGATGAAAGCTAGTTTATTATCTATAGAGGAGGCATTCCAGAGATCACAGTGGGAGGGGTAGAGTTGGAGGTTGGCAACATTTATTGAATTAAGGGTAATGAGAATAAAGGAACAGTTATTATGGGACCAAGAATGGTATATGAAGAATGGTCAGTTCAGAATCACTGGAATGAAGAAGTAATGATAGGGTGAAAGAAAGGTAAATTTTGAGGAATGAGTTCAAGTAGGTTATTATGGTTCACAGAGGTTTAGCTTGAGGGTGTAGCAGTCCCATAGAGTAGCCATCATCAGTACATATTTGGAAGGCAGAGAAAGGTGTGGGGAAGTTGGGATATGGGGGAGGAAGATAGCTGACTGCTATGGAGTTGTAATTGGTGCACTAGAGTACCTGTGGTGTTATACAACACGTGGGAGGCTAGGAAGCCCTCTTAGGCAGGGTCAGGCAAGGAAATGTCACATTCTCAGTTGTGTGCAACCTTGAAAGGTTATCTAGTCTCTCCTTTTGTACCTCAAAAAGACAGAGGAGATGAAAATCTCTCTTATCTGTCAAGATTCTGAGGGCCTTTTTCAGTGTTCCTTCCAGTGCTGGGGATTCGCAGGGTTTAAGAAAGTGAAGAGAATAAGCATCTAGACAACACTTGTATCAAACACTGTGCTTTTTATACACATCTCTTTTGATCCTCACAACAACTTTGCAAGCAAGGTATTATTACTATCCCCATTTTACAACTGAGGAACTGAGGCAAACAATGATTAAGTGAATTATCCAGGGTCATATAGCTAGTAAATGTTTGTGGTCAGATTTGAACTCAGGTCTTCCTGAATCCAATTTTAACACTTTATCCATTGAACTACCAGCTGCCTATGATATAGGGCACAATGCCTTTACACTTAATAGATGGTCTCCTTTAATTTTTATGATCACGCTAGGGTCAGGCTTTTAGTAATGGATCTTAGCAGTAAGGTTGCTTTGGAATTAGTCAGTTGCTAAACCTGTGCCTTTCTAGTTTTGTAGGGCCTGCTAGGGTTTATTGTCTGCTGGCATAATCTTTCAAGAACCCAGAGATGCTTCAGTGAAGCATTCATAAGATTTTAATGGAGGTTCACTATAATTAGTTCTAGGAAAGGCAATCTTGTATCCCACTTAAGTCTCTCATGTTGTTATTTAAGCATGACTCCTTTCGGAGTCCTCTCTGGAGATGGGAAACAGCTTTTCTTGGTACTATGTGAGAAATTAGAGACTTTCCTTTAATCTTTCCTAAATCTTCTTTCTTTCCTTTAAGCTGAATAACCTATGTTATTTGAATTTTTCCTCCTAGACTTGGTTTTTAACTCTTTAATAGTCCTAGTTCTTTTCTTGAATTAATTCAGAATGATTTGTGCATTTCTAGAGTCCAGAATTTTCAAAAATACTTTTATGTATCTTTTCTAAAATTATAACATGGCTTGATTTTTTTAATCTTTTTTTAAAAGACGATCTTTGATTAAAATGAGAATGTCATACTTTGTTCCATGACAAAATCTATACTATATACACTGATACTGGGCAAAATTCCTATCTTTCTAAATACAAGCAAGGATTCATTTATTTTATTTGAAACAGCATATCAACTGATCAGCCATTTCTTCTCATAGCATCATGAAAAGTTACTGAGCCTGAAATATTGAGAAATTCAATGAGAGATAAGCTGCATTCTTTAGTTATAAAGAATGAGGGATTCTCAGTATAAAACTGGGAAGGAAACAAAAAGAAGAGGAAATCAAAACATTTTAATACTCCTATGAATTCTCAGGATTAAATTGGCAGCCAAGTGGCTAACTAAAAATTGAAGATATATCAGATACTGTTTGTAGAATTAAAGTCAGAAATGCTGAGTAGGAAGCAAACCTTGTGACAAATGCTAAGGATAAGAAAAAAAAGGCTTTTTATGTGACAAGCAAAAAGAATATTGATGAAGGGATGGGACTTCTTTTTGGAGTGAAAGAAAATAATAATGGGTGACAGAGTGAAGGTAGAATTATTTATCTATTTTGCTTATAATATTTTCTACCAAGAAGAATGATTTTCAAGTTGCAAAGAACAGAAGAAAAATGATCCAAAAACCCAAAATAAATAAAGAGATGTTAAAAGAGCACTAGGGTGCCCTTGATGAGACCAAGTTACCATTTGGGAACCAACTACAGCCCAGATTCCCAAATGAGATTGTAACTATAATTTCTGAACCACTTTCAGTGACATCCAGGAATTCATCATGATAAATGAGAGAAGTACTGGGCAAATACTGGCCCTATTTTCCAAAGGGTAAAGAAGGAATTTATTATTAAACATACTTCTTTGTGAGCACTTACAAAAGGAAATGATCTCTATGGGTCGGCAGGGAATCATCAAGAAGTCGTGTTAGACTAATTTTACTTCCCTCGCTGATAAGGTTATTAGCATGGAAGATCATAGTATGGCCATAGTATGCATAGATTTAAGCAAGACCCTGAGAAATGTCTCTTAAAATACCTTGGAGTCAAGATAGAAAGATTTAGGATGGATGGTAGTAAAATTAGGTAAGTTTGGAACTGGTTGACTGAGAAGATTCAGAAAGTTATACTTCATGGATAGAAAGAGAGGAGAATTCTGTAGTGAAATGTTGCTAGTTTATGCCCATGGTTTTGTTTAAGGTTTTCCCCTGCCTCCCACTAGTTTAGGTAAAGGAATAAGTACCATGCATATCAAATTTGCAGACTGCACAAAGCAGGGACAAATAGCTAATAAATTAAATGAAGTAATCAGTATCTGAAAAGATCTCAATAAATTGAAACAAGGGACTGAAGATAAGTCATGAAGTTTAACTTATATAAACACAAGTATACAAGCAAAGCCACTTGGTTTAAAAATCAATCAGTTCACAAATATAATATTGGAGAGATATGATTAGGAAGTTTATATGATTAAACAGCTAGGGATTTTTAATGGACTAAAGTCTTAATATGAATCAATAGTATGATATGGCAATAAAAATAATCTAATGTGAATTTATTTTAGTCATTCAACAATCTGTACTCCTACTGACTCAGATTAAAACCTTGTATGAGATGGTTGATGCCTTTTAAGAGATTCTAATGCAAAAGAATTGAAATATCTAAGGCCAATTAATCAATTGGCAAATATTTTTAACCCTTTAAATTTGCCAGAGAAGTGCTATGGCATAGTGAATAGAGAGCTCACCTCGAAGCCAGGAACACCTGGGTTCAAGATCTACATCTGACATATACTGACTTTGTAGAGGTGCACAAGTCACTTAACTTCTCAATACTCTAGGCAACTCTTTAAGACTCTAAGTTGTTCCAAACTTGAATAGGTGGAGGAAGTTTCCTTATGTGGGAGTTCCCTATATCAATTAAATTAGAGGTTCAGGTTCTGTCCTTTCCCCTGTTCAGATCCCCTTTCCTATGATGTGCTGCATAGTCTGTTAGATGATAGGAATACAAGGACAAAAAAGAATAATTCCCAACTTCAAGCAGCTTACATTATATTAAGGAAGCTACATCTATATCTATATATCATCTATATATATATTCATATCTATATATCTCATTTATATCTATATCATCTCTATCTCTATAGTATGTAAAATTAATACATGAATACAGGATAAATTTGAAAGTCACTAGTAGCTAGAGGTTAGGAAAGACCTTATGTAGAAGGTAACAATTGAGTTGTGAAGGAAAGCAAGGTTTTGAAAAGCCTAGGAGAGGACAGAGTATGATCAGTGCAGAAGAAATAGCCAATGAAAGGCACAGAGGTTGGAGATGGTATGTCATTGTGTGAAGAATGGCAAGAAATTCTATTTGCCTGGGCTGCAGAGTATCAATAGGAAAAGTGTTTAGTAAGATTGGATCTCTATTGTGAAGGGATTTAAATGGTCAAACATAGGAGTTTTCATTTCACTCTAGCTTTTATACAGAGATACTGAAATTTATTGAGTAATAGCATGGCAAAATCAAACCTGGGCTTTAGGAAAATCTTTTTGGCATCTGTATGGATGATGGGTTAGGTGAAGAACTGAGAAGTCAATTGGAAGGATATTATAATAGCCCACTTGATGGTGGTTGTGCATATAGAGGGAAGGGGATAAATGTGAGAGATGCTGTGGAGATAGAAACAATAAGCCTTGGAAATTGATTGGATATGTGTGGAGAGGGAGAATGAAAAATTGGGTATGACTCGAAAGTTGCAAACCTGCCTGGAAGAATGTATCTTGAAGAGTGGTGGTGATTTTGACAGAAACAGGAAAGTTCAGAAGAGGAGCAGATTGGAGGGAGGGAAGGGGAATGACAAATTATTTTTTTGGTATAGCTAGGTGACAGACTGTATAGAGTGACAGATTTAAAGTCAGAAAGATCTGAGATAAAATCTAGCCTCTGAAATTTATTAGCAATATACAAACCTTAAAGTAATACAGAAAGTTTGCTGTTATTATTGTTATTATTGCATATTGAATGTAAGATGCCATTATTTATAAAATGCCATAGACATTTATTAAGCTCCTATTTGCCAGGAATGGCTCCTAAACACTACAGGTACAAAAACAGGCTAAAAACAGTCTCTGCCTTCAGTGAGCTCAGAATCTAATGTAAGGAATAACAACTATATGATATTCAGTTTGAAATGTCTAATAAGTATGACTAGAGATCATGGGATTATATAGATATAGGGCCAATTATATAGGATTTGTCTGCATGGAGATGATATTTAAACCCAGTAGAAATGATGAGTTTTCAAAGGAAGATTTCAGAGAGAGAGAAGAAGAAGAGGGAACAGGAAAGAGCCTTGAGGTATACCAACAATTAGGGATTGGAATATGGATGAGATTGAGGAGTGGACAGACATATAGAAGGAGAACCAGGAGAGTGCCATATCATGAAAACTCAGAGAAGAGAGAGTATCCAGGAGGACAGTTATCCCTGCTGTTAAATGCTACAGAGAAGTATTAAAGAAAATCAAATTGAGAAAAGGCAAGATTAGATGGATATTTGGCAATTAATAGATAATTGGTTACTTTGGAGAAAGCAACTTCTATTGAGAAATGAGGACAGAGACCTAATTTCAAAGGGTTGAGATGAGAGTAAGGAGAAGTGGAGGTAATGGAAGTACACAGTTACATTCCTCCACTCCCCTACCCCAACTCCTCCATAGTAATTTGGTTGTGAAATGGAGAAGGGAGATAGCAAAGTGATTCATGGGGAAGTTAGGATCAGCTGAGGACTGATCCAAGTTTAGAAAGAAGTGGACCTATGTATATATTGTAGGAGAGGAAACAGTGGAAATAGAGATTGATGATTAAAAGGGAGGAGATAATTGTGGGAAGTCTTCTAGAATAGATGGGAGGGGTGAGATCAAGAGTACCTTTAGAAGGGTTGACCTTAGTAAAGAGAATAGCCATATCTTCATCACTTAACATTGCATGGCAATCTCTCCAACTTTGCTATGTATCTCAAGAAGAGAGACTATGTCTCATTTATGTTTGTGTTTTACCTGGTCCCCAACTCTACACCTAGTGAGCACATAATTAAAGTTTATTGTGAAATTTTAAAAATCAAAATTTAAGTAATATGTTTGCTGATTAACATATATTACAACATATATTTCATGTACATTTTCAACCTCATTTTTTTGCCATTTTCTTTTACTAGCTATGGCATTAGAGTCCTTGGTCACCCAAACCTTTGCAATGGACTCTTTTTCTCATTTTTTTTCTTTCTCATGCCTTCTTATTACTGAATTGAAAGTTTTTCTCCTAAGTAGCTCTGAGAAATCTGACTTCTACCAAATCTTACTCACTTTACATGAGTTATCTTACTCTACAAAAAAACCATTTATTTCAGTCTAACACGGGACTCATTCACATTGAGTTGAAATGAGCTAGCTCTTCCTGGCTTGGTCTATAGAATATCTACTTGGTAATTTCCCCCCCAATGCAATTATTCAGAGCAGATGGTTGCAGTTGCCTACAATTGGCAGTTGAAACCACTAGTCATCCACCATCAATTTTTGGCATTGTTTCCTAGTCTTTCACTGTGAGATGCCTGGGAGCAGGTGGATATTTCCATGGATAATTTCTGTCATATCTATTTCTATCATAGAGAACCTACTGAATGCTGTATATTTTCTAAAATAGAGGTTAGTAGTGCTATTCATAGACATAACAGTAATAATTACAATAATTGTGAATAAACATGCTGGAGAAAGTTTTAGTAAACCTGAATCATGGAATACATCAGAGTATTGGTTGTTGTTGATTTGCTCCCAGGAGTTAATGTACCTGGCTAAGAAGTGAATTTTTAACTTTCTCCCAGTTGTTTGCTAGAACATTAAAAAAAATTTTTTTTTATTAAGCAATTGGGGTTAAGTAACTTGCTCAAGGTTACACAGCCAGTTATTTCTGGGTGTGGTGGTAAGTATCTGAGCCCGGATTCTATCCCAGGCCATCCCTACTCTGGGGCCGGTGCTCTTACTCGCTGTGCTACCTGGCTGCCCCTGATTGTTAGAATATTGAATCAAGCCTTCAATGGGTAGGACCTTTTTGCTTACTGAGTCAATATATCAGCAAATTAAATGAATTTTATCGACTAGGGATTATGCCATAGGAAAATCTGTGAAGATATCACTTCCTACCTACATACCATACATACCATAATCTCTGTCCAAAGAAGGTCAATTTCTTGTCTAATCTCTAATTTATAGAATAAAAATAATCAAATTTTACTTTAGTGACAAAAGATTATTAAGTACATTTTCTATGCAAGATGCTATGATATGTAAGAAGTGGCAGTATAGTAGAGAACTGGAGTTGAAGTCAGGAAGATCAGGAGTTGAATTCTATATTAGATACTTAAGGGTTGCGACCCAGACAATGTCATTTAAGAACTAGGAGTCTAAGTTGCCACCACCATAAAAATAAAATTTGGTTAGATGGCCTCTCAGGTGCTTTCCATCTCTAAATCTGTGATCCAAGATCCCTACAACACAGGGTTGTTGAGGATTATATGAGATAATGTCTGCAACATATTTTTCAAAACTTAAGTGCTGTAACAATGTCTACAATGCTGCTGCTGCTGCTAATGAACCAGTTCTTTGCCATGGCATAAGGAGTTCTCAGCGGGGAACTTCCTCTTCAGAAGTAGATGACACATTTAGGTAATTTATAGCTTTAGAGTGTTTCTTGAGGAACTGGCATTGGAAGGACCCGCCCAAGATCCCACTGCTACTATGTGACAGGGAAAGGACTTGAAACCAGGTTTTATTGATTATGAGACCTGTCACCCTATCTCTCTTCCTACAATTATATGGTGTTATAGAAAATTTGTTATAAAAGTAAGAATTCCAGATTCTCTCATTGAAATTATTTTTGAGATCTTATTGTAATGCCTTTTGCCTATCTTACCTTTGTAGTAATGGCAAAGTTGAGCTCTTGGTGGGAAGCAGTGATTGCTGGTAAGTGACATTATGTAATCAGTGTGGGAGTGAATCAATGTGAATGTGAGCTGCTTTGCCAAGTTACCTTTACAGTCTTCCTCATCTCCTCCCTTCTATCCAATTTCAATGATCCCCCCTTTGTGATCGCCCTCCCACCCCAGTACAATTTGATTAGTTCCCTCATACTCTTTCCTTGTTCTTTCCCTTTCAAAACCAGCTCTAAGAAAGAATCTACAATTCATCATTTATATCTTATTAGACATGCCAACATACCACTTTCCTTGGAATAGTTTCATTTTATCTTTGATTATGGAATAAGCCTGACATGTTACACTATTTATAGGCTACCTATAAATTATATACAAATATGAACTTATCTATTGGTCTTCTAAATGTTGTATCCTTTGTATTGAGAGGCCCTACTACTAGAAGTACTAAAATGCTTCTAAAACCTAGGATAGAAGGAAGTTGATAGGTGGTCCAGAGATGAGAGCAGTGGATAGCAAGTGGACAGCTCAATTTGCTCAACTTGTAACCTCAGCCTATCAAGACCTATCTCCTGAGGTCATTGTGATAATCAAATGAGATAATATTTGTAAATTTCTTAGCATAGTACCTGGGTCATAGGAGGTACTTAATAAATGCTTTTTTTCCTTTCTGCCTTCAAGAGAAAGTGAGAAAGGTTCTAGCAAATTGGGTAGATCCTATGTGTTAGACTTTTAGAAGAACAAACATGACTAGTATAGGATGGATAGGTATGGACGTGTAGCAATCTATATCTTCAGAGGAAGTACATCAGTGAGGTGACTGATTCATTTGAGTAATAGAGAATGTGAAATTAAAAGTTTTATCTTCTGGTGCAGGTTTTCTCCATTATCAGTGAGCAGTCACTATTATTTTTTCTGTGTGTACAAGGTGTAATGGAAATGTAAATTTTTAAGATCTTCCCTGCCCCTAGGCTTAAGTGCACCTGGAGCCTGTGGGGGAGGCTTATTTCTCAGGAGTTACTTTGTCATTGGGCAGTGGGTCAAGAAGGTTGTTACATTGTCTGAGCCAGGAGAAGGCTATATGAGCCCTGATGTGAGGCTTTGTTTTGGGACTCACTTAGAGAAATGTTGTGTGATTTGATCAGATGAGACTTTGGGAAGCCGTTGAGAGCCCCCGGCTTTGAAAACCAGATGTTAATGGTAACTGTGATTTGGCATGGATGTAATGGTTGGACAGTTTGGAAACCTGTCTGCTTGATCTGTTTCTCTGTCTTGATAATTCTGTCTATATACTCTGAAGTCCGGGGTGCTGACCTTTTTCCCCTGAACTAGGTAAACAACAATATATGTTTGACTGATTAAAGTAAGCTTGTTAACCCATTTTGAGTTGTTTTCCTTTATCAAAGCATATCCAAGAAACTGTATTGTCAACCACCCTGGGGACGCTGGGGTGCTTGCTGACACACAAGGAAGCTGTCATAGTATGCCTGAAATCACACTAAATGTGAACATAGGCATGCATAAATGCTCAAGATCAAGCCTTTATGGATAAACAGTGAGAAAGGGAAGCATATAGTAAATACTGTATAAATGTTGTTTTTCTTGTTATTAAAAGAAGAACCATGAGAACACTGTATACAGTAATAGCAATATTATTTTAAAAACAACTTTCATCTAGTAAGTCATTTTGGCTATTATAAATGCCCAAATTAATGATAAAGGACATATGAAGGAAGACATTATCTGCCTCCAGAGAAAGGACTGATAAATAGAACTATATATAGAATGATTATATACATGCATACATACATACACATACATGTCTCTAATGGTAATAATTTCTAGCAGGGAAGAGGGAAAATTTACATAATTTTGTCATATAATTAAAAGGAATAGCAATAGATTTGCAATTTCATGTGCAATCATCTTTTTATTATGCTATATTATATAAATTCTTGTTTTATTCCATAAATTAAAAATAACTAAATTAAAAAAATAAAGAATTACATAAATAAAATTCTAAAGCTCCCATTTGTCAGTAATGTCCCTGAGAGCCTTTTCAAACTGCAGTGGATAACATACTAGTGGGAAACAAATAGAAACCCTATTTTTTAAAAAAAATTCTGAGTTATTCCATTCTATGACAAGGGCCTGGGGGAATAGTCAGATGATTTTCTTAGCAAAACTCTGAAAGTTGGTTGCTGTAGAACTTTCTGATTGGAAAAGTATAAAATTCAGAGTTTTAAAATTATCATTGACTTTAAGCCAAGGAATTAAAGGAATTATATATAAAAAGAAGGTATTAATCTACTTGGTTCAGGTTATTTTCTTTGTTAGTCCTGTATCGTTGGACAACATATAACTCTTAAATTTCAGCTCAAACACCATATCTTGTGTAAGACCCTCCTGATCTCCACAATTGTTAATGCTGTCCCATCTCCATAACCTTGTATTCATTTTGTCTATATTTTTATGCTGACTTATTTTGTATGCACCTACACACACACACACACACACACACACACACACACACTTGTTGTCTCCCTGGATAAAATGAAAGGGCAAGGACATATTCTGTTTTGTCTTTATATCCATAGCACCTAGCATGGTGCTTGCTAAATATTTTGGACTGGGGTTCATTTACATTGGGAACTTCTGATAAGGAAATTCCCTGTACCAATGCAGGTTGTACCTACTCTGAAACTTAATCTTCAGGAGTATTCTGGTAAATGACAGGATAAGTGATTTGCTCAGTCACATAGTCAGTATGGCTCAGAGCTGAGACTTGAACCTAGTGCTTCCTGCCATTGAAGTCAGTTCACAATCCCATATCCTTGCATGGCACATAGCAGTCATGTAACAAATTCCTCACTGATTTATTGACTTCATTATCAAGTAGGCTAAAGGATAGGGACAGAACCCTGGATAAGTCATTTAACTACTTTCAACTTCAATTTCCTCATCTGTAAAATAGTAATGATGATTGGACAGCATGTCCCAGAGGTCTCAGGGCTTCAAGAGCTTAAAACTGCCCTAAGACTTCTGGGACATCTTCTGTTAGCACAGGGTTGTTGTGAGGATCAAATGAGACTTTGTAAACCCTAAAGCTCTATAGAAATATTAGTTTTTATTATTGTTGTTTTCATCTACTATTATTATTATTATTAGAGATTAGGCAACAAACACACATTTTAAAATGACAACTAGAAAGTCAAAAATTGCATGCTGGGACTGGGGAGATACAAAGTTTAGATAAGCCATCATCCCCTTTGGAGCTTACACTATAATGAAGGAAGACAACACAAACACAGTCAGCTGAAGCATAGAGTAATTGGAGGGGAATATTATGAAATGAGGCTGAAAAGGTGAAATTGTGAAGAACCTTGGAGGAGTTTGGTCTTTATTAAGGAAGCAGAAGAATTCTGTGAGAGTTCATCCCTGGATTAATGATACAACCTTAGACACTATACAGAGTATTCAGAGAAGATGATGCATCTGAGAATGATTGGGACAGTATTCTGAGGGATTTTTTAAAAGATAAGAGTAATAGGCTCAAAGACTTAAAATTTCAGATTTGAAGGGAAAGACTTACCATTTCATTTTAAAGACTAGAGAACTGAGGGGCTAAAAGGTACAGTGACTTTCCAAAGATGATAAAGCTAGGCAAGTGTCACAGCATGGGCTAAGACCTGGTCGCCTGGTTCACAGTCCACTGCTCTGAGAAGAACACAATTCTCCAGGGAACCAGTCCCCTTTTCCCTTATTTTCATATCTGAATAAGTAATTGTGACATCTGTCTCAAAATGAACTTCTCAGGGGCACATCCCTGCATCTTTTGTCAACTTCTTTTCTAAATACTATGAAAGAAGTCTGTCAGAAGCTGCTTGGATGAGATGAGGGAGATTAAATGAGGAAAAAATGCCTCTGATGTCCTGCCTGCAGGTAACACAGAGGAACAAACATACTTTCTCTCTTTAAAAATTACATGTTTTCTAGGAAAGAAATTACCCTAAATTAAAATAAAGTGACTGGCAAGGAAAATATGCATGTTTTTTGATTACTTCACTTTCAAATGAACTACGTGAGAATATTTTAATTTTGTTCTACCTTTCTATATCTATCTTTCTATTTATGTATCTGTGATGCAGCCCCCTCCTCTCCTAACCTTTTCAATCTTATCCCTACTATATCGTTTTTGAGCCAGTGATGCTGGTCCCTTGGCTGTTTCTTTTTTTTTATTTTAACAGTTTATTTTTTCCAATTATGCATAAAAATAATTTTAACATATTTTTAATGTTGTGTTCCAAATTCTCTCTCTGCCTCCTTCCCCTTCCTGTCCTTGAGACTGTAGACAATTTGATATATGTTACACATGTGTAATCATGTAAAACAATTTCTAGATTAGTTGTGTTTTTTAAGAAAACAGAGCAAAAAAAAGAAAACTAAAAAAAGTTTAAAAAGTATACTTCAATCTACATTTAGACTCCATCAGCTTTTTTTCTCTGGAGGTAGATATCATATTTTCATCATGAGTCCTTTAAATTAACTTAGATCATTGTTATATTGCTAATATATCATATTGTTATATATGTTTTATTGCTAAGTCATTCACAGTTGATCATCATAAAATATTGCTGTTACTGTGTACAATGTTCTTCCGGTTCTGCTTACTTCTTCTGCATTAGTTCATGTAAGTCTTTCTATTTTTTCTACAGTCATCTTACTCATCATTTCTTATAGCACAATAATATTCCATCACAATCATATACCACAACTTGGTTCAGCCATTCCCCAATTGATTAGCATCCTGTCAATTTCCAATTCTTTTCCACCTTGAAAAGATCTGCTCTAAATATATTTTGTACAAATAAGTCTTTTTTTTCCTTTTTAATGCAAATCTCTTTGGGATATAATCCTGGTAGCGATATTGTTGGGTGAAAGAGTATGCACAATTTTATAGCCCTTTTGGGATCCTCTCCAGAATGGTAGGGATCTATTTACAACTTCACCAAAAATGCATTAGTATCCTAATTTTCCCACATCTCCTTTTATTATTTTCCTTTTCTGTCATATTAGTCAATCTCATAGGTGTGAGGGGGTACCTCAGAATTGTTTTAATTTCAGTTTCTGTAATCAGTAGTGATTTAGAGCATTTTTCATATGCTTTTGGCTGTTTCAAGAAGCAGACATTTTATCTTTTGGCCTCTGGAATTTTCGATGGCTGTCCCTCATGTTTGGAATGCCCTCCCTCCTCTTCTCTGCTTTTTGACCTCCCTAGCTTCATTCAAATTCAAACTAAAATCCCTTCTTTTTCTGGCAGCCTTCCCCTCATAATTCTAGTGCCTTCCTTCAGTTAGTTATTTGCTATTTATCCTGTACATAGCTTGCTTTTTAATAAATTCATTATATGTTGTCTTTTTATATCCCCCCAGAGATTAGTGTAGTACCTGGAACATAGTAATGCCTTATTAAATATTTGTTGATATCTATCTATCTTTATGATAGGTCTTGACTTGTGATTGTATCAGTGTATGGAACTCAGTACAGAACACCTCTCCAACTGATGTCAACTGGTGACTATCCTATAATTAACCGATTCTCCTGGTCAGCAGGAGGTTCAATGACTTACTAATGTTTACTTACATACCTAGTTGTCAGAGGCAGGACTTGAATTTACATATTCCTGATTCTAGGGCTGGTCCTCTATCTACCATGTCAAACTGCCTCTCATTTTACATATATCATCATTTATGTCTACTGTTAACATTTCTTTGTTTCATTCTAAACCTTGATTTCAGTTCTCCAGATCCTAAATAAAAGGTCACCACGTACAAAGAAAGTAAAATGAAATTGATGATTCATGAGCATGCAAAATTTAAATGAAAGCAGGACAACAAAGTCTCATACTGCATATTGTATTGTGAAAAATTTATGATTTTCACTCAAAAGGGCTTTAGGCACTGGACGACATTTTGTTAACACTAATGTTTTTATTATCCCAGATTCTATTGTGCTGCAGATTTACAGTTACTTTGCAGGTGGCCTCAAAATCACAAATTAGAGGACAGTAAATATAGAGACATTTGCCCCTTGCTACACATTTTTTTAATGACAATTATATTTTCAAATGAGCTTAATTAGTCAAACCCATCTTTGTATTATTTGGAAAGCCAAAGAGCTGAATTATCTTTGGTTATTGGCTTAGTGGGAACAAACAATGATTATAAAGACCTAAATGCTCAGGAAAAATGGTATAGAGCCATTTTATTTATATGACTGTTGATTTATCTTCACACTGAGCCAGAACAATTAGAATTTCTAAGAGTATTAGCAAAGCTCTTGAAGACACTCTCATTCTTAATAATATAATCAACCCCACTCTCCCAATTTGAATAGTGGTGATGTTGCCAGAACTATAACTAGCACTATTTGTACTGAGGCCAGCAAAAATCGTGTCTAAAGGAGGAGTGTACCCTCAACTCAACTTTTTAAGCTTGGTAAGTAGGAGCCACTGATTAACTAGGGTGTATGGTGATGTGAGGGCAGGGGAGAGGGGAGGATAGTAAGCCAAACAATAATTTCCTATTTTAACTTATTCTTTCTAAATTAGTGCTATATTTATTTTTTCCTGCTTCTTAAACATTGCATGTGCTTTCAACATCCTCTTTGCTTGGCACCCTTTATGAAAGCTGATCACCTTTCTCTATTTACTATTCTGACTTGGCTCTTTACCTATATATATTATGTAGACTTTAAAGGGGAAGGAGCTGATAGAACAGGAGATTGTTGCTGCCTACTTAGTACAGAGAAAGCCTTCACTCTCATCAAATTGAAGTCACCTTTACCTATACATAGTCATCATATGCTGTGACTGCTATGACTACTATGACTGGAGATCCCATGATATTCTCCTCCATTTAATAAAGTACTTAGATGCAGGGATGATTATTAGGAGTAAAGCAATCTGTTATTTTCTGTTATCTTCCTTTGTTCAAAGGGGAAAACAATGGGAGGGGGAGAGAGGGAAAGAATTTAAGTTAGAATGATCCAGTTACCTTAATAGGCTTGTATAAATTATTATAGCAGTCATTCTTCAGTAATTAGTATATTTTTAGATATTTAGATTTTACCATTATTTACAGTGTTTGAAATGTGAAACCTTCACTTTCATTAAAGTACAGTCATTTCTTTTCAGCAAAATGAACAAATTTCATAAAGAAGACAGATAGATGCTAACTTGAAAGTGTAGTTATTTGGTATGGCTGCTATAAAAGTCTTACTATGATAGTTTGGTGCAGAGGAAAGAGCCCTGGGATGGAAGTCAAGATATCTGGGTTTTTGTTCCATTCCAGACCACCCTGACCTTGGGTCTTGGGCAGGTATAATCTCCCCTTTCTATATGTAAGTTTATTCACCTATGAAATGGGAGGCAAGATGATCTCTACAATCCCTTTCTTATCAACAGGCTATTTATAAAGAATTAAAGTGGAAAGCACAATGAACCTAATATCCAGAGATTCAGTTTGATCCTACTCTGACACTTATAAGCTCTGTGATCATGGACAAATTACTTAATCTCTTTGAGTCTCAGCTTCCTCATCTATAAAATGGGGATAATGACAGTGCCCAGAGCTGTGACTAGTTATTCTTATTTTTTGCCTTTTAGCAAGAAGAGCAATTTGTACAATATATGTCCTTAGTTGAGTATGTATATGTTGGGGTGGAAGATAAGACACAAAGATTTCTCAAAAAAAAAAAACCCAAGGCAAAACAAACAAATGAAAATGGTACTAGGCTACTGATAGGAAAGGTACAAGAGAGTGGCTAGAAAGAAGGGAAAATGAAGGAGCTCATCTCAGTTGGCCATCTGGCAGCTTCCTATTTTAATTCATTACTTTTATTTTGGTGCCCTGTAGAAAAACTAAATTTGTTCCCCTTCTGTGACTTCCCCATTAAAACTCTGCTACTACCTACCATGCAGATTTGTTGTGAAGCTTAAATGAGATAATGTAAGTAAAATCACTTTGTAAAACTGAAATAATAAATATATGTGAGATATTACAAATGTAATAGTGTCAAAAGATTAACACTGGACTTGAATTTAAAAGTCCTGGGTTTGAATCCCAGCTCAGCTATTACCATGAGCTTAAGTAATTCCTTTTACCTTTCTACTTGTAAAATGTATATTGAACTAGATGGTGCCCAAGGTTACTTCTAGCTCTAAATCTTATAACATTTCCCTTTTCTTAATTACCCTTTCCATTATTTGTTTTCTGTAGATGGTAACCATACATCTTGAACTTTCTTGGGACAATTCCAGTTTCTAATATTATTTCTCATTCAGAAATCTGAAAACAGATTCTTAGTCACACCATGCAAATTGGTTATTTTGGCTCAGAAGATGTTATGGTTATGCTTGTGAGCCTTCCTCTCACCCCCGCCTTTACCAAAGTTAATAAGGGATGATGGAGAATAACTGTCTTGTATCTATATTTTTGGAAGTTGTCAGTCTTCTCCTATAGCAAATCCTAGATGGGGTGGAAAAGCTTCCCCCCTTCAAAAAATACTAACAGAGAATTGCTATACATAACTCACTATAATAATCATAACAATAATAATAATTACAATTTATATAGAGTTGCAAAATACTTTATATACAATTTTGTCCCTCAAACTCCATGGCAAATGAATGAGGTAGACACTACAGGTATTATTTTTCTCATTTTACAGATGAAAAAAAGTAAACCTAGAAAGCATTAGCTGTTTGCTCATAGTCATATAACTAATTAGTAAGTATCTGTGGTGGGATTCAAATCAAACATCTCCTGGTTCCAAGGGAAGTTTTGTTATCTACCACACTAAACTCACCTCCATCCTTTTCTCTCAATGGTTCCATGGAAGAGTAAGGGTTGGAGAGAGAAAATAGACATGACTTTTAGAGACTTAGATATATACTATTTCTAATCATTGACTATAAATGAAATGTCAGGTTTAGAAGAGATGGAAGGGAGTTCATCCTTTCGGTGCTTTTAAAAAATAAATGGAGGAAATTGACTTTAAATGTTTTTTTTTAAATCAGCCTTATGTTATTGGTGCTGTCAGAAGTGATTATTTATTTGTTTGTTTGTTTACTATAGCAAATCCACCAAAGTTTTATATAAAGAAATGTATTTTTAAAGAACCACTAGTTTTAAGTAAAAAGGATCCTGGACTGATGATGAAGAAACCTGAGTTTCAGTTCTGTCATTAAATTTATCATTCCATAGATGTGTTACCTTTGTTGAATGACAATCTTTTTGGACCTTAGCCTCTTCATTTGTAAAATGGAGATCATTATTCTTGACCATTTTTCAGGTTTATTGTGCCCCTAGCTTTGAACTAATAGATATCAAAACAATTTGTAAATGTTTTGTGTCTGTCTTACAAAAACTCTACAAATGCCAGGTGATGTTGGTATATAAAAGTGAAAGACTAGGCTATCTAAATATAGAAATTATAAAAATTTTATATTGGGGGTTATACTGTAGGCTTTCACATGTTTAATAAGAAAAGTCAGAATTTTTCTGAGTTATAGCTACTCATTTTTCATCTCAACCTAAAATAAACTTAATAAACCTTATACAGTTCTTGGAAATGCAAACTTGACCTTGCCTTACCTTCCTTTCTTGAACTTTAACTTTATTTGCCATATTGAATGCCATTAGAGTTGAAGAATAATTGAAGCACTTTTGAAATATCTGGAATTCAGGAGGCAGGAAGCAATCCCTTAGAGGAAACATAACTTTCATTACTGGGGAGTTGGCAGTTTCCATTTCAATATTTCTAAGCTATTTGTTGAAGGAGAAAATAGCTTTATGAATCTTGAGATGATAGGAAGAGGACTCGCTCTAAATTCAAACAAACTATTTTCTGAATGAAAGCTTACCCTGTTTGAGAAAAAAAAAGAATGGAGGTCAGAGAAAAGTATTGACTGAGGATTGTTTATAGTAGTTGTGGCTAACACTGTGCTTTTATTGAGAGTATCGCTATTATCTCCAAAATGAATAGTAAAAATAGGAAAGCTGGCAAAATGATTCTAAATAAATTGAACATTCTTCTTGAATTAGGGTCACCAATGAATTTCCTTGGCAGTATTTTGACTACACTAGAGTGTGGTTTTCATAGATCTGTGAATTTGTAATCTTATCATTGTATTTACTTCTCTGGTACAGGTTGCAATCTACAATTATAGAATGAGAAAACAGAAAGAAATCCTTCTTAGTCTATGTAATTCTTGTTTATATGCTTCCATAAATCCTTCTTAAAAGATCTGCTAAAAATTCTGTGTAACTTCTCCTAGACCTATAATATGTCATGGATACCAGTACACTACTTAGGGTGTATGTTAGTTATCCTTCATTCTCACTGAATGAAGCATCCATCCCCTTTTCTTGTCACGCTACTATTGATGATATTTTTATACCACTTTATAAAGCACCATCATAATTTGTTTTATGGTGGCAAAGATGCCTTGTAAATTCTTTTTTTTAAAACATTATTTAAATTTCTCCAAGAAGGAGTAATTTTCAGAGTCAACATCTTTACCTTTATCCACTATCTTATTCTTGAAGAAATCCTGTAGTTTTCAAGGGCTTAATGCAATCATCACAAGTTGTCAGCAAATAGTAGCATTTTGGAGAACCTCTCTCTGTAGAGGAAATCTCTTTCTCTTCAGATAAAACATCATCTTCAACAGTGTTGAACACCTTTGGTGAGCATATAGCTTTACTTATTTTATGTCTTACTGAATATTGATAGAGACTCATTAAATAAAGTTATTTCTGCTGTCACAGACATGAAGGAATCCTCTATTTTTTTCTTTTTTTTTTTTTTATTAATTTGTTTGTTTCCTTTTAGTTTAAAGGATTCAATTCCACAATTCCTTGAGTTTCACATTTTGTCCCCCTCCCTCCCCTTCCCCCCCATGGCGGCTTATAGTTAAGTATAGGATCTGTAAATACTTTCACATTATACATTAGTCAGGTTATAAGGAAGGATTGTACCAGCTGGAATGAAAAATGGTAAAGAGGACATAAAACCAAATAAGAGAAGGAAAAAGATCAGGTATTTTGCTTCCACCTGGATATAAACTTAGTTCTTTCTAGTTCTTTCTCTGGATGTACATATTTCTCTCCATCATGAGTCTTTTGGGATTGACTTATATCACTGCATTGCTGAGAAGTATCCAGTCTATCAAAGTTGGTCATCACACATATGTTGTGTCTGTAATTGTGTACAAATTTCTCCTGGTTCTACTCTTCTCACTCAGCATCAGTTTGTAAAAAGCCTCTCCAGGTAAATTATGAAGACTGTCTGCTCCTCGTTTCTTATAGCACAATAGTATTCTATAACATGCATATACCACAACTTGTTCAGCCATTCCCCAATTGATGGGCACCCCCTTAATTTCCAATTCTTTGCTACCACAAAAAGAGCTGCTATAAACATTTTTGTACATATGGGTCTTTCTCCCATTTCTATGATCTCTTTGGGTTAACACCCTAGGAATGGTATTGCTGGATCAAAGGATATGAAAGTATTTATAGCCCTTTGGGCATAATTCTAGATTGCTCTCCAGAAAGGCTGGATCAGTTCACAACACCACTAGCAATGCATTAGTGTTCCAATTTGCCCACATCCTCTCCAGCATTTGTCATCTTAGCCAATCTGACTGGTGAGATGTGGTAGGAATCCTCTATTTTAAAGTGTGTGGAAAATACCTTATTAAAGTGGAGCATACAAGACTGTGGGCTACTTTTTTTGAGTGGTGTACAGAGGTCCAGACCTATAATTTCTTTGGTGGAGGAAAACTCTCAATGGAGTAACCCTATCCGCCAATGTAAACAAGTAACTTTTACAATTTATCATTATTTAGGACAGGGATGTGGAACCTGTGGCTTGGAGGCCACATGTATCCCTCTAGGTCCTCAAGTGTGGCCCTTTGATTGTGAAGTTCAGATTCAGTCAAATGGCTGCATTTGAGGATCTAGAAGACCACAGGCTTCCCGTCCCTGGTCTAAGGGCATTAAGAAATTAAGTAACTTACCCAGCGTCACCTAGCCAGTATTTGTCAGAGTTGGGGCTTGTAGCTCACTCAACCTTCCTGTCTCCAAGGCAAGCTGTCTATTTTCACTTTGCCATGCTGCTTCCCAGTATTTTCTTCTGTTGTGTAATTTTTAAAACAAACTTAATCAACAAGAAGAATAGTATCTTTTATTCTCTAAGACATTTAAGGAACTCTGGAAATGTGTTGTTAGACAATTGTCTCTTGGTGCTGCCCATTTTCTTCTCATATTTTCATCGAGCACACTTTCTTTGATATGTACAAATAGAATTCTCATAAAAATTTACATAGATAAGAAAATAAACATATGATTAATTAATTATTCATGCATTCCTGTTTACCATTTTTGGCATTAAGAAATGGTGATATTCGGGGGCGGCCAGGTGGCTCAGCGAGTAAGAGCACCGGCCTCAGTGTCGGGATGACCTGGGAATCGAATCCCGGGCTCAGATACTTAGCACCACTCCCAGAAATAATTGGCCATGTAACCTTCAACAAGTTACTTAACCCCAATTGCTTTTAAAAATAAAATGGTGATATTCAAATTTACTATATATATATATATATATATATATATATATTTTCTTTTTTTTTTTTTTTTGCTATTTGGAGGGGGGGAAGGCAGGGAAATTGGGGTTAAATGACTTGCCCAAAGTCACACGGCTAGTAAGTGTCTGAGGTTGGATTTGAACTAAGGTCCTCCTGACTTCAAGGCTGGTGCTCTAGTCACTGTGCCACCTAGCCGCCCCAATTTTTCATTATCCATTTTTTCATTTTCATTGTAAACAGAATTGTTGAAATAGATGACATTGGAGCTGTTGCTTTTATATTCAGGGCCTTCCATCTTTATTTTTTTCTTTTAATTTGCTATTTAATTTTCCTTTCCTTCTATTAACATGTGATCTTATTACAAATAAAATTGCTTCCAAAATCACCTCCAAAACGTAAGTTCCTGTAAATAATTTTCCAAAGGCCTAAAATTATTCTCTTTCCTCAGCAGTTTTAACTGTAATTATTATGTGACATAGCACTAAACTACAGGGTGTTTAATTCATCCCATGGTTTCTGGATTGTGACCTAAGTATTTTCTCTCACATGCACTAATCCTACTGCCTAATAAATAGGCAATGTGGTCAGTTTCAAGCATTGAAAACCTCATCAAAATTCATCTCTTAAAATCTAAACCTGCAATGGGAGGGAGAAAAAGCATTAGCAACTCCCATGACTGGCAAAAACTTGTTAGCAGCAATAGCCATGTACCTTCATAGGGAGCCTCAGAAAAACCAGCCCATTCATCTGTTGCTGAGGCAACAGAAACAACGGGAACAGTTATGGACCAGCAGGAGGCAACATGCTTCAAAACTGATTGTTTCAGCTTCTCAGAAGGAGGAATCACCCTCACCAATGGCACCTTGATATAGCAATTTCAATTAGGCAAGAATTGCAGGAAATCCAGCTCTCAATCAGCTCTAGCTAGGAGCCAATCATGTCTTATTTATGAGATACTGAAAACAAAATGAAATAGAATAGGTGTGGTAGCTATGAAGACTATGGTTAGATTTACCATTTGAAACTTTTTTTACCAGTGGTTCAGCTGCATGAGGTTTGACCCACACATGAGGACATTTGTTTTCCATTTGTCCCACAAATGTTTATTGAGCATTTGGCACCATGATAGGTGCTGAGAAACTTGGGATCTTGGGTGGGGGTAGGGGTGTCAGAGGCCAGGGAGACCTAGAAATTGGGGGAGCAGATGTCTTCTTGAGAAAGGTTAAGATGAGAGAAGCCAGACAAAGGGCCTGTCAGTGATACTTTCTTCCCAGAGCAGCCTGAGCATCAGGGTTGTCAGAGTCTTGGGGGGGGGTCCTTCCACCACCATGGTTCCATTGGTACCTCTTCATTAGCATTTGGGGCCTCAGGCTTGGGACACCCTATAGGCACTTCGCTGCTGCCTTCTACACCAGTAGAATTGGAGGCACTGATCACTGGTGAGAATGAGGATGCCTGTGATGAAGAGCATAGCAGCTGCCATTAAACCCCTTTTTTGGAGAGTATATCCATCAGAAGAGATGGAAGGGGTCTGGGGGCTTGTTCTGCTGGTCACAGTTCTAGGCTCCAAGTTACCCATCACTGAGGTTATTTCCATCTTATTCTCTGGCTCGGTTTGGCCTGTGTCCTCCCCATCCTTGACGGGATCCCTTGAAGTCAGCTCTGAGGTGGTTGGGCTTAGAGCTGTGCTTAAGATTGAAGCAGGTGGCTCCTCATATGAGGTGGGATGGTTATTTTCCATCATGTCTACGTTGGGGACCATCGATGTACCTTGGAGCTGGGGGGTCCAGAACTGGTCGCTTTGGCCTAGTGGGGACAGGCAGGGTGGCCTGGGGAGCCGAGGTGACACGAGGACATTTAAAAAATGGGGAAAATAATGTATATCAGTGGGAAACAGATTAAGGCCACAGAAACAGAATCTCCATAGAGAGAAATAACCATATTCTTTATTTGGAAAGGAGTTGATCCATTCCTTAGGCTGCAATACTTTAGAAGAGACTTCAAGACTAAAGTTGAGGGAGCTATTTCCAGACTGACAGTGCCATATAGGGACGGCATACTTATGGGAAAGAGCCTAAGTGTGTGGTCTTTATTGCCCTGTATTCTACCAGAAGACTCATGCCTTAGACATTCAGCAAGATCTTCACTGACCCAAGACCCTGCAAAACCAGCCAAGGCTCCGATTTAGATAGACTTTTAGACAAAGCTGATGTGGCAGTCCTAGGAAACTGCTTCATCTTTGGTGAGGCAAGTCACTTTAAATGAGGGTATTATCTCTAAATTACTTAATAATGAATGGAGAATGAAGAGCAAGGACCCAAGAAACTTAACTCTTACTGTACCACAGCAAACAAGCAACTGGGGAGGGGGACAATGCTTGATATTTGGGATCAGTTAAGCTTTGGTGTAATGCATCATGAAGCATGAGGCCATACTAATTAAACGGTTGTCACCAGCTCACACAGATCATCACCGTCAAGGTGTTTTCAGGGAAAGTCCTTGCTTTAACAATTTTGTTCACCAATAGTAAGAAAAGAAGGAAGTCATGAGATAGTGAGGTGGTCATTTCGTGAGAGTTATTGAAAAGAAGCTAGGTCAGAAATAGGAACAAAGAAAGAGGCACAGAATTAAGAAATGTAGCTCAAATGAATTAGACTTTTGTGATATCAGCAATTTCTTTTTAGTTAAATCCCTTTGTTGAACAAGAAAGACATCAGAATACTGGATTTCAACATGGTAGGGACCTAAATAGTCTTCTAATTCAATACTCTCATTTTACAAATGAGGGAACTGAGATGTATACATTACTTACCCAAGGTTCCAGGTAGGAAGTGGGACTTGAGCCCAATTTCACTGATGACAAATCCAGCAGTTCTTCCATTATACCACATCATAACTTAGAAAAAAAGCTGATTTTTGCTAAAAGAACTTCATAAAAATTAATCATTTGAGAAAGATGCCAAACCATGTGAACCATGTCCTTTTTTTCTATCACTGTAAATATAATTATATACAAAATAGGAAATAGGCATCCTTTGATGTTTGTTTTGTGAATTTGAAAAGCAATATAGTATTGTGACTAGAATGCTAGACCTGGGATCAGAGGAAAGGTGGATTTACATCCTGCCTTGGGCACTGTAAGGTCCAGTACTCTCTCTATTACTCCATATAGCCTTTCATAGTCAAATTACCTGATCTCTCTGCTTCTGTTTTCTCACCTGCAAAATGGGAACAAATGGAATAATAATAAATGTACTAGCTATATTCTCAGAGGGAGCCCCAGATTAGATAGAGAGTTGGCCTGAAAGACATACTTGGGTTCAGATTTTTCTTCTGCTTGACACAAGAACTGAATAAATGCATGTTGACTTGCAGACAGAAAAATAAACAAATAAATAAGCTGGGTTTAAGTCCAGCCTCTGACATACACTGGTTTTGTGACTCTGGGCAGTTCACTTTAATATCTGTATTCTAGGCAACTCTTTAAGATTAAAATTGTAAAAAAAGTTACCAACCTACAACAGTAGAGGGGATTTCCTCTTCTGAATGTCCCCTATATAAATGAAACCCACCCTATACCTAACAGCTGTGCAAGATTGTTGGGAGCCTTAGATGAGAAAATGCATTGAAGCCAGTTGTAATGATAATGATGATGAGGATGAGAATGAAGATGGTGCATTTGTAATGCTAATGCAAGAGCAATACCCATCTGTAGGAGACCTAGCATGTAGAAATATATTTTTTTTTACTAAATGACATGCATGCATAAATACATCCAAATATATATAAAGTGACACATTTACTTATTATATTCCCAAATTTTGTAAGGGGTCTAGCCTGCAAAGATATGTATTATGATGCTCGTTTCTGGACATACATGATATATGCTATTGAAGAAATGTAAAACTACTAAAAAGAATATATTAAAACACATGTATGTATTATAAATTATAATAGGATTTAGTAATTCAATGTACAATGAATATATTGCATCAACAAATATTTATGGAGTGTATCCTGTATACATTGGCATTGTATAATAAGAATTTACCGAAAGTAGAAAAGGTCCAGTCATTGCCAAAAAGAAAACCTAAAATAATGCAGAAGCAGACTGGTTAGATCTTTCAGAGGAATGATGCTACAATAGCCCCAGGATAATGAGACAGTGCTAGAAACATTGCACATATCATTGACAGCACATTGTTTTGCATTATCAGGGTATCAATAAATGTCTTAAGCTGAATTGATCATTAATGCTTCTTAATTAAAGGCTTTCCATAGCTGCTTGTTTTAAACTGGAGATGGCAGGGTAGATACCTTTGCAGTCTTGGCCTTTTAATCAGTGTTACCTAAGTCCCATTGTTTCCAAATGTTCAGCACAGTGCCTTGATTGGTATGTGCAGGATATTCCATTGTAATTTTAATGGAAGACAAAGCAACAGGAGCAAATTAACTACAAAGAAATAAAAATCCTGTTTCAATATAAACCTCAATAATAAAGGAGAAGAAAGATGAAAAAACATGAATATTTAAGCGCAATTTTTTTCAAACAGAATGTTTTCCAGAGATTTCACAACACATCAGCCTTCAGAAATAGTTGGAAGATGTCCAATTGAAATTCATCCAAACAAAGGCTGATGTGCTAAAAGGACAACTGAGGCCAGTTTAGTTCAACAGGGATATAAAAAGTAGCTTTCAGAAAAAAATCCAAGAAATTCTAATAAAATGTAAAGGATCTGCTAAGGGGGAAGATTAGTGAGGCAATAAAAATAAGAGGAGACAAGTTATAAATACAAAATGGCAAAAGAAGAAATAAATGTCAGCATGTAAAAAAATACTGTCCCTCAAGCAACAAATTGTTTTCATGTATATATTCAAGGAAATAGCACATATCCTGGTTTTTTCTTCTATAAATGATGGTGAAACAGGGAGAGGGGGTGAAGAGCTGGGAGACTTGACAAGTATTTGGCAGTCATTGATAAAATTGTGCTGTTTTGTTTCTGATAGGAAACCCAGCTTTGGGTTTTGATTCACAGGTTGTAGGAATGCAGCACATTTTATCTTCACAGATTTTCTCACATGGATTTAGAAAAAAATAATCTTTTGTCCTATTCTATATTGTTGCTAGAAATCTGATCCTACTAGGGGAATAAAGTAAACAAGTAAATATGTAAAAGCAAGAAATATAATCACCTGGGGATTAGAATTTGCAAGGTCTGAGTTGCTTGATCTCCTTTTACTTTTCAAAAATAGAATTTTCTTGAGAAAAAAAAAACAAAAAATAAATTACACTGCAAATTAGTTATGATCTCTAATTAAAATTATGTTCAACTAAGGGAAGTTAAGTGAAGAAAATAGGGCACAAAATATGTACTAAAATATTTGGACAGTCAAATGGAAACAATGGTGCAAATGAAAACCACGAGAAGATTAGGGACCCCAAAAGACTTAGAAATTGATCACCAGCAAGTAGAAGAAATAGGAAAATTTCGTTGATCATCAATGATCATCATCATTTAGTGCAAGCTAACATTGTAATTTGGGCAGGTAGGTGATACAGTGGATAGAACATCAGGCCTAAAGTTAGGAAGACTCATCTTCTTGATTTCAAATCTGACCTCAGACATTAGCTGTATGATCCTGGGCAAGTTGCTTAACCCTGTTTGCCTCAGTTTCCTTGTCTGTAAAATAAGTTGGAGAAGGAAATGGCAAACTACTCTAGTATCTTTGCCAAGAAAACCCCAAGTGGAATCACAAAGAATCAAACATGACTGAGATGATTTAACAACAAAACCTTGTAATTCACCACATATCACTCTGTTCAAGGACAAACTAGATATCAGATAACTATTTTTTAAAGCAATTGGGGTTAAGTAACTTGCTCAAGGCTACACGGCCAGGTGTTTCTGGGTGGGTGCTAAGTGTCTGAGCCCAGATTCGATCCCCAAATCATCCCTACACTAGGGCCAGTGCTCTTACTCGCTGTGCTACCTGGCCGCCCCTAACTGACTTTGTCATTTTCATCAATATAATGATTCAAGATATTTATAATAGAGTAATGGTGAAGCACACTTTTCACCTCCAGAGAAAGAACTGATATTGATTGAAAACAAGCTGAAACCTGCTACTTCTCACTTTCTTTCATTTTTCTTCTTTTATTTGAATCTTCCTGTACAAAATTACTAATTTGGATATGTTTTACATAATTGCACATGTATAACCTATTTCTGATTGCTTACTGCCTCACTGTGTCTGGGAGGTGGAGAAGAGGAAAGAAGGGAGGGGTAGATTTTGGAACTCAGAACTTTAAATAAAAACAATTCTAAAAATTGGGGAAATAAAAGGAATGAAAAGTTATACTTGGCTAAGATAAAAATTATTTTAATCTTCTTAGAGGAACAACAAAAGCCAGAAACACTTCATATATAAATACTTAAAGATTTGTGATCTAACAATGAATATTTTTTCCAACAATTCACATCATTAGTCAACAGCACTTGACCATCTAGTATAATTCTTATATAGAATCATACATTAGTGAACTATAAGGAGTCCACCAATACTTGGAGGCCTCCCTTACTTTCTTTTGACAACACAAGAGTACTTATGGAGTAATCATGATACCCATTCACCATCTGTTGTCTTCATTGTATGACCATCACATCTTCCCTGTCTTCATAGTGACATCTTTTATACATTCTCTTCCAAGTTCTTCACTGGTTATATTCTACAGTCTTTTCATACATATGTACTTCTCCATCATTTAAAAATTTTTATAGACATTCCATGTTTCACAATTATAGGTAAAAGAACACAGACAGAATACTTCTATTAAAAGCATGGGCCTTTGTTTCTGGGAAACGTATTTTGGAAGGCAATTCAGTCCATCTTGTTGAATATTTGTACCCTCTGTTGCAGATATGTACACTCAAGAAAAGATGTATAAGCTGTCTGTCTAAATGGACAATGTTATAATGTCTATAGTGCTATAATGTGGGCTAAAAAAATAAAACTTTTATTTACTTTGTCTTTCTTATATAAATGATCAGGCCAGACTCTTTTGACTGGATGTGGATCTTTCCCAAGAGATTGTGCTACATTTTAATACACCAGCAGGACCATCTACAGGGAATCCCATTTAACTTGGACTTTATACTGCGTCTCATCAATCACTATAAAACACATGAAGCAAACATGTCCTGCCCTTGTTTTATGTATCATCTGATACTATGTTGTTTACCATATGATCATGAAACATGATTATTTCTCGTTATATCTTTCAAAGGATATTAAATTGTTTGATTGTGTGTATAAGACACATCTTCTTAGAAGATAGCTTTTAAGTAAGCAGTTTGCTTTTGCATGATGAATAAGCAACAAGTATACTAGGATCTTATATTCTCTACATCTTTCAGTCAATTGTGCAATGGTAAAGATGAGGTTCAGGGATGGGTAGGTGGCACAGTGAATAGAGCACTGGCCCTGGTGTCAGGAGGGCCTGAGTTCAAATCCAGCTTCAGACACTTAACACTTACTAGCCAAAAAGCAAAAAAATCAAAATAAATAACATAAAAACATGAGGTTTGTCATAAAATAAAACTTTTTTTTTTGCTTTGTGGAGGGGGGAAGGCAGGGAAATTGGGGTTAAGTGACTTGCCCAATGTCACACAGCTAGTAATTGTTAAGTGGCTAAAGCTGGACTTGAACTCAGGTCCTCCTGACTTCAGGGCCAGTGCTCTCTATTCACCACACCACCTAACTGCCCCTAAAATATAACTTTTCAAAGCCTACCTGCTTCTTCTTATATCCTATGTGTAAGATACCCTCAGCATGTATATCTCATAAAGATTTTGTATACATGTATATAGTCACAAATGGAAGCATAAAGTTCTATGTGGACTGCAGTTTAGTTTGAGTTTTAAGTGTTAAGAATTCTGAACTTTAAGTAATTATGTACTATAATATTATTTAATGGAAATTTATTTTGTGTCTTACTTATAGTATGGACCTAATAATGAATTGATCTGTTTGTGGCATTGAAGAATCAGCTTTAATTACTCTATGTTGACTTTGTGTTTAATCACTTTGTGATATTTTTTTAGTTTATTGAAGTTTGTGGCTTAAAAAGATACTCTGCCATTTTTGCCAGTCATGTTTACTAGACACTCTATTTAGGAGAAGATCACAGAAAGGAATAAAAAGAAAAAAAAACTGTGCTAGCATCTGTTCACTATTTACCATTTAATATTTGTATGACTAAGGTTATCTACCAATTTATGTCCCCATCTCTTATGCTGTATATTCTTGGACTGACTACTTGTTTGTTACTAAATGTTACATCATTCACTTAAGGGCATGTATAGAATATTATATAAAAGTGATGATTACTTGTGTCAAATGATAATATAAAATAATTTCTTTTCAACGTAGGAAAAAATAATTCAGTGCCTATATTAACTTAAACCATTACAAGCAGACTATTACAGACTATGCATTTCAAATGTGGTTGATAGTTTATCTGCCTGTGTTTCTATTCACCATGGCTTGTTTGGTTTGGTTCATTAGCATTGTTAGACGGCTTTACAGAATTCTAACCTCTTTGGCTATTGTAAAATTAATGATCTTTATCATTCTCTTAATAGAAGGTTGATGATTTTAATTACATGGGGTAATTCTAAGACTTTCCAAATCTCTCATTCAATGTAGTTAAATGAAACTCAGAGAAATAACCTTATCAGCTTAACAAAATACATTTTATCATGTAAAATTGCCATTTAAAAATGTTATTTGATAAATATGATCAGATCATCATGTGACATCCCTCAAATATTGCTCATGATTCAAGCATGAATCTGCTTTTCCTTTAGATGGCATTCTTGTTTTTCTATAACAATTTGGTGATTATCTTTGCTCATCTGCTTAGACTATATTTATACATTGTAAATAAATGAATTGGCAAAATGCTGTATTTGTTAACAAATTTAATGGATAATGACATGGGAAGAAGATATAAGTTTAGATTCATTTTTAGTAAGGTGAATGGAAAGAAAGAAAGAAAGAAAGAAAGAAAGAAAGAAAGAAAGAAAGAAAGAAAGAAAGAAAGAAAGAAAGAAAGGAAGGAAGAAAGAAAGAAAGAAAGAAAGAAAGAAAGAAAGAAAGAAAGAAAGAAAGAAAGAAAGAAAGAAAGAAAAAGAAAGAAAGGAAGGAAAGAAAGAAAGGAAGGAAGGAAAGAAGGAAGAAAGAAAGAAAGAAAGAAAGGAAGGAAGGAAGGAAAGAAGGAAGGAAGAAAGAAAGAGAAAGAAAAAGAGGAAAGAAGGAAGGAAGAAAAAGAAAGAAAGGAAGGAAGGAAGGGCGGAAGGAAGGAAAAATAATGAGTAAGAAAGGAAGGAAGGAATCTAGGCAGTCAGTAAACCCCAAGTTAACTGGGAAGTTTCTGGGCATTAAAATTTAACTTCCTTTGGAGAAGAGAACGAGAGGGAGAGGTCTATCTGAGTTGCCTAGCTGGCTAGGTCCCCATTCAGGCAGCTCCAACTACTCACAGGTTGTGTTTCTCTTTCATTTTTGTAGAGTACCATGACATCAGGAAAATGATGACATGACTTGCCTTTGACTTTGATTTGAGTGAGGAGGGCTCTGCAAGATCACCAGTCTCACTTTCTCCTCCAGAGCCATCTAGGTCCAGTGCCCTGATATTCATCAGAATGACTGGAGATGAAATTTTGGCCCTTCCCCCCCCCCCCTTTTTTTTCTAACTAAAAGGGCCATCCCTTGACTCACTTCTTAAAGAGGCCTATTCACAAAATGGGCATTACCTCACTCCAAATGAGTCATGAAAAGACCTTAACATAAAAGGGCCAGGGTCTCCCATTGCATCCTGGGCCATCTCCAGTTGTCCTGAGGAATATCAGGTCACTGGACCCAGATGACTCTGGAGGAGAAAGTGAGGCTGGTGACTCTGCACAGCCCTCCCTTACTCAAATCAAAGTCAACTGCAAGTCATATTTTGCTGATGTCATGGTCCTTTTTGAAAAAGGACAGGGGCAGCCAGGTGGCTCAGCGAGTAAGAGAACCAGCTCCAGTGTCGGGATGACCTGGGGATCAAATCTGTGCTGAGATACTTAGCACCACACCCAGAAATAACTGGCCATGTAACCTTGAGCAAGTTACTTAACCCCGTTAGCTTTAAAAAAAAAAGAAAAAGAAAAAGAAGGACAAATACAGCTTAGCTATTGGTACTCTGAATGTAAAGTCTGTGATTAAGGAGGCAGTTATGTGGCTTAATAGATAGAGCACTGGGCCTGGAGTCAGGAAGACCTGAGTTCACATCCAGCCTCAGACATTTACTACCTGTGTGACCCTGAGCAAGTCACTTAATCTCTGTTTGTCCTAATCAATTGGAGAAGGAAATGGTAAATCACTCTAGCGTATTTGTCTTGAAATCCCCATGGACAGCATTGGGGTACTATGGTTGATGGAATCATGAAGAGTTCGATATGATTGAACAGCAAAAACAGCTGTAAATGTAAAGTTCTTGATTATAAGAAAGGAAAGAAAGAAAGGAAATAGGATTAGTTTGTCATGATTTGTTTTTCAAACTCCATGCTGATTCCTATTGATCTCTGCTTTATTTTCTAAGTACTTGTTCACCAGAATTTTATTAAAAGATCAATGTCAACCTAAAAGGAAGTCTCTAGTGCTGTACTATAGAACTTTGTCCTTGTAATTATCTTACTAGGATTATTAATTACTTGGATACATTTATAGAAGGCCTGCTTAGCATTATTTAACCTATGGTGCCCTCTCTCAGCTTATGGGAATACATGAGTTGGACCAGATATTAGGGGAAGCTTACCTAAATAATTTTCCCCTTGGCTACTTTGCCCCATTTGGAATTTATTTTTGTAAAATCTCTGAATAAAGCTAATATATCTATATCTATATATTGTATCTATTATTAGAAATATATCTACCTACATAAATATATATGTATGTGTGTATATTTGTATATGTACACACATGCATACACACACACATATATATATATGTATATATATTTAGAGTTATTGGTAAAATGACCCCAAGATCTTATAAAAACACTCAAAGGAGCAATTATTATAGAGTACAAGGAAGATTTTTCTGTTCTACAAAAAAAATGTAGAAAATTGAGAGTCTGAACTGGAACCCCTAAATGATACCACAAACACATAAAAGGGTTTACAGTAATATATAAACAATTAAGACAATTCTCATATTCCTCTGGTCAGTATTATCTTTTGCCCAAGATATTCATCCAGTCCAGGAGTTCAGGTTTATGTTACTATCCTGAGAGATTGGAATCTCCTTAAAAGACAAATGAACTTGATGTTGCTAGACAGAAACCCCCTGATATTCAGGTGATTCTGACACCCAATGAATCTCCATAACCTTCTGGGCTGGTGGTGCTATTATGAGGACTCAGGACTGCCATGATGCAGTGACTTGTGGTAGCAGCAAAAGAGCAAAGTCCAAAGTTAGACTACATCATTCCCTTAAGCTATCATCCTATAATTTTGCTTTCATATCCAAAACTCTTTTTTTAAAAAAGCTGTCTATATTTGCCCTGTATGTCTCCTCTTTTTTATTTTTTATTAATTTGTTTGTTTACTTTTAGATTACAAGATTCAATTCCATAATTCCTTGAGTTTCAAATTCTGTCCCCCTTCCTACCTTTCCCCCAATGGCAGCATAGAGTCAAGTATAGGACCTGTAAATACTTTCACATTAGACATTAGTCAGGTTATAAAGATGGATTGTATCAGATGGAATGAAAAATGGTAAAGAGGAAATAAAACCAAACACAAAAAGAAAAAGATCAGGTAGTTTGCTTCAATCTGGATTCAAACTCAGTTCTTTCCAGTTCTTTCTCTGGATGTAGACATCTCTCTTCATCATGAGTCCTTTGAGATTGACTTATATCACTGCATTACTGAGAAGAGTCCAGTCTATCAAAGTTGGTCATCACACATACATTGCGTCTGTAACTATGTACAAATTTCTCCTGGTTCTACTCTTCTCACTCAACATCAGGTTGTATACACCTCTCCAGGTAAATATAAATTCCATCTGCTCCTCGTTTCTTATAGCACAATAGCATTCCATAACATGTATATACCGCAACTTGTTCAGCCATTCCCCAATTGATGGGCACCCCTTTAATTTCCAATTCTTTGCTACCACAAAAAGAGCTGCTATAAACATTTTTGTACATATGGGTCTTTCTCCTACTTCTATGATCTTGTTGAGATATAACCTTAGAAGTGGTATTGATGGGCCAAAGGGTATGAAATTATTTATAGCCCTTTGGGCATAATTCCAGATTGTGCTCCAGAAAGGTTGGATCAGTTCACAATTCCACCAGCAATGCATTAGTGTTCCAATTTGCCCACATCCTCTCCAGCATTTGTCATTTTCCTGTTTTGTCATCTTAGCCAATTTGACTGGTGAGATGTGGTACCTCAGAGTTGTTTTGATTTGCATTTCTCTTATCAATAGTGATTTAGAGCATTTCTTCATGTGCTTATAGATATCTTTAATTTCTTTCTCTGAAAACTGCCTGTTCATATACTTTGACCATTTATCAATTGGGGAATGACTTGTATTCTTATAGATTTGGTTCAGTTCTCCATATATTTTAGAAATTAGTCCATTATCAGAGACATAGGTTGTAAAAATTCTTCCCCAATTTTCCACTTCTCTCCTGATCTTGGTTATATTGGCTTTGTTTGTACAGAAGTTTTTCAATTGAATGGAATCAAAATTATCCATTTTGCATTATATATACTCTCTTATTCTTGTTTATTCATAAAGTCTTACCCTCTCCACAAATCTGACAGGTAAACTCTTCCTTGTTTTCTGAGATTGCTTACAGTATCAACTTTTGTACCTAGATCATGTACCCATTTAGACTTGATTTTGGTATTATGGTGTTAGATAATGGTCTATGCCCAGTTTCTGCCATCCTATATTCCAGTTTTCCCAGCAGTTTTTGTCAAATAGTGAGTTCTTATCCCCAAAACTTGGGTCTTTGGGTTTACCAAACAGATGACTATAGTCATTGACTGCTGAATCTCGTGTGCAATTGATATTTTTCCAATTAGTTAAATCTGACTTTATTTGTGTGAAAAATGTTTTGTAATTTTGATCATATAGGCTCTGGGTCTGTTTTGGCAGGTAGATTCCCAAATATTTTATATTGTCTACAGTAACTTTAAATGGGATTTCTCTTTCTGTCTCTTGCTGTTGAATTTCATTAGAAATATATAGGAATGCCAAGGATTTATGTGGGTTTATTTTATATCCTGCAATATTGCCAAATTTATTTATTGTCTCAAGTAGTTTTTTACTTGATTCTCTAGGATTCCCTAAGTATATCATCATATCATCTGCAAAGAGTGATAGCTTGGTCTCTTCTTTGCCTAATTGGATCCTTTTGATTTCTTTTTCTTCTCTAATTGCTACTGCTAACATTTCTAGTACCAAATTGAATAAGAGGGGTGATAGTGGACACCCTAGTTTCACCCCTGTTCTTATTGGAAATGCTTCTAGCTTATTCCCATTACATATAATATTTTCTGATGGTTTTACATAGAGACTACCTATTATTTTAAGGAAGGCTCCATTTATTCCTATACTTTCTAATGTTTTTAATAGGAATGGATATTATATTTTGTTAAAAGCCTTTTCTGTATTGAGATAATTATGTGGTTTCTGCTAGTTTTATTGTTGATATGATCAATTATACTGATGGTTTTCCTAATATTAAACCATCCTTCCATTCCTGGAATGAATCCTGCCTGATCAAAGTGTATTATCCTTGTGATAAGTTGCTGTAGTTTATTAGCTAATATTTTATTTAAATTTTTTGCATCTATATTCATGAGGGAGATTGGTGTATAATTTTCTTTCTCTGTTTTTTCTCTTCCTGATTTAGGTATCAGTACCATATTTGTGTCACAAAAAGAATTTGATAGGACTCCTTCTTCACTCATTTTCCCAAATAGTTTGCAGAGTATTGGAATCAATTATTCTTTAAATGTTTGATAGAATTCACTAGTAAATCCATCTGGCCCTGGAGATTTTTTCCTAGGGAGTTGACTGATGACTTGTTCAATTCTTTTTCTGAGATAGGGTTATGTAATTTACTTCCTCTTCAGTTAATCTGGGCAACTTTTATTTTTGTAAATATTCATACATTTCCCTAAGATTGTCAAATTTATGTGCATACAATTAGAAAAATAATTCCTAATTATTGTTTTGATTTTCTCTTCATTGGAGGTAGATTCACTCTTTTCATTTTTGATACTCATAATTTGGTTTTCTTCTTTCTTTCTTTTATTATATTGACTAAGGTTCTATCCATTTTATTGGTTTTTTCATAAAACCAATAATTTTATTTGTTAATTCAATAGTTTTCTTAATTTCAATTTTATTAATCTCTCCTTTGGTTTTCAGTATTTCTAAATTAGTATTTAATTGGGGATTTTGAATTTTTTCTTTTTCTAGGTTTTTCAATTGAATGCCCAATTCTTTGACCTCCCTTTTCTCTAATTTAATCATGTATGCGTTCAGGGATATAAAACTTCCCCTAAGAACTGCCTTTAATGCATCCCACAAATTTTGGTATGTTGTCTCATTATTATCATTCTCTTGAATGAAATTACTGATTGTTTCTATAATTTCTTGTTTGACCCACTCATTCTTTAGGATTAGATTGTTTAATTTCCAATTATTTTTTAGTCTGTCTTTCCATGGCCCTTTATTGCATATCATTTTTACTGCATCATGATCTGAGGATACATTTAATATTTCTGCCTTACTGCATAGAATTGTGAGGCTTTTATGCCCTAGAACATGGTCAATTTTTGAGTATCTGCTATGAACAGCTGAGAAGAAAGCATATTCCTTTTTATCCTCATTCACTTTTCTCCAGAGATCTATCAAATCTAATCTCTCTAAAATTCTATTTGCCTCCTTTACTTCTTTCTTCTTTATTTTGAAGTTAGATTTATCAAGTTCAAAGAAGGGCAGATCAAGGTCCCCCACTAGTATAGTTTTGCTATATATTTCTTCCTCTAATTCCCTTAACTTCTATAGGAATTTGGATGCTATACCACTTGGTGCATGTATGTTAAGTAATGATATGGCTTCATTCTCGATGGTGCCTTTTAGCAGGATATAATTTCCTTGCTTATCTCTTTTAATTAGATCTATTTTTGCTTTTGCTTTCTCTGAGATAAGGATTGCTACCCCTGAATTTTTTTTACTTTAGCTGAAGCATAATATATTCTACTCCAACCATTTACCTTTACCCTGTGAGTATCCCTTTGTTTGAAATGTGTTTCTTGTAGACAGCATATTGTAGGATTTTGTTTTTTAATCTATTCTGCTATCTACCTCTGTTTTATGGGAGAGTTCATCCCATTCACATTCACAGTAATGATTACTATCTGTCTCTTTCCCTCCATCCTATTCCCTCCCCAGCTTATGTTTTTGTTTCTTTCTTCTCCTTTTCCCTCCTTAAGGGTTTTCCTTTTGACCACCATCTCCCTCAGTGTTCCCTCTCTTTGACCACCCCTTCTTTACCTACCCTCTCCCCTTACTGATATTTCTCTCCCTTCTAATCCCCCTTCTTATCCCTCCCTTACCCTCCTACTGCCTATAGGACACAATAGATTTTTATACTTATCAGAGTATGTTATTCCCCCTTTTACCCCAAACCAATGAGAGTAAATTTCATACAGTGCTCCTCTCCCTCCCTCCTTTCCCTCTATTTAATGAGTTTTCATGTCTTTTCACTTTAGAATCTTCAACTTAACTGATTATGTTGATCCCTTTTTGAACAAGAACCAGTAAGAATAATGTTCAAATTATGTTCCTCTCCCTCTTTCCTTCCCCTCTGCTATAGTGTGTTTTTATGCCTCTTCGTATGGCATAATTTACCTTTTTCTGTCTCATCCTTTTATCCCTTTGTAGTCCCTTTGACCCCCTTTATAAGGTTTTTTTTTTATCATCAGGTTAGTTCATTTATACCCACATCCTCTGTCTATATATAACCCTTTTAATGGTCATGATCATATAAATTCCGATACTGACAGTTATCAGCTTCTCATATAGGGATGTTCATATTTTGCTCTTCTTGCATCCCAAGTTATGTGCATGTGTGTGTGGGTATGCGTGTGTGCATGTGTGCATCTGTATATGTGTGTGTGTGTGTTTTCCTTGTTTACCTTTTATGTCTTTCTTGAGTCTTGTGATTGGAGATCAAATTTTCCATTGAGCTCTGGCTTTTTCATCAGGAAAGTCTGGAAGTCCCTTATTTCATTAAATGACCATCTCCTTGCCTGAAAGATTATGCTCAGTTTTGCTGGGTAGTTAATCCTTTTTTGCAGTCCTAGCTCTTTTGCCCTATGAAATATCAAATTCCAATCCCTCCAATCTTTTAATGTAAAAGCTGCTAGATCCTTACTGTAGTTCCATGATATTTAATTTGTTTCTTTTTGGCTGCTTGCAGTATTTTCTCCTTAATCTTTTAATTTTGAAATTTAGCTACTATATTTCTTGGAGTTTTCAATTTGGGATCTCTTTCAGGGGGAGTCCGGTGAATTCTTTCGATAGCAGTTTTAGCTTCTGATACCAGGACTTTGGTACAATTTTCTTTGAATCTCTTGGAGGATGTTGTCGAGGCTGCTTTTTTCATCCTGGCTTTCTGGGAGACCAATAATTCTTAAGTTATCTCTCCTGGATCTGTTCTCTAGGTCAGTTGTTTTTCCAGTGGGTTATTTTACAATTTCTTCCAATTTTTTAATCTTCATGTTTTGTTTGATTGACTCTTGGAGCATCATAGAGACCTGAGCTTCAATTTGACTGATTCTATGTTTTAGTGAATTATTCTCTTCAGGTAGTTTTTGAAGGTCCTTTTTAGGGAGGTATTTTCTCTAGTTACTTCACTAATTTTACTTTTAAAGGATTTGTTTTCTCTAGTGAAACTTTTTTTCCAATTTGGTCAATGTAGATTTAAATTTGTCTTCTGCCTCCCTAGTAAGACCTTTAAAATCTTTCTTCAGCTCCTCTTAGAGTGCTTTTTGGGCTTGGGACCAGTTCATATTTCCTTCTTTGGTCTCGGGTGTGAGTATAGAGTCCATGTTGTCCTCTGAATTTGGTTGTTCTTGCTTGCTATAATAAGCTCTAATCAATTCACTTGTCTTCTCCTTCTCCTTCTCAGCTTCCTTCTTTCCCATTGTAACTTTCTGTTTCCTAATTTCTCAGGCTGGGAACTAGGTGCCTGGTTTTTGACTTTCTGCCCTGTAGCCTCTGGGTGTGTAGATAGAGACCAAGGTAAGGGCTCTCAGTGTTTCCTTTAAGTTATGCTGATGCTCACAGAGTACTCTGTGGAGGAGGGGTGGTCTGGCCACTCCAGATTTCTGCCTCTATGCCCCTGGGCTACTGCTCAGGCAGGCTTTTGCTGGTCAGGTGAGGTAGAGCTTGTTGGGACTCCTCCCCCTCTTCTCTTCAGACTCCTTGCTGCCTCAGTTACACCCTTTCTCAATGACTCCCAAGCCCCAGGTTATTTCCACTGTCTCAGGATTTCACTCTGGGTGGGATCACTTTGTCATCCTAGGTTCTAGAAAGTCAGACAAGCAGTTTCTAAACTTCCAGGCTGGGGGCTGATAGCCCCAGAAGAAGCTTCTGTCTTTGCTGGGCCTTCCTGCCCCTCCCCCCCCCACCACCAGCCCTCTCTTACCTGGCTCCAATGAATCTTCCCGACCCTTGGTGAGATGCTGGTGAGATGGCTGTGAATCACCCTTGGGGTGGGTAAGTCCAGCACCTGGAGCTCCTTCTCTCTCTGCTGTAGTCTGCTCTCTCATAGGAGCTGCTGCAGCCCCCACATGCTCTGCGCTCCCTCCGCCCAGACACACATTGGGTACTTTCCTGGGCTGGATTCTGGCATGCTCTGTCTCCCAGTGGATTCTGACACTCCAAAATCCATTCAGATTCACTTTTTAAAGTTTGGTGATGGGATTAATGGAGGAGCTTAGAAAAATTGCTGCTTCAGTTCTGCCATCTTGTCTGCATCCTCTGTCTCCTCTTTTTAACCCTTGTCAGTCCTGCTTTTGGATTCATCACTGAAGTGAAACAATTCACCAGTGATTGCTTAATATCGTCGGCCTTCTTGACCTCTTTGTAGCATTTGATGCTATTGAACATTGCTCCCTGGATATTCTCTCAGGTCTGGGTTTTCATGGCACTGCATTCTCTTGGTTTTTCTCTTACCTGTCCAACCCATCTCAATTTCCTTATTGGATCTCCACCTATACCATATTCTATAATGGTGGATGTATCATAAAGTTAAACTCTATCTTAGGCCATCTCTTATTGCTTTTTATACTTTCTTGCTTGATGCCCTCTTATTCTATGCACTAAATTACCCTCTCTATACTGACAATTCTCATATCTTTATATCTAGCTTTAATCTTTCTTAAAAGTTCTAAGCTTGCATCACCAGTGCTTTTTTGAGTTCAACATCTCAAATGCAGCTCAAGTTCAACATGTCAAAATAATAATTTATTTTCCTCCACCCCCAAACCCACCTATCTTCTTAAACTCTCTATTTATGTGGTGGAAAATATCCTTCCAATCACCCAGATTCATATCCTTAATGTCATCTTCAACTCCTCACTCTTTCACCCTGCAAATCATTCAGTTGCCAGTCTTATCATTTCTACCTTCACAATATATCTCATATCCACTTCCTTTTTGTCCTACTCAGCAAGGACCACAACCATATCTCTGACACTTATCATCTTTCACCTATGTTATTGTAATAGCTTCCTAATTGGTATCTCTGACTTAAGTCTTTCTCCTCCTTTGTCCTTTCTTTCTGCCAAAATGTTTTCCTTAAAGCACAGGTCATTTCTCTAGTCAGTAAACTCCAGGGGCTTATTATTAGCTCTAGGATCAAATATAAATTTTTCTATTTGGTATTTTAAGTCATTCACAGCTTGGTCCCACTTTGTTTTTCGAACTTTATTATAATTGCTCCCATTCATATGTTTATTGGCCAAGGCAAACCTGCCTTCTTGTTCTTCACACAGGATGATCCATTCACCTTCTATATGTCTTTGCATTGTTTATCCCCTAAACCTGGAACAAACTTCCTCCTTATTATTACAACTTATAATCACTCATTTCTTTCAAAACACAGCACATATCCTATATGAAACTTTTCCCCATACTACATTTGATTTGTCTCCTCACCAAATGATCTTGTATTATTCCATGTAATTTTAAATGTACATCTCTTATCCTATAAAGCATAAACTTCTCAAGGGCAGAGACTCTTCCATTTTTTTGTCTTTACATCTCCAGCACCTAGCACAATGCCTGGAACATAATAGGTCTCAAAAAATGCTTGTTTGTTTATTGATTGGTAGCTCAAAAACAGAGTTTTTTAACCTAGGGTCTATAGATTGATAAGAAGTCTGTACCTAGATTTCAGAGGGTTTTGTAGGCATTTATGGGAAAATATCTATCTATATGTCCATATTTCAATGTAATTGGTTGGTGAACTTTGAAAATATATAGACTAATGGTACTGTAAGTGCCTTCTTATTGTAGTGCTCAAAAAGAGATTACTTACCTCCTAGAATAATAAGGAAATCATTTTTCCAATCTTAATTCATTATATAAATGTGAGCTATTGTTATTGTTATAAAAAGAAAATTTTTATTGGATGAAATTTGAGATAACTAATGCACTTTCCAGCTCTGAATCTATGATTCAATTTTATGCATAAAGGTGAAGGAATTCTTTTAAAAGCTACAACTCATTATTTTCATGGAACATTAAATTATAACTATTCCTATCTAAATTAAATAAATATTGAGGTTCTAATGTGTGCATAGCATTGTGCAGGATGCTGAGGAAGGGAGATACTAGTATTTCCATTGAAAAGACTCAATTCATTGTTTTCACAGTTAAATTTTAGAGAAGAAATCATCTTCAGAGTCTTTTTGCCAAAAGGATTTGCTTTTCTCCATTAGAAAAGCATTAATATTACAAATTGTAAAAAATGTAAAGTATAGGACTGGATTGGGACAAGAACTGAAAAATTAACTGTGCTATCATCCTTTCATTCCATTAAAAACATCTATTACTTACAGGAAATGGCTTTTCAGAGGAAGATCAAATTAAACTTCAGTTTTCCTTTGAAGAGCCAGAACTTAATGATGTTTGGGTCTCTCAAAACCATGTGAAAATGTCCTCAGAAACTTGAAGACCATTCTCATGTCTCAAATAATGTCAATACTTTAAGAATATATGATACATATGATGTCTAGTTGTAAAGCTACCAATAGGCAGCTTTCCAGAGGACTGCTACTGTGAACAGCTTTTAATGTTCTGATTGCATAGCAAACTCTCTATTTATTCAATAACAAATGAGAGCAAAACATTTATAGAAAATCAAAATACAGCATTCACAATGTTACAACTTATCACAGAAAATCAAAATAAAGCATTTGCCATGTCACAACTCAACAACTTATCACTAAAATGGCCACATAGTTTTCACCAAAGTGGTCACATAGTTTTCAACAAAGTACATTCATTTAGTCAATCACAAAATCCTTAATTCAATCACAAAGTACAAAGGTCAAAGTTCTCCACCCCTAGGTCACAGTAAATCATAATCTTCTCAGTCAGTACACAGTATCCACGTAGTCTTCTTTCAGCTTGACTCGAGGCTGGCTCCCAGGTTCCATGGTTCCTCTTCCATGGTCCCAGCTCCAACTGTCACCTGGGTTCAAGGTAGGCAGCTCCCAGTTCCTTGTCTAGCTCCATGTCCAGCTCTTTGTCCAGTTCCCATTCCATGTTGAATTTCATAATGTCTAGTCCACCTTAAGACCTTCACACTTCCTGTTTCTGGAAAGACAAAGCTTGACAGAGCCACAGTAACATTCGTGCACATTTCCAGCATTATCATCAATTCACTACCTGCTTGTGAAATCAACTCAGACCCACCAACAAGGTCTGAGAACTCAACACAAATCATCAACATAGAAATCAACACAGAACCACAAACAAGGTCCAAAAGGTCAGCACAAGTCATCAGTAAAGTCCCAGGACCTTCAAAACCCTCCTCTAGGACTTCTGAAAACATAAAACCAGAAAATCCTCTTTCAGGGCTTCTAGTATGTTCCCAGGGCTTCTGTACAAAGTATCACAAACAAACATCAACACAGACACAGCAGACAAACAGAGTGCCTGGATACCACAAGTTTTCTCCTTCTTGACTGCCACCACAAGAGTCCTCTTCTAAGTTCTGCTGTCTCCAACCTGGGGCTCTCCTTATATATGGTCATTAGGTCCTTCCTAGGAGTTCACAAGTTCTAGGGTTCACAAGTTGTGGGGTTCACACATTCTTTTTCTTAACAGACTTGATACGAGGCTCAAAAGAAACTTGAACTGAAACAAGGTATTAATTCAATAGCTGAAACAAGGTGTGAACTACTTCTGTGCTTGCCATTACACTAATGTAGGGACCCCTTCTACTTCTTTAGATTATGATCTTGATAAAGTGTCATCCAATGTTCCTGCAGTTTCCATGTTTGAAATAACGTTTTACTTGGTACTGAATCTTATTTTGATGAGCCTTTTCAAACTTAGCCATGCTAGTCTTTGGACAGGAAACATTTAGTCCATCTGTGGGCTCAAAGTCTTTCTAGTTTGAATAGAACCATGCTCTGCAGCCATTACCTTTGAGAACTTAGGGTCGCTTCTACTCATCTTGAGATATTAAATTAGGACCTTAATGTCAGTTGAGGTTTTACACACATTTTAAAGTTCAAAAATGATGGCAGAAATCACTGTATACATACATACATAGGTACATACATACACATATTTCTGGTTCCTTTTAATCATCCTAAATAATGCAAGAGATATTCTTTGCCAGCTGTACTCCATGGCAGTAATACCATGTAGCTAATCAGTGTTCTCACTGTTGTTACAGGGAGAAGTTAGCTAGGGGATATGCTTTATGATGCTTCAGGGCAACCATTATGCATCCCTGGTTTAACACCATGTAGAGGTGGCAATAAGAAACCTAATGAAGAAATCATCTAGCCTAAAGTAGAAATTCAGGAGAAATCATGCATGGTTGTTTGAATAGGACTGAATACGAATTGACATTTTATGTTATTGACTGTTGTATAGGTGCTATATACTCTCTCATCTTCCAACCATTAGTACTGCTGTGATTCCTTCTGTTTTAGTAGGCAATAGAGTATACTATAACTAGAGTCTCCTCTTTGTACCAGACCTTCTTACAGCTGTTCATAGTATCAATTTCTTACTAAATTACAGTATCTAATATAGTTTCTGAGAAGCTTGGCAGCCTCAAACCCAGATAGAGTTCAGTTATAAAACCCAGCAGCAGCAGGCATTGGCACTTAGAATTCAGGGGGAAAAATGAGTTTTCATTTCTTTTAATTAAAATAAAGTAGGGGTGATTTGCTTGTTTCTTAACTGCTTTGACATATGCACTGAGCCAAATTCTCCTTTATTTGGAAGAGTAACTTCAGCTCTGGTGGACTTTGGGAAGCAAAGATGTTCTAAACACATGTAATTTTCACTGAGCTTTGCCATATGCTACCTGTGGTCCAGTATCCTATGTACCTGGGTGATTTGCAACAACCCCAAATTGGAACATCAGGGGACCTAGCTGTCTTCCTCTTTTGACCTTTCTCATAGCATTCAGGATGTACCTTCCACTTCTTTATCCAAAAAAAAAAAGTATTATAATAAGGCATTGTCTAATGTGAGGTTGTGTTCAGAATCAAAATATCCCATGTATGTAAAACTTCTTTGTGATGGTAAAACACTAAATGTAAGCTCTTTGGAAAGGGCTGTGGACTTGAAGTCAGGAAACTAGGTTCAAGTCCTATTTCTGGCATTTATTACCTTTATGACCTTGGTTAAGTTACTCATATTTTAAACTTCAATTTTGTTACCCCAAAACTATGAAAAAAATACATACCTTGCCTGCCTCACAGAAGCATTATTAAGATGAAATGAAATTATGCTTGAAAAATTAATTATAAGCAATCAGTATACTTAATTGTGGTTGTTTTGTAGTCCCAGGTCTGTTATATATTATCTATATTATATTGGACAAATTTAGTGTCTTGTAGCCATAACTTCAATATGTAAAATGGGGTGTGTATTAAATCACTCTTCTCAAGACTTTGTCTTTGAACTTCTGTGTCTGTCTGTCTTGCTCTCTTCACCCTTTTTATTTGTCATTCACTCCAACTTCCAATCACACTGGCAAATCTGCAAAGTTCTCAGATTGGAGTTTGAGCATAGGGCCACAACTCTTTTTTCAGAATTCTAGGTATAATCTTTCTACTCAAAAATGTAGATTAAAAACTTCTAGAGTGGCTAGGTGGCACAATGAATAGAGCACCTGCCCTGGAGTCTGGAGGACCTGAATTAAAATCAGACCTCACTCAGATACTTAACACTAACTTTGTGACCTTGGGCAAGTCACTTAATCTTAATTGCCCTGCCTCCACCCCTCCAAAAGGAAACAAGAACAACAACAAACTTCATTAGGATGTGTGTCCTTTTAAAGAAATGTCAAAATGACACCATAAATTCTTTTTTATAATTCTTTTTATTTTGTTAAATATTTCCCAAATTGATTTGCCCAGGGTCACACAGCTAGTAAGTATATGAGGCTGGATTTGAACTTTTAATTCCATGCCAGTGTTCTATCCACTGCACCAACTAGCTGCCCTTCTATATGCTAGGTAGTATACTAGTTGTTGATAGATTTCCTGCTAAAATTCACCTGGCTAACTGTGCTCATTGAACCTCTCCAATAATCTTGGAAATGCTTGGGAGTGCAAAATGGATCTGCTTTGTGGGGTTCAGCTTCTTTGTGTCCTATTATTGCCAGGATTCTGAATTCTCTAACAGGTTTAGAGCACAAAATACTAAATTAGAGTGGTAAGAGGAAGGTTACCCCCAGAATCTCCTCATCTCCTAGCAGACGTGGTAGCGCATGGTAACTCTCACTTTGAAAGGAAATAAATGTCTTTTCATTAGAAAAAAAACCCAAATACATGGAAAAAAAATGAACAATCATTTTTTAGAAATTTTGAGTTCCACATTCTCTCCCCTGTCCCTCCTTACTACTTGAGAAGGCAAGCAATTTGATTTTTTATTATACATGTGAGGTCATGCAAAACATATTTCCATTTTAGCCATTTTGGAAAAGAAAACACAAACAAAATTAAAATAAAGATAAGGATTTTTTTAAAAGTATGCATCAGTCTGTATTCAGAGTTCATCAAGTCTTTCTCTGGAGGTGACCATTCTTTTTTTTTTTTTATCATGGGCCTTTGGAATTCTCTCAATCAGTGTCTTGTTCATTTTGCATCCGTTCATATAAGTCTTTCGAGGTTTTTCTGTAACCCATCCTGATCACCGTTTCTTAGAGTACTATAGTACTTCATTACAATCATATATTGCAGCTTGTTGAGCCATTTCCTAATTGATAGGCATCCCCTTGATTTTCAATTCTGTAATAGCCGCTATAAATATTTTTGTAGACTTCTTGGATCTCTTTGGGACACAGACGTAGCAGTCACGTCGCTGCATCAAAGGGCACGCACGGTTTGGTTGCTGGTTGAGCACAGTTCTAAACTGCTCTTCACAATGATCTGTTCACAACTCCACCAGCAATGTACTAGTGTGCCAATTTTTCCACATCCCCTCCAGCATTTGTAATTTTCCTTTTACGTCATATTAGCCAGCCTAATTGGTATGGGGTTATATCTCAGAATTGTTTTTATTTGCATTTCCCTAATTAATAGTGATTTAGAGAATATTTTCATATGACTATCGACAGTTTTGATTTTTTCTTCTCAAAACTGCCTGTTCATATCCTTTGACCGTGTATCAATTGAGGAATAGCTCTTATTTTTTATGTTTGACTCAATTCCCTATATATTTGAGAAATGAGGCCTTTATCAGAGAAACTTGCTACACAAAATTTTTCCCAGTTTCTTGTTTTCCTTCTAATTTTGACTTCATTAGTTTTGTCTGTGCAAAAGTCTTTTAATTTCATCTAATCAAAATTATCTATTTTATTTCTAGAAATCCCCTCTATCTCTTGTTTGCTCATTAACCCTTCCCTTAGTCATATGTCCATTAGGTATATATTTTCCACACTCAACTAATTTACCTGTGATATCTTCCTTTATGTCTAGGAAGCAAGATATTCACAACTTTTAAGCACCAAACATTTATTAAATAAACTCAAATTAATGGTAACCATAATATTTTAATTTACCTGTAAATGTAAGTCATACTCTGCCATCAGTGCACACAGTTTCTATGGAAAGAGAGTCAGCAGTTAAGTTTACAGAAACTTGTATAAGAGGTACATGATTTAGGAAGGTACTCAGGATACTCATAGCTCAGGACTATAGGACTTGATTTCCTTGGAACAAACTGTCCATACTAAAAATTCCCTATTGAGTAAAGTCTCAATTCTGCTGACTGCAATTCTTGAGATCCTCTTCAGCTGACCTCAAAGGTGGTATTATGGTCGTTTAACCACAACGATTTCCCATAAGCTGAAGATATGCAGAGCTATTTGGTTCATTTCTCTTGAATGGGATCTAGGTGGCAGTAGTGGTCAAGGAAGACAAGTGTTTCTTTCCCTAGACACTCTTCTCACAGCAGATGATTCTTCCCCTCCCCCCCATCCAATCAGCTTTCAGAAGCAATGTATTTGTTCCCCCCTTCAATGAATTTGCAGTAGCTAAGTCTGTCCATTCAGTTCAGTAGGAATAAAGGTAGCTTCTAAGCTTCTCTCAGCTCTCAAAAGGGCTGCTGTTCTCTGAATCATCTGCTCTGTCTATAAAGACATCACTGGGCTCCAGTCCTTTCAATCAGTAGGGTGCAATCTCAGTTTCTTCTCCTTTGCTATGCTGCTTCAGTTTGTTTCCTCTTTCCTCAGCTTTTTCCATATTCTCCACTTCTGTTTTTGACTGACTTCTTCCTCAAAGTGGATATCCTTGTGTAAAATGACTTGCCCTTATCTCACAGTGATAAACCGAAATCCACATTTCTGTCAGACCTTTTAAAGAGAAGCAAAATACCATTGTTCCATAGTCTCAAAAATTTATAGTTATTGGTTTATTATGTTTATATGTAATTTTTATATTGGATTATAAATTATACTTATAGTTTCTATAGCTATTCACCAAAACATTATAATGATAATATATAAATAGGAAAAAATACTCTTTGGGTACCTTTATTTTGTTCTCAAATCAAGCCTATTTTAGAGTATATTATTTTGTTACCTGAACTCCAAACTGAATGTCTTTGCTCCTCAACATGCCTCTCCACCTCGGGCTGGGGTGAGTTTCTTGCATGTGGGAACAAGCCTCTCTGTCTGCTGGTATTGCCATAGGGTGTGTATATGCTTTGTCTGTTTGCTTCATCCACTTATGCTCTGAGGGTTTTTCTCTCAGGTCCTTTTAGAAATATCTATGTTTTTCCCCAAATACCTTTCTTTGAGGGGCTACTTTCATGTCCTCTTAGAACAGTCTATGTATCTGCTCCTTTCCATTCATAAAATTGTCCAAATCTCAAGGGGTGGGGTAGAGTGGGGTAGCACCTTACACTATGGTCCTGTGACCTATTAATCTTTTCATGCTTATGAGCTCATCATTGCCTTAAAAGTAAAGCTCAAACCTTGCTATGGGGCTGTGTGGCATATGAAGGAGAACATTGACTCTGAATTATAGAGCACCTCAGTTCAAATCCCATCTCTGTTATTTGCCACCTGTTTGACCTTGGACAAGCTACTTAATCTTCCATGACCTTATTCTCCTGGTCATTCTATAATGAGGGAATTGGGACAGCTTCTTTCTTATGTTTCTTCCACATCCATGAGCCAATGATTTTATACACATATATAATATGCAGACATACATACACACATATGTGTGTTTGTCTTTCTATCTCTTTTAATGCAAACTACAATATAAACACACATGTCAGATACTTAATAAAATATTAGTTGAACTAAGGAGAAAGAAATTTGTCCTATATTTGCAAAAAGCAAATATTGATAATTATCAAATAAAGCGAGAAAGAATTAGATAGCTCTTCAGGTGTATACTCTTCCAATAATAACATCTAAATGCTTACATTTAGAATATATTTTTTGTGGAAGAAAGAATTACTGGTAGACAAGAAGCATATATTTCTCAGGAAGAAGCAGGGACCAGTAGACAGTATTGAGTTTGGAACCACAAAATCTGGCATTGAATCTAACTTAACTAGTTGTGTCAACTTGAGCAAGTCACTTAATGCCTCCATGTCTCAGTTTCCTGATTTGTAAAAAGAAGTGAATTGGCCAAATGGACTCCAAAGAATTCTCCCAATATTAAATATATCATTTAGTTTTATTCTACTTGAGAGAGAAATGTGTAGATTTCCTTCACACCGAAAAGTAATGACTCACCTATTGTAGTCCTCTTCTCCTGGAAGAAAGAATTGCTGATAGACAAGAAGCCTATCTTCCTCAGGGAAACAGCATGGAACAGTAGAGAGTTTAAGTTTGGAACCACAAGACCTGGCTTTGAATCCCACTTAATTTGCTAGGTCAGCTTGGGCAAGTCACCTTACCCGTCTAGGTCTTAGTTTCCTCATTTTTTAAAAGAAGGGGTTGACCAAATGACCTCTAAGAACTTCCTATTTAAAGTCTAAGAAATTTAGTTTTATTCAGCTTTAGAAGGAAAAATATAGATTTCCTTCATACTTAAAAGTGTAATTTGTCCTATTGCAATTATCTGAAGACAATTATTTTATCAGCAATTGGATTTTGACATTACAATCTTTATAATCATAATTCAATATCCTTAGTTCAGAAATAAGAACCACGTACGCTTTTTCCCCCTTCAGTAATAAGCTTCTGCTCAAGTAGGATTTTCCAATAGCTAAAGTGAGCAATAATTTTCTTGAAAGAATTTAGCCATAAATAACATACCGAGCAGATAAAGTCTGAATTTTCTCATATCTAAAAGTAAAATCCTTTTTGCCTTTTAGCATTTTCTATACATCTGAGGCTTATTTTTTCTAATCATGCTTAAACCTGAGACTCTGGATGCCCTGTGGCAAGGGCACTAAGGTAGTTCATTTAGCTGATAGGTCTCTGAGAGACCAATTGAAGTGATTCACATACAATGGAAGGAAAGAATTGAATCCACACTCTTTACTGAATTATATCAGAGCTAAATCAAGAGGGCAACAATATAGATATGGTAGTATTTCATTTGGGAAATATTCATTGAAAAATTGGACAGAAGGTAATTTGGAATCTGCTGGTACAACACCCTAATTCCTTTAGTACTACCCTCACCTTCAATAATTAACACTGCAGTCTTTTCTACCTAACTAGAGAACTGAAAATAGCCCTACTCTAATTTTAGAGCTGTATACATCTGTCTTCTATATATCCATCTGTCTTCCTCTGTCTTCTATATATCCATCCATCCATCCATCCATCCATCCATCCATCTATCTATCTATCTATCTATCTATCTATCTATCTATCTATCTATCTGTCTGTCTGTCTGTCTGTCTGTCTGTCTGTCTGTCTATCTATCTATCTATCTATTATCTATCTATCTAATCTATCTCTTATCTACTCTCCTACCTGAGATTTAATCACCATAGGTCACTCCTGTTGAGGAAGTACCTCTGTCAGTACAGATCCATATTTTATCTGCAATTTATGTTCTTGGAGAATGACTTTTCCAGGTTCCCATAGTCAGTATATGTAAGAAGCAGGACTTGAACCCAGGTTTCTCTCACTCTAAGCACAGATCTCTGTCCATTAATATACTATGCCACATACACATATATACCTATATTCATTACATCTTCTACACTGAATCAGAATCCCCAAGATGCTTCCTATATAGATGGCAGCAGAAACCAATTAATTTTGAGATGTATTTATTAAGTACCTACTAAGTTGTAATAATCACAAATTAAATTTTTTGATGTTACAATTACTGTTTGATATTGCTTAATGTCATAGATATTGTTTAGTATCATATTTATAATGATAAGATTCTGATATGGAATCACTTAGGCCAAGTACCCCTTGTGCTCCTAGAAGGACAGAAGCAAAAAGGCAGTTGTACTTTTCCACCGTTGACTCTACTTCAGGTGGATAAGATTTGCAACTTTTGGTTGGGTGACCTTGAGTCATTGGCCTCTTGCTACCTTAATAGTGGATCTTCCTACCAATTTGTGGTTCTGATAAAAGAATTCCTCCCACCTGAGCTTTAACCAATTCTGGTATTAATAAAGGATCATGAAAATTCTTCCACTACAACTGAGTCTGATTATTAATATTCCCTCCTACATTTGGTCTCGATTACCTGTTCTCAACCAAGCCTATTGTAGAGTATATAATTTTGCTACCTGAATTCCAACTTTGAATGTCTTTGCTCCCCAACATGTCCCCCACACCTCAGGCTGGGGTGAGTTTCTTGCATGTCTGGACAAGCCTCTCTGTCTGTTGGTATTGCCATAGGGTGTGTATGTGCTTTGTTTGTATGCTTGCTGCATCAAACAATACCACTCACAATTATGTCATTTTCCTGAATACCAATTTTCTAGAAATCCAGAACCCAGGTATTTGCTTTAACCTGAGTCTGTGAGGAAAAATAAAACATTAATGCAAAGCATTTTGTCAGTCACTAGGGAAAGGAGGAAAAAAACAAAACAAAACAAAGCAATTCTTGCTCTCAAGGACATTGAATTTTACTGGTAGGACATGCACAGATAAATTGAAACATAATTTGAGGAAGAAGAACACACTAATGATTGTGAAAAAGAGGAAAATCTTCCTGTAGGAGGTATTACCTGAACTGATCCTTGAAAAAAGGTAAAGCTCACCAGGAAGAGATGAGAAGAGAGTGAGAGTGTATCCAGGACAGCCTGTGCAAAGACAAAGACTTAGGCAATAGAATTCTGGTTTGAGGAACAAAAAATAGATTCATTTGACAGAAATGTAGTATGTGTGAAACAAAATGATGTGAAATAAAGGGTTTAAAGGCATCAACAGCAGCAGCAGCAACAACAATAAAACAGCAGAGTTTGTATTTTATCATAGAGACAGTAAGCAGCTACTGAAGATTCTTAGGTATCATAGTGACATGATAAGATCTATGGTTCAGGAAAATTATTTTGATAGCTAAATGGAGGATGAGTTGGAAAGGGGAAAGTCTAGAGGCAGGGGATCCAATGACAAACCTATTGCAAAAATCTAGTAAATAGATGTGATGATTCAATAAAAAGTGGTGGCTGTGCAAATGGGAAAAAAAGATAGATGTTAAAGACATGGTGGAAGTACCTTGACAATACTAGTAATTCACTACATATGAAGGTATAGGAGACAGTGAACAGTTAAGGAATTGAAGAGAACTTCAGGAACTGAAAGAATGGCAGTATCTCCAGCAGAAATAGTTAAATAGGAAGGAGTATAGTTTTGGGGTGAAAATAATCAGTTCCTATTTGGACTTTTCTAGTTTGAGATGCCTGTAACATATGCAGGTGGATCAGGAAGTTGGTGCAGGACTAGAGTTTAAAAGAGATAGGAAGAATGTATATAGATATGTTAAAGTTACGTGCGTAGGGATAATAGTTAAACCCATAGAAACTGGTGAGAAGATCAAGAGAAAAGGGGGAAAAAAGTAAAGAAGACCCAGGACAGAAAGCTATACTTAAGTAGCAGAATATGAATAAGGATAACATGGAGAAGAGTAGGAAGGAAACAATGCCACAAAAGCAGAAGTAATAGCAGAAGTCCAAGAGGATGGGTAATCACCTGTGTCAAAACCTGCAAAGAGGTCAGGAAGCATGAAGACTGAGAAATTAGCGGTATATTTAGCAATTAGACCTAAAAAGACAGACTGAAGTCATATTCTGAAGGGATTTACATGTAAAAAAAGTCTGGATTTTATCCTAGAGGCAATAGGGAGTCATTGAAGATTCTTATCCATATAGTAGTGACACAATGAGAGCTGTACTTTAGGGGAAAAAAATTTGCTAGCAGTGTAGGCAATGGTATTCACTTGGGAGAGAGCAATTTCTATTGACTGTGGAATCTGAAAGTAGAATGGAAGTGAGTATTCCTCTCTAGGTTCCACTATTGGCTTTCTGGAATTTTCTCTTCTACACTGAATCCTCCTTTCCTTGGAAGTTGACTTTACTTCTGGCTTTCCTACACTGGAAGTAGTTTCCTTCTGTGTCCCCTTGTTATGATTGGCTTATTCCTTTCCAGACATGTATTCACTACTCTCCAGGCTCTATTCCTGATTCTCTGGACTTTCTGTACTTCAAGTACTTCCTTCCCTCCTCCCCCTTAGTCTTCCTCTTATGTGTTGTCTTCTCCAATTAAAATATAAGCACTTCAAGGACAAGAATTGAGTTCTTTCTCCTTGTATTTATATTCCTAGCACTTAGCACAATGACTTGTACATAATAAGTACATAATAAATACTTATTCACTTGGTTTGAGTAGGAGGTGAGAAAATTAAGGCAACATACATTCAAAAGAGTTTTTAAAAAATGTCCCTAGGGATTTGGCTGTGAAAGAGACATAACAATGGCTTTAGGGTTTGGAAGAGTCAAATAAAGGTTTTACAAGCATGTAGGAGACTTGTGGTGCATGTGGTACAGCTTGCAGGCTGAAGGGAAAGGCTAGTACATAAGGAAACATTGAAAATGAGAGAGGGAATGATGAAAGAGAGAGAAAGGGAAGGCATTAAATCCAATTTAAAAAGCTTTTACCAAGCACCTATTAGGTGCAACTGCTAGGCACTAGCAACTGGGTCAGTTTTGTTATAACATACAATTGTGTGTGAACATGATGTGAAATAAACCTGGTAATGAAGGTTAGAGCCACAGTGTGAAGGGCTTTGAATGCTAAAGAAAGGAAATATTTAAAAAAATGTCTTAGTGGCAGGAGAGTGACATGATCACAGCTTTGTTTTAGGATGATTATTTTGGAACCTGAAATGTTTTTTAATCCAAGGAGACATTGGAAGATGGTGAAATTAAATTGATGGGCAAAAGCAGGAAGAAATAACACAGAAACACAATGTATTTCTGTCAGGTGAAAACAGTGATATGTATTACTGCAATGTAAGTTGCAGTTGTAAAAAGATATATAAGAGCTAAGCGGGTCTTTGTTCTCTGCTCACTCAAGGGTGAATGCAAGGAATGGTGGAACCTGATTTAATGAAGAAGAAAATTGCTGCATTCTGCTGAATCTCAAGATTGAATCTGCTTATATTTCCTATGTGCTAACATAGAAGGCATGATGGTAATGAGGATATAGGTTATAGTAGTTCTCTGTTTCTGCAAGCAAGGAAAAGTCTGAAACAGTAGATACAGCACTGAAGCTAGTAGCTGGTATAAATACCCAACCAAAGTTACAACTTAATAAAGACAGGCCCTTTTCCACCTAGATAAAATTAAACTGTAAGAGGTCTTAGATGCTTGCATCAGGATGGAGTATACCTAATTATGACTGAGAAAAAATACATGTGTGTGTATGTGTGTGTATCTGTCTTTCAAATCTGATTAAATACCATTTAAACTAAAATAAAATGAGCAGGAGAAAACAACTGGAGTATCCTTTTAGTGTATTCTCCCAATTCTCACACACAGTTTAGAAACTGGTGTATTACTACCCTAGGTTCAAGATTCTCTGTGGAACTGACACTCTTTAAAATGAATCTCATAAGCCCCCACCATTGTGTTCAACTTTAATAAAGAGCTAGTAATAACAAGCCCAAAGTAAAGGCATTTACAAAAACAAAAATTTGTAAATTTACTGAAAAATATCCCCCCTCATAAACCTGGGGTATATTCTTCTACACATACAAGCAGCATCTGTAGAAAGATTGAGAACACTAGTAATTATATATATATATGTATATATATGTATTATATATATATATATATATATATATATGTGTGTGTGTGTGTGTGTGTGTGTGTGTGTAGGGAACAAATGTGACTAAAGTGACTCACACCTCTGGCACTGCGTGATTCTGATGTCTTGTGGTTTCTTTATCCTGAGCACTGTGTCTCTGCTGGGAAAGTTGCTTTCCCTAGGCATGCTCCTTTCTGAAACTCAACTGGACTTCACACTTGTACTCTCGATAACTGATCTCTGCTTTGTGTGTTATTTTCTACCAGGTGAGTTTTCAAAGGGAAAAAAAAGATGAAGAGTGATTTCCTCTTAAAGGCTGAAGTTTTATTTCACTGCTATCTCTCTTTTTCATTGCAAGAGATGACTTCTTAAAAGAACTCACTGCAAGTCATACTAGCTTACTTTCTAAAGGCTACTAAGAATGGGGCTGATCCTTTACATAGTCAATGACTAACTGTCCTATTATTCCATCAAACTGATGAAGGAACAGATTTTCTAAAGCATTAGAAAAATGCAAATAATTCTTTGCAAGCTGTGAATGGGCCAATCCCAATTTTAAACCTTCTTACCAAGGAATAGACTCAGTCTATGACACACTAAGGGTCTTGTGTCATTGGAAAAAGTTCACATTGACTCAAAATCTGAACAAATGAACCCTTCATAAGGACTAAAAGTGACTATTATAAATAAAATTGTAACTTTTTGAGATTTGCCTAAGGCACTGAGCAGTTAAAGGATTTGCCCATGTTCACAGTGGTAGGATTTACAGTAGGTCTTCCTGATTCTGTGGCTAGCTCTCTGTTCACTACAACATGTATGCTATGTCAGAAAAGAAAGATATGATATATTTCCTTTTTCCAAGGAATATGGCTTATTAGGGGAAGAGAAAATATCCAAAACCTTCTGAAAGTTTAGGCAAGGTGTTACAAAAAATTTGAGGAGGAAGAACTACTTACACATGGTAAGTGCCAGGGGAGTCTTCAAGAAAGAAGTGGACTCTGACTGGGGCTCTGGAGGAAGAGTGAGGTGTGGAAAGATGAAGAATTGGGTTGGTGGACTGGTTAGGGGTGTATTTCAAACTTGGAGAAGCATAAGAAGAAAAACACAGAGATGGGAAAGGGCAGAATGACCCTACATAGAAGAGAATAGTCTATTTTTCTACCCCTGGAACAAAGTAAATAGTAAGGAGAGCATGAGATCTGGTTAGGTTAGAGCCAGATTGTGGATAAAGTTTGTATTTTATCTAGTAGACAATAGGGAGCTACTGAAATTTTTTGAGGAACAGAAATGATAAGGTTTTTGGGGGTACAAGAACCCCAAAATATCAAAGTACAGGCCAAGGTCATCTAGAATGAATTCACAGACTCAAGCAATCTTTATGTCAAGTGACAAAAGTTTATTGTAATGCTGTACAATGGGTATGACTCTTTTCTTTTTCCTTAATAATTTGTTTTTATTATTTATCAAATGCTTTATTAACTTCTAGTTTATATCATTCATTTCTGCAAGATTTTGAGTTACAGATTTCTCCCCATTTTTCCCCCTACCCACCACCCCAAAATAGTGATCCCACTGGATATCCCCTCCTCCAATCTGCTCTCTCCCATATCTTGTCCCATACCCCCTCCAACTTTCCAGTAGGGCATGGTGGATCTCTATGCCCCAGTGCCTATATATCTTATTTCCCAATTGCATGTAAAATAATAGTAATAACAGTATATATATATACATACATACATACATACATATATATACATACATACATATATATATATATATATATTAAACATTTCATTTTGAGGCTTTGAATTCCAGATTATTCCCTTCCTACCTTATCACCCACCCTTACTGGGAAGATAAGCAATTCTATATAGGTTGTACATGTATAGCTATGCAAAACATTTCATAGTGGATATATTGTAAAAAACTGACTATATTTCCCTCCCTCCTATCCCACCTCCCACTTGTTCTATTCTCTACTTTGATCCTGTCCCTTTTAAAAAGTGGTTGCTTCCAACTTCCCTCACCCCCCAGACAGCCCTCTTCTCCATCATTCCCCCTATCATCCCCTTCCCCCCTACTCTCCTGTAGGGTGAGATACCCTATTTAGTGTGTATGTCATTCCCTCCCTAAGCCAAATTCAATGAGAATAAATAAATAAATTCAATGAGGATCTTCCCCTCCTAGCTTTTTTTAGAGAACAGTCTTTGCCTCCTTCATTTAATCTTATTCAGTTGTATGTCATTACATCATCTCCTTGATGTCATAGTTCTCTGTGAGAAGGAAGAACAAACAGCAGCATCATAATCTAGTCATTAGTTAAGGCATCTCAATTCTACCTCCATAATATTTCCAAGATCCATCTCCTTCTCTTGTCTTACATAGCCACTATACTCATTCATGCACTGATTTTCTTTCACTTCCTTAGCCTTCTAATCTTGTTCTCTTTGCTTCCAGTTTCAACCTTTCTAATCCATCCTCTATACAACTGCAAATTTTATTTTACTGCTACATAGACCTAAATAGGTCATTTCCTAGCTCAAAAAGCCCTCGTAGCTATTTTGTGACCTTATAAAATATGTTTGATCTTTAAAGACCCTCACAATTTGGTCCCAGACTACTTTTTCTACTCATTTTGTACAATGTTTTCCTTTGTTCCCTCCATTTTCAAGGTAAGCTGAACACTTTTTTATACCTAACATAAGGTATGCCATTTCTTATCTCCATGCTTTCCCCTCATGACTAGAATACATTTTCTCCTTCTGCCTAGTAGAATTTCAAGCATCCTTTGAAATTTCACTAATACCATCTCCTATATGGGTTTTTTTCATGACTCTTCCACCCCTAATTATGAGTGCCATTTCCCCCAGACATTATTTTGTATTTATTTCATATGTATATTTTAAATTTATTTTCCATGTATGTGCTTTTTCCCAAAAAATAGAACAAAAGGTCTTAGGGCAAAAACTACTTGGTTTATGTTTGTTTTTTATATTTTTGTGTTCCCAGCTCAAAATTCAATGCATATCAGTGCCTAATAAATGCTAATTGAATGTTCAATCAATGAAATATTTATATACAAGGAAACCTGGAGTAAAAACTTAGGGAATTTTTGTTATTTAAAAATCAGGATTTTGTTGGTACTGTATGTGGTTACTGTTGGAACATACAATATGAGGAGGTAGAACATTAGAATTAGAATAGAAAGGCCTCAAATTTAGGCTCTGTCAATTGCCAGCTGGATGACTTTGGGTATCCTTTTTTTTGGAACAAATCTTAACAAAAAAAAAATAAACAAAGAGCTTTAGATTCACACACACACACACACACACAAACACAGAGGGATATATGTCTATCTGTCCATCACCTCTCTACCAATAATTCATATCTTAAACTGTTATAACAAATATTTATCACATTTCTCCTTCAGAACTGTTAAAGATATTGTTGATTTTCTCTGTTATCTGTTAAAGTCATGGCACTCTTTAAACACTTGGACCATATTCTTCCACACAATTTGCTAAAGTTCAAAACCCTCTTTGCTTTGAGGATGTTTCCCCAAATAAAATAAAATTTACATAGTTTCATATTGGACATGATTCTTTTCTGAGTAGTACCTATATTCTCAATCATTGAGTCAATCATTGCCACATTTACCTATACTTCCACACAAAACAAGAAACGGGAGCTCTTGCTTAAATTTAAATTTCTTGTTTGAAAGCAGAAGGTGAGGAAGTTCAATAGACTTCTAGTTTGGTGCATCTCAGTGAAAAGGAGAGGGAGTTGAAAATTATTTTTTAACAATTCTGTAGAAACACATTAGAGAATGTCTGGAGATCATTTGAAAAAATTGGGCCACTTGTCTATGGGAATGTTATAGAATAATCTAGTTTGCTGCATTTGTTATGCAGGGAAATCTCAACAGAATTGCCTAAAAGCTATGCATTAACTTAAAATTTAAGTTATTGGATAAATTTTAAGTGAGGTTGTTGGGTTAAGAAGCATGTTCTTTTATTTAAAAAGTAAAGAAAATTCAGAGGTTTGGAAAGTAACATTGTTTTATTTAAATAGGAGTCACATTTGTGTGAATAAGGTTAAAGGGATTTTGAAAATCACATCTATATTTTATAAAAACTTCCCTAGTTAATTGCCTACTGAATGTAAGGAAAATATTTTATGTATGTTTTTTTTTTTTTTGGTAAAGCAATGTGATAAACTAGAGCCTAAGTAATCACTTTTTAAAGGAAGTTGTAGGCAATAATAATAAAAATGATGATGATAATAATAAAAACACTGCACTATTCAAACAAATCTGTCCTAAACCAGTCTACCTTGCATTTGGCTAATCTTATGAGATAATATTTTGAGGCAGGTAAGGGGTAGAGTGCAGCATGATGGCACTTTAGGATCTAGGAATCAAAAACAAATGCTGGTATTGCAGAAATAGCTCACCCAGGAATTTCCTGATCCCAAACAATTGACTCAACTATCTCCTATACTCCTGAGGGAATCTGGGAGGCTTAGCTAAAGAAAATTGACTTCCCACCTTGACCAACAGGTCCCTTCCCAACAAGGGGACAGGGTAAGAGGAGAGCATAAGGAATGAATGTTCAAACAACAGATCCTCAAGTAGGCAGGAGACTGGGTATGTCTGGAGACATCCCTTAGTTTCCCCTTCCATTCCCCTGACCTGACTGGTCAAGGGGAGGGTAAAACCAATTGGTTAGAACAGAGAACTTAGCCATAAGTGGGTAACCTTACCTTCAGCTTCAGTGCTTGCCCAGGTTTCAGTGAGAGATGGAGAAAGTGGGGTCACTGCCAAGCCCCATGTTTCCCCATCACTCCATGTTTCCCCACCACTCCAAGACTGGAGGACAGTGTACTGGGAGGTGGCTTTACCACTTTTCCAACCCCAGGGACAATCCTTCCTCCTATGTCCCTCCTGGTCAGATGGGCATGGTTCTAGAGTCGTTGGTTCCTGGGTCTCCCTCTGGGGAGGGGGTGCCCTAGAGGGATACTTCTTGGATCAGTGATGCTCCTTGTGGCATCAAAAGCAGGTTTTCCCACTGCCCACGTGACTGGGCTTCCTCCAAGGAGGGGGGTCCCCCAGAGGGGTTTTTCCTGGTCATGGCAGCAGCCAAGAATTGAGCATGCTCTCTATCTCTGGTTCATTCCCTGCATTCTTTCTCCTCTGCTGCAACCAGGTATCTGTTATTAAAGACTCCAAAGGCCATCTTCAGTAATTGGGCCTGAGGTGTTTAGGGTCCCATTGCCAATTTCTGCAGTTTCCTCCTAATATCTGGGGTAGAATGATAAATGAAATACATGTTAAGGATTGCTGCCCCTTCTATAGAGTCAGAATCTAAATTTGTATACCTTTTAATAGCTTCTACAAGTCTATCTAGGAAATGGACAGGGTTTTCTTTATCTGAGTAATTTTGCTAATTTTCTGATAATTTACTTGCTTTTGAAATGCAATTCTTAGGCCTACTAACAGGCAAAGTACCATATGGTCTCTCTTTTCCCTATCCTCCCAAGTTTGGTAATCCCATCCTGGGTCACTAGTGGGAATGGCAGCTGTTCCCAGGGGGTATTTTCTGGGGTCATTGCTAGATAAACGATCCCCAAATTTTGGGGTTTCTTCCCACATTCTCCTCCTTTCCTCTTCTGGAACAACAGGTAGAGAAGAAGATATGCAAATCATCCCAAGAAAGCTAGAATTGTAGGGATATGTCCCAAAAGCCTTCAGTAAACTTTGTTGGATTTTCAGGGAACTTCCCCCATTTTTCTTTAGTTTGATGGAGATCTGAAATGGAGAATGGGGCATGTACTAGTTGTCCCACCTGAGACAACCACTTCCCTTAGGGGAAAAAGCCCTGAAGGTGCTGTGGGGACAGGGGCTTGGGAAGGGAGATTGGAAGCCCCCCTTCCTGTGAGGGAGTGACTGGGGGGTGCTGGCTGAGCTGGATCAGACTGTAAGACCAGGGGATCCTGATGGCAAGGGGTAAGGTCAGCCAGAACATGAGAAGTGGAAGGGGTCAGAATAGGAGATGCCTCTAATACTGACATGGGGGTAGGACCTGAGGCCTGAGTAGGTGTTACCTTATAGGGAAGGGCCCCAGATAGAGGCACCTCAGCAAGACCAATGGCTGGGACATGAGCAGGGGTCCCTGAGGGGGGAGGGGCCATTCTGGGAGAAGCAGGGTAGGAAATATGGATGGTGAAGGAAATGAGGGGTGTTTGGCTAGAGGAAAAGAGAAGGGAAACCAAGGGGAAAAGGGTGGGGGAGCTGCCTCAATGAGACTGGTGACTGGGATCTGAGAAGGAGTTGTTGAGGGGGAAGGGGCTGAGGCTGAAGCCATAGGAAGGGGGTCTTTTAGTTGGACCCCATTGCCCCTTTGTGGAGGGGCTCTAGCTTCAAGCATCTCAAGATCTTTCCTGAGAACTGTCTTCTGAAAAAGTTCAATAAAGGCCATTAAGTAGGCAACTTCTATCCATCTTCCTTCTCTGTGACAGTATAATTCTAACTAAAAGAGAGTATTATCTTTTAAAGTCCCCAAAACAGGTCACAATTCATGGTCCTTTAGGTGATACCAAGGCCAAACAGTATCGCAAAAAAAACCACCTACATTTCCTTTTTAAGTTCTCCAGAATAAAATTTTTCCAATGTTGTAAAAGGCAACCTAAAGGTGAACTTTTGGGAGCTACAGGCCTAGGGCCTGGAAGTCCCTTCCTCCATAAAGGAAGGTTTGGTAGTAAGCCTTGAAAAGCAAACAAAACAAAACCCACAAAAAAGTACCTGAAGTTTTCCCAGTTCCCTAAGGCCGAGAGAATTGAAAGAATCTGGCTTATACTTCTGGATAGGCTATCTGTCCTTGTCCTCCATTCTTCAGAAGCTGCATCCAGGTCCATGTTCTCCAACATAACCAAACTGGACTGAGAACCTCAGAGTGTCAGGCTGAGTATGAGACAGCCTCCTAGCTGTCTGACCTAATTGGACCTGAGAGTTCAGGCCCTCCAAAACACAAAAACCTACCACAAAAGAAACTCCACCTCCAAGGTACTTGGAGAAGAAGAAGGGAATAGGGAAAGAGAGAGGCTTATATACCTTCCAGTCCTGGTTGGAGAAGATGAGATTAGTAATGTTTCCTGGTCAGGGAACCATAAAAATGAAGAGAGTTACTATAAAAATGAAGAGGTTTAGGTTTAGGGGTTCTAGAGACCCCAAAATACCAAAGTGCTGGGTCCTGCCAAATGAATTTGACTCGTCTTCCCTCAGCCAAACAAAATTAAAGTTTATTAAAAGTTCACCTTATTGGGTAGACTCTTAAGGAGTCTCGGTATCTGTAAGGCTTGTATTGGACAAGTGGGCTTGTATTGGACACAAAGCAAGTCAGTGCTAGAAAATTCTATGGAGCTGTCACACCACATGGAGGCAAGATGGGGTCTTATATACAGAAAGGTTGTGGGAGGAATCTAGGGGTGTTCTAGGGGAGGAGTTTGGGGAGGATCTTCTGGAGGAGTCAATGAGGTCAGACTCCAGTAATGAGTGATTAATGGTGGGAAGTTGCTGGAGGCTACCTGGAGCTGAGGGACAATGGTGGGCTAGGCCAGTTCAAGGGTGTAGCAGATTTGGGTATTGGGAGGATCAAGGGTGAGAAATTGCTGGACAAAGGAGAGCTAAAGGTTTGGGCAGAGCTACAGTGAAAGGCTTATGGCATCAGGCAAACGCCTTACTTGTGAAGATTCAAGAACAGTTCAAGGGGATTCTCAGAGCCTGACTTCATCAAGAAACACCAGTTAGTATCCTGTCTTAGAAGCTGAACAACCAAGTAGCCCTAGGTGAGGCACTTAATCTTTCTTCATCTCAATTTCCTCATCTGTAAAGTAGGAATAATAATAGCATCTACCTCACAAAATAGTTGGGAGGATTATGTGGGATAATATATAAATGATTTTGATAACATTTAAGCACTCTAAAATGATAGGTATTTTTGTTATTGTTATTATTCTTATATTAAAAGTAGATTTACTCTTATGCTTTGGACTGTAGTTTCCAGCATACTGTGTAAAAGCCCAAATGACCATATTCCATTTCTATTTGCTTAATCTTATTAGTTTAAATCTTGGATTCCAGTAAATCCGAAAAGGATTAATGGCCTAACTTGCAAGGATAAACTTGTAAATGTAACAAGTCACTTACACTGCCTTATAAATAAAGTCAAATGATTGAACTGAGATATTCACAAAAAATGATGATGATGATGATGGTTATCAGTATAATGATGACAGATCTTACAAGCCTTTTTTTAAATTGGGGAGTAGTAAGTTTAAAGGGACTTTGGAGATTATCAAATTAAATTCTTTTATTTTCTAATGAGGAAATAGAAGCCCAGAGACGTTAAATGACTTGGTCAATGTCATATAGCAAGTAAAGTATAAGAGCTTGGATTTGAATTTGTTTCTTCTAGCATCAAGTCTGTGTCATTCCGCTGTAGCACACTGAAGAACAGTAGAGAGATCATGAGATGTATTTTATTATAGGTTTGTCTATAAAAATTTTTACTCCTATTGTTTTTCTTTTGATTTAAACTATCTTAAAACTATTACAAGATGTATATAAGCTAATAAAAATTATGATATCTATATTAATTTATGTATGTGCTATAACAATCAAACTTCCAAGGGTATACCTTATATAGGTTCACAAAGAAATAACAAAACTCATTTGGAGGAATAAAAGTTTATCAAGGAAAATCATGAAAACATATAATTATCCTTCCATATTGCAGGGGCTACAGGAGTGCACAATTTGGAAAATCCCCATAAAATTTTTTGGCACTTTCTTTGTACCAGAGAAGACGTCCATTTCTTTTTCTTTTATGGGTTTTTTGCAGTACTCTTCACATATTTTATGCATTTCTGATTTCCTTTTTAAAAATCTTTATTAATTTGTTTGTTTACTTTTAGTTTACAAGATTCAGTTCCACAATTCCTTGAGTTTCAAATTTTCCCTCCCTTCCTTCCCTCCCCTCCACATGGTGGCATAAATCAATTATAGAATCTACAAATACTTTCAGATTAGACTTCAGTCAGGTTATAAAGAAGGATTGTGTCAGATGAAATGAACTATGGGAAAGAGGAAAGAAAACCAAGATAAAAAAAGAAAAAGAGCAGGTAGTTTGCTTCAATCTGGATTCAAATTCAGTTCTTTCTCTGGATGTAGACATCTCTCTCCATCACGAGTCTTTTGGCATTGCTGAGAGGAGTCCAGGATATCAAAGTTGGTTGTCACACATATGTTGTGTCTGTAATGGTGTACAAATTTCTCCTGGTTCTACTCTTCTCACTCAACATCAGTTCATATAAGCCACTCGAAGTAAATATGAAGTCCATCTGTTCCTCGTTTCTTATAGCACAATAGTATTCCATTACATTCATATACAACAACTTGTTCAGCTATCCCCCAGTTGATGGGCACCCCCTTAATTTCCAATTCTTTGCCACCACAAAAAGATCTGTTTTAAATATTTTTGTACATATGGGTTTTCCTCCCACTTCTATGATCTCTTTGGGATACAACCCTAGAATTGGTATTGCTGTGTCAAAGGGTATGAAATTATTTATAGCCCTTTGGGCATAATTCCAGATTGCTCTCCAGAATGCTTGAATCAGTTCACAACTCCACCAGCAATACATTAGTGTTCCAATTTTTTCCACATCCTCTACAACATTTGCCATTTTCCTGTTTTGTCATCTTAGCGAATCTGGCCAGTAAGATGTGGTACCTCAGAGTTGTTTTGATTTGCATTTCTTTAATCAGTAGTTATTTGGAGCATTTTTTCATATGCTTATAGATATCTATAATTTTTTCCTGTGAAAACTGTCTGTTCATAACCTTCAATCATTTATCAATTGGGGAATGACTTGTATTCTTATAGATTTGACTAAATTCTCTGTATATTTTAGAAATGAGTCCTTTATCAGAGACATAAGTTGTAAAAATTCTTTCCCAATTTTCCACTTCCCCCCTAATCTTTGTTACATTGGCTTTGTTTGTACAGAAGCTTTTCAATTTAATGTAATCAAAATTATCCATTTTGCATTTTATAATGCTCTCTAATTCTTGTTTTTTCATAAAGCATTCCCCTCTCCATAAATCTGACAGGTAAACTATTCCTTGCTTTCCAAGATTGCTTACAGTATCAGCCTTTATACCTAGATCATGTACCCATTTAGACTTGATTTTGGTATACCGTGTTAGATAATGGTCTATGCCTAGTTTCTGCCATACTATATTCCAGTTTTCCCAGCAGTTTTGTCCAATAGTGAGTTCTTATCCCAAAAACTGGGGTCTTTGGGTCTATCAAACAGTAGATTACTACAGTCATTGACTGCTGAGTATTAAGAGGGGTTATAGTGGACACCTTTGTTTCACCTCTGATCTTGTTCGAAATGCTTCTAGCTTTTCCCCATTACATATAATGCTTGCTGGTGGCTTTAAATATATGCTACCTATTATTTTAAGGAAGGCTCCATTTATTTCTATACTTTCTAGTGTTTTAATAGAAATGGATGTTGTACTTTGTCAAAAGCCTTTTCTGAATCTATTGAGATAATCATGTGATTTCTGTTAGTTTTATTGTTGATATGATGAATTATACTAATGGTTTTCCTAATATTAAACCATCTTTGCATTCCTGGAATAAATACTACCTGATCAAAGTGTATTATTCTTCTAATAAGTTGCTGTAGTCTTTTAGCTAATATTTTATTTAAAATTTTTGCATTTATATTCATGAGGGAAATGGGTCTATAATTTTCTTTCTCTGTTTTATCTCTTCCTTATTTAGGTATCAGTACCATATTTGTGTCATAAAAAGAATTTGGTAGGACTCCTTCTTCACTAATTTTCCCAAATAGTTTGCATAGTATTGGAATCAATTATTCTTTAAATGTTTGATAGAATTCACTACTAAATTCATCTGGCCCTGGAGATTTTTTCCTAGGGAGTTCTCTGATGACTTGTTTGATTCCTTTTTCTGACATGGGGTTATTTAAATAATATACTTCCTCTTCAGTTAATCTGGGCAACTTACATATTTTTAAATATTCATCCATTTAATAAGATTGTCAAATTCATGTGCATACAATTGGGCAAAATAATTCCTAATTATTGTTTTAATTTCCTCTTCGTTGGAGGTAGATTCACCTTTTTGATTTTGGATACTCATAATTTGGTTTTCTTCTTTCTTTTGTTTATCATATTGACTAAGGGTCTATCAATTTTATTGTTTTTTTCATAAAACCAGCTCTTTAGTTTTATTTATTAATCCAACAGTTTTCTTAATTTCAATTTTATTAATCTCTCCTTTGTTTTTCAGTAATTCTAATTTAGTATTTCATTGGGGATTTTTATTTTGTTCTTTTCCTTGCTTTTTCAATTGCATGCCGAATTCATTGACCTCCTTTTTCTCTATTTTATTCATGTATGCACTCAGGGATATAAAATTTCTCCTAAGAACTTCCTTTGCTACATTCCATACATTTTGGTATATTGTCTCATTATTGTCATTCTCTTGAATGAAATTACTGATTGTTTCTATGATTTCTTGTTTGACCCACTCATTCTTTAAGATTAAATTGTTTAATTTCCAATTAGTTTTTAGTCTATCTTTTCATGGCCCTTAATTGCATATGATTTTTATTGCATCATGATCTGAGAAGGATACATTTAATATTTCTGCATTTCTGCCCTGAATTTTGAGGTTTTTATGCCCTAGTACATGGTCAATTTTTGAGTATGTGTTATAAACTGCTGAGAAGAAAATATATTCCTTTTTATCCCCATTCAGTTTTCTCCAGAGATCTATTATATCTAAACTCTCTAAAATTCTATTTGCCTCTTTCACTTCTTTCTTCTTTATTTTGAGGTTAAATTTATCAAGTTCAAAGAGAGGGAGATTAAGGTCCCCCACTAGTATAGTTTTGCTTTCTATATCTTCCTCTAATTTCCTTAACTTCTCCTCTAGGAATTTGGACACTATAGCACTTGGTGCATATATGTTAAGTAATGATATTGCTTCATTCTCGATGGTGCCTTTTAGCAGGACATAGTTTCCTTTCTTATCTCTTTTAATTAGATCTATTTTTGCTTTTGCTTTATCTGAGATAAGGATTGCTACCCCTGCTTCTTTTTTACTTTAGCTGAAGCATAATATATTCTACTCCAACCTTTTACCTTTACCCTGTTGATATAATTTTGTTTCAAATGTGTTTCTTGTAGACAGCATAATGTAGGATTATGGTTTTTAATCCATTCTGCTATCCATCTCTGTTTTATGGGAGAGTTCATCCCATTTACATTCACAGTAATGATTGCTATCTGTATCTCTCCCTCCATCCTATTCCCTCCCTAGCTTATGTTTTTGTTTCTTTCTTCTCCCTTCCCCTCCTTAAGGGTTTTCCTTTTGACCACCACCTCCCTCAGTGATCCCTCCCTGTGATCACCCCTTCTTTACCCATCCTTTCCCCTTACTGATATTTCTCTCCCTTCTAATCTCCCCTTTTTATCCCTCCCTTACCCTCCTACTGCCTATAGGACACAGTAGATTTTTATACTTATCAGAGTATGTTATTCTCCCTTTGACCCCAAAGCAATGAGAGTAAATTTCATACAGTGCTCCTTTCCCTCCCTCCTTTCCCTCTATTTAATGTGTTTTTAACTCTTTTCACATTAGAATCTTCAACTTAACTGATTATGTTGATCCCTCTTTGAACCAAAACCAGTAAGAATAATGTTCAAATTATGTTCTTCTCCCTATTTCCTTCCCCTCTACTATAGTATGTTTTTATGCTTGTTTGTATGGCATAATTTACCTTTTTCCATCGCATCCTTTCCTTTTATCCCATTACAATCCCTTTGGACCCCTTAATAAGGTTTTTATTTTTTTTAAACAATTGAGGTTAAGTAACTTGCTCAAGGTTACTCGGTCAGTTATTTCTGGGTGTGGTGCTAAGTGTCTGAGCCTGGATTCCATCCCCCAGGTCATTCTGTCACTGGGGCAGGTGCTCTCACTCGCTGTGCTACTTGGCCGCCCCTAAGCAATTGGGGTGAAGTAATTTGCTCAAGGTTACATGGCCAGGTGTTTCTGGGTGGGTGCTAAGTGTCTGAGCCCAGATTCGATCCCCCAGGTCATCCCAACACTGGGGCCGGTGCTCTCACTCACTGTGCTACCTGGCTGCCCCTAATAAGGGTTTTTTTTTTATCATCAGATTAGTTTATTTATACCCACACCCTCTATCTACGTATATCCCATTTATACCCACACCCTCTATCTATGTATATCCCTTTTAAAGGTCATGATAGTCATATAAATTTCAATATTGACAGTTATCAGCTTCTCATGTAGGGATGTTCATATTTTGCTCTTATTTCATCTGAAGTTATGTACATACGTGAGTGTGTGCATGTGTGTATGTGTGTGTGTGTTTTCCTTGTTTATCTTTTGATATCTTTCTTGAGTCTTGTGATTGGAGATCAAATTTTCCATTGAGCTCTGGCTTTTTCATCAGGAAAATCTGGAAATCCCTTATTTCATTAAATGACCATCTCCTTGCCTGAAAGATTATGCTCATTTTTGCCTAGTAGTTAATACTTGGTTGCAGTCCTAGCTCTTTTGCCTTATGAAGTATCAAATTCCAATCCCTCCAGTGTTTTACTGTGGAAGTTGCTAGGTCCTATGTTATCCTGATCATAGTTCCATGATATTTGAATTGTTTCTTTTTGGCTGCTTGCAATATTTTCTCCTTAATTTTGTAATTCTGAAATTTGGCTACTATATTTCTTGGAGTTTTCAATTTGGGATCTCTTTCAGGATGAGACCAGTGAGTTCTTTTGATAACTATTTTACCTTCTGATTCTAGGTCTTTAGAACAATTTTCTTTGACAGTCTCTTGGAGGATGTTGTCCAGGCTCCTGTTTTTCATTATGGCTTTCTGGTAGACCAATAATTCTTAAATTATCTCTCCAGGATCTGTTCTCCAGATCAGTTGTTTTTCCAGTGAGATATTTTACACTTTCTTCCAATATTTCAATCTTTTGATTTCAATCTTTTCAATGTTTTGTTTGATGGACTTCTGGTGCATTATGGAGTCCTGAGCTTTGATTTGACTGATTCTGATTTTTAGTGAGTTCTTTTCTTCAGTTTTTTGAGCTCCTCCAAGTATGCTCTTTGGGCTTGAGACCAGTTCATATTTCCATCTGTGTTCTCAGGTGTGGACATAGAGTTCATGGTGTCTCCTGAAAGTGATTCTTCTCATTCAGTATAATAGGATTCTATTATCTTTCATCTTGCCTTTTCAAGTTGCTCCTGGCCCATTATAATTGCCTATTTCTTGTCCTTTAAAGTTTATTTCTGCTCCTGGGGTACAGAGGGCTCTTACCCAAGATTCTCAGTCTGGGAGCTAGGTGCCTGTTTGTTGGCTTTGTGTGCTGTAGTCTCTGAGTGTCTATATTGAGGCCAAGGCCAGGACTCTCAGTGTTTCCCCTGAGTTACCCTGAGGCTCACAAAGTAATCTGTGGGGGAGGGGTGGTCTCCCCACTTCAGATTTCTGCCTGTATGCCCCTGGGCTACAGCTCAGGCAGGCTTTTGCTGGTCAGGTGAGATGGGGCTTGTTGGAACACTTCCTGCTCTTCTCTTCAGACTCCTTACTACCTCAGTTACACCCTTTCTCTTTGACTCCTAATACTGAGTCTATTTCTGCTATTTCTGGATTTTACTCTGGGTGGGACATTTATCTATAGGTTTTCTTGGTCAGGGAGGGAGAATTGGAACAGCCAGAGTTTACTTTGCCATCCTGGCTCCTGGAATCAGGCAGGTGATTTTTAAACTTCCAGGCTTGGGGCTGATAGCCCCAAGAGGAGCTGCTGTCTCTGTTGTGGGACCTGAGCTTTCTCTTATCCAGCTCCCACAGATCGTCCTGTTCCATGGTGAGATGCTAGTGAGATGGCTGTGAATTGCCCTTGGGGTGGGTGAGTCTGCTGGCTGGGGCTCCTTCTCACTCAGCTGTAGTCAGCTCTCTAGTCTGGGCTGGTGCAACCCTCACATGCTCCCCCTGCCCCAACCCACGTGGGTACTTTCCTGGACAGGATTCTGCCTTGCTTGGTCTCTCTGTGGATTCTGACATTCCAAAATCCATTCAGATTCACTTTTTAAAGTTTAGTGATGGGATTCACAGTGGAGCTTAGAAAAGTTACTGCTTCTGTTCCACCATCTTGGCTCCAACCACCCCCTCCCCCCCCCCCCCCCCCCATTTCTGATTTTCTAAACTTTTTCTTTATCATCTGCTGGGCTTTGCATGTCATCTTCAGCTTCCTCAAAATTCCCCTGAAAATTCCCATTTAATTTCTTTTGCCAACTTGTGATACATAAAAACCAAAATCAAAATATATGTGAAGTAATAATCATTAAAGTTAATAAAACCTATTTGGTGCTAATTAAAATATAGACAGATAGAATTGTATAATGAATAGAGAATCAGCCTTGAGGGCATAATTATCTGGGTTAAAGTCCTTCCTCTAACTCATACTGGCTGTGTGACCATGGGCAAGTAACTTAATCTTTGCACTCTAGGGAATTCTGCAAACCTGTAAGTTGCAGAGAAGGTGCCACCTTGCATTGATAGGATTTTACTCAACTAGGAGTGGAGTTTTCTAGGCTAATGATATAAGATGTAGAATCCCTGTCCCTAAAATATAGAAACACAGATTTGGACCTTAGAGAATTAAACTATCAATTCACTCACTAATGCCCTCCTCTGAATAGCCTAATGTCCTGAGAGGGCTTCACCATGAGGAGGTTAAAACTACTTGAACTCATTCCACAATGATTAACAAACACCCTGCCAAAGCATACCCACCAGAGTGATTCTGCACTTTTGCTTGTTAGTATTCCAACCTTGTTTTCTGTCACCTACAAACTGTTTCCACATTCCCAACCCAAGCTGTCCTCCACCCCCCACCCCTCACTGTTTGCCACCTAAAACTACTTACCCCTACCAAGTTGGTTTTGTGGTTGTTCAATAATTCGGTTCTGTCCAACTCCATGTGATTCCATAGCATTTCAGACCTTTCCATTTTGCACTCTTTTCTGTATTCTGTTCATATTCATTGCTTCCACAGCACTATCTATACAGCTCATACTTGTCATCCCCATCTCCTTTAGACTTCAATCTTTTCCAACATCAGAATCTTTTCCAGGAGCAGCCAGGTGGTACAGTGAATAGAGCACTGGTCCTGGAGTCAGGAGGACCTGAGTTCAAATGTGACCTCAGACACAACCCTTACTAGCTGTGTGACCTTGAGTGAGTCACTTAACCCCAATTGCCTTGCCTTCCACCTTCCAAAAAAAAAAGACAGCCTTTTCCATTGAGTCTTGTCTTCTTATATTACCAAAATATTTAAGCTTCAGCTTCTGTATTTGTCCTTCCAATAAATAGTCTGAATTAATTTCTTTAAATATTGACTGATTTGATCTCTTTAGTCTCCAAGGTACTTTCAAAAGTCTCCTCAAGCACCCCAATTTGAAAGCATCCATTCCATGATGCTCAGATTTCTTTGTAGGCCAACTATCACAATCATACATTGATGCTGGAAAAACTACAGCATTGATTACGTGGCCCTTTCTGGACAACATGTTGTCTTTGTTTTTTTAATATGCTGTCCAGATTTGCCATTGGTTTCCTTCCTTGTTATTTCCTGTAGTATAATACTATGCCATTACAGTCATATGCCTCAAGTTGTTCAGCCATGCTCCAACTGATGAATATCCTATCAATTTCCAATTCTTTGCCAACACAAAAAAACATTGCTATAAATATTTATGTATCAGTATGCTCTTTTCCTATTCATTTGATCATTTGGGGGGTATAGACCTAGGAGTGGTATTGCTGCATTAAAGGATATAGGCCTTTGGGTGTAGTTCCAAATTGCTCTCCAGAATGCCTAGACCATTTCACAACTCCACCAACAAATGCATTAGTTCCCCATTTTCCCCTCCAACATTTATCCTTTTCCTTTTTTTGTTTTTGTAATATTAACCAATATGATAGGTGTGAGGTGGCATCTCACAGCTGTTTTAATTTGCATTTCTCTAATCAATAGTGATTTACAGCATTTTTTTCACATTATTATTGCTAGTTTTGATTTCTTTGTCTGAAAATTGCCTGTTCATATCCTTTGGCCGTTTATCAATTGGGGAATTACTTGTATTTTTATAAATTTGACTCAGATCTCTGTATGTTTGAGAAATGAAACCTACATCAGAGACTTGTTGCAAAAATCCCCCCCCCCCAATTTTCTGCTTTCCTTTTAATTTTGGTTACACTGGTTATGTTTGTGCAAAAACGTTATTTTCATATGATCAAAATTATCTATTTTACATTTTGCAATGTTCTCTATATTTTCTTTTGTTCTAAATTCTTCTCTTATCCATAGATCTGACAGATAAACTGTTCCATGTTTTCCTAATTTGCTTGTATATGACCCTTGATGTGTAAATCATATGCCCATTTTGACTTTATCTTGGTATATAGTGTGAGATGTTGGTTTAAACATGGTTTCTGCCATAATGTTTTCAGTTTCCCCAGCAGCTTTCATCAAATAATGAGATTTTGTTCCAAAAGCATGGATCTTTGAGTTTATCATACACTAGATTGCTATGGTCATTTGCTATAATGTAATGTGTACCTAATCCACCTGATCTCCTGATCCACCACTCTATTTACCAATTTGTTTTGATAATTTCCACTTTATAATACAGTTTGAAATTTAGTATGGCTATAGTGTATCTTCTAGTACTTAACTTTTTATGAGTCTAAAGAGAGTTAAAAAACATATTTACCATAACTTCCTACTATATTCAATAATCTTATCTGTGATATCTCTGATAAGCCTTTTATTTAAACTCATTCATTGATGGTAAGAGACTCACCCTTTAATAAGGCAACCTTTTTGGACAAATCATTGCTAGGAAGTGCAGGATTTGAACCCAAAATCTGCCTTGCTATAACTTCTTTTTGTTTCGTTCTAGTCTTGCCCTCTGTGAACAGGGCAATCTTATTTTCAACATGATGTTCCTTCAAATATTTGAATACCTATCATTTCCCCTCAATTTTACCTTCCACAGAAAAAACAAAAAAAAATTAGCTTACCTATTTAATAACTATGTCAAATGGTTAGCTTGTATTGTGCTTTTTGTCACCTGAAATAAAGCAGTTCTTCCTTACAGAAAACATTGTTGAGCTTGATCCCTCCACTAACTTTTGAAGTTGATTTAAATAAAAGTAAAGTAAATGTATACATGTATACACACAAATATATGTGAATATATGTGTGTATTTCATTATTATTAACTATCTCACTAATTTCAGTCCAATGTTTCAGACTGTTGAATTTTAGGTCAATCATACAATGTAGTAACTGTTTCCGTTTCTTTGGGTCATTCACAAATAGGATTAGCATGCTTTAATAAAGACAAGTAGTAGATGCAAAAGTCAAACATGACAGGGCTGAGAAGAGAACCCTATGACATGCCAAAAAGATGCTCTACTCTTCACTGCTCAAAACTCTTTGTTTGGTCCCTTAACAAATCAACCTAATTATACTATAATTCAGTCCAAATATTTGTATCTTTTCAGGAAGAAAACCATTATAGTCTGTCATAACATTCCCCTGACCCTGCCAGTATCCTGATGAACTCTTTCTATATAGCAGGATAAGAATGGTATTCCACAGTTCTACCAATATAATAAAAATATTCCAGTCCCCTCTCCAAAAAAAAAAATAAGGAATAGGTATATTGGGCATTACTTGTTCTTTCTAAATATGTGCTAATTTCTTGTAACATTCTGTTTTCTTTTTTTTTTTTTTTGGAGGGCAATTGGGGTTGTGACTTGCCCAAAGTCACATAGCTAGTAAGTGTGTCAAGTGTCTGAGTTTGGATTTGAACTCAGGTCCTCCTGACTCCAGGGCTGGTATTCTATTCACGGTGCCACCTAGCCAGCCCATCATTTTACTTTCTAATGTACCAACACTCCTAGACTCACTCTTCCAATCCTCTACTTCAACATATCATATTCCCCAAAACATGGTTAACTACTTCTTACCTCAGGACTCTAGTAGTAACCCTGAGTTTTTGAGGAAGGGAGTGTTCATTCATTTTATTTATTTCTCCAGAGCCATTGATATGTTTCTCCATCAGTTATCAGTTGATATAAATTATCCAGTCAGATTTAATGAATTTATAGAAATGGATATTTACTAAGGTACTATAGTAAGAACAGTTAATAAACCTTCCTTCTAAACCAGTGGCACACATTCCCACAGGTATGTAAAATGTTCAGGCTTCAAGTTTAGAAAGCACCTGTGGCAAAGTCATAGCTCACAGCTCCTCTTTGTTAGAAATCTCTTTCTCCTCTTCATGGGCTCCTCACGAACATCCCTTAGATATGGTGTAACTTATTCTAAACTCCCATCACATACACTGTTGCCAGCCACTGCTTTTATAGTGACATTATTATTGTGCCAAAGAGAAATCCAATATTGTCTGACCCTTTATAGTTCACAAGCTTATCGTCTGGTCTAAGGGGAGGAGAGAGAGGATAGAGTCCCATTTCCCAAGTAATTTAATATAAGTGATCTGGCTGAAGCTATTTCTATCAATGGGTTGACAACATTGGGACTCCTGATTCCAATCTATCTCTCTTACTGATTTAACTCAACCCTACAGGGAATCCCCAAATCTTTAGCTATTCTGAATTTACTTCCTGTGTAGTATTATCCATTTTATACAGTGGTTGCCTGGAAATATTTTGCTCCTTCCAGACTGATTAATTTTTTTTTTTTTACAATTTGTTTAATGCCTTTGATTGACTACTTCAATGGAGGTGTTCTCTCTTGACAAAGGTTTTTGTGTGTAGAGTGTCTTATTATTTATTTTACTAAGATGGAATGATTGATTGAGATTGATTGATTCAATTAATCCCTGCCCTCAGACTATGCTTCTGCAAACCAACTGTTTAATTATCTCCTCTAGAATTTAGCAGGGATCATTGTCAAGTTTTCTGCTCTACGATTTTTTGAATCGACTTTTTTGGAAATTGAATGAAATGTTAATCTCTAATCTCTGAACAACTCTCCAGTTTTCCATCATTCATCAAACATTTCCACAAGAAGATCTACAAACTCACCTGTAGAGTTCTTTCAATGCCATGGAATACAATAACATCAGAACCCAGTAACTTTAACTCAATTAAATCAGCTAGGTACTATCATTATTTCATCACTTATCTTGGTCTTGAATTCTCTTTCAAACCTGTTTACTCCTTTTAAGTTTAAATATAATGATCCCCTGTATGGAAAAGAGAAAGTAAATTATGAGTTGATTAGTTTTGTTTCCTTCCTTCCTTCCTTCCTTCCTTCCTTCCTTCCTTCCTTCCTTCTTTTCTTCCTTCCTTCCATCCTCCCTTCCTTTCCTTCTTTCCTTTTCTTTCTTTTTCTCTGTTGACATTATAATGTTTCATCTATAGTACAGGCAGCAATCTTCTTTTCTCTCCAGAAATACTTAAAGAAGCATTGTAAAAACAATTCTATGTAGCATATTTGTGAAGCTTCAGTTCATTCTGACCTTGTGGCTTCTTTATGTTATTTTTAGGATGGTATGCTACTTATTTGCATTTGTCCATGATTATCAGTCAGACTTTCAGTGTGTGTATATACTTTATAAATATATACTTAGACTTAGAAAGTTCTTTTTTTGTTTATATGTAGGTCCGTCCTCATTAGAAAGAAGCAGATTGTTAGAAATACATTTTTTTAAAACTTTCCCATCTCTCTTGAACTATTTTTTTCTTTCATAGTTTTAGATTATGAGATCATATCTAACATTTATATTTAATTTTGAAAATATATTTCCCTAAATTTTGTAAAAGAAAACAAACAAAACCTGACTATGCCTGGGAATCTATTTCTTTGTTATCATAAACCTTGAGATACAGTTACTTTCCTTGAGGCACCTGCCTATTGCTTCCTTTCATAAATTATGTCTAATAAGGAATAAATCAGAATTAAGTTCATACTACTTTTTCACTGAAATTCAGTCCTTTCTTTTCCTTCTGACAAATGCAACTGTAAGCTAGAAAGGCCAGCAAGTCATTTGATGTTCTACTTTTATATCTACTTTTATAAAGTCCTCTAACACGTCTACACCTTTATCTCTATGGCAGTTTTCTTCTTTGTATTATGAAAACTTAAGCCAGTTAGGTCCTTTCTCTGTCCCAGGGATTCTTAGCACAGTACCACAATGATGTCACTTCTGTTTTGACTTCCTTTGATCTTTACTTAAATACTCTCCTCTACTATCAGTCCCATGTAAGGTTAATGGCTTTCTAACCTCTATAGAATTCTATTTCCTGACCCTTTCTATGAAATCTATATATTTGAACAAATCTTCCATATCTGTACTATTGTTTGAGTCCCATTCTACTAAGTATTAGTGAATGAAAATGATGAAAAAAATCACTAAAATAGAAATCTAAATATTTCTTAATTCAAATGATATTCTTACATATATTATATGCATAAATCCCCTATGAACAATATTTCTAGATGAATTTAAAATAATTTAAAACTCAGAAGCCAGTCTCCTAAGAACAACAACAACAAATAATATATTCAGGATGTAATCAGTTTATTTTTTCAGTTCTAACTTCTTTTGCTCCTTAAAACAATGTAGGAAGAAAATTGCAGCCTCAGGACAAACAAATATAAATAGGTCTTTCCTGCTTAGATCATTCTAATTTTATTGAATAAACATGTACTCATGTTTCTTTTTGTAATTGCTAAAATATGTACAAAGTATCCTTTCTTTAAAAAATTTAGATAGATTTTGAAGTTAAATATTAAAAGGAAACTTTTCCTTTTAAATGAAATTTGGGTTCTTCTTATCACTGTTGGGGAGGAGAAAGCATTTTTAATATGTTTATTTCTGCTTGGCATTATGTTGGGCACTATAAAAATGTTATTTTTTTCTAAGGAAAAAATCATGAAAAATAGTTTGCTCAGTGTTTTGAGAAGAATGCTTGACTCTGAATAAGCAGTGGCAGTTTTAACCACATTTTCCCTTCTATTCTCATTAGAAAAATAGAAAGTCTGTAGTTACAGTTTTAGTAATGTTTTCAATGGATGGCATATGACTAGAATGGACTGTCATCATGGTGGGCATAGGCTTCACTTAACTTTGTGACCTAGTTTATTTCTTTAAAAGTAAAACTGTATGTTGAATGACTGCTAAGGGTCTGTACCTTTACATTTAGCTTAATTGTGGTTGGAATGAACCTGACTTGTGGTACAACTCAACACTATTCCAAAAATAACATGGGGAGTAAAAAGACTTCTGTTTTAATTTTTTTTTAAACTTAAGTCATTTTCTCTCTTCACTCCTGGATCACTGCCTTGTCATGGCAGAGGGCCTTATGTAGCTCAATGAAACTATGAGCAAGGTTACCCAAGATGGACATGTAATAGTGGGAAATTCTGACAAAAGGTGATCCTCTGGAGAAGGAAATGGCAATCCATACCAGTATCTTTGCCAAGAAAACTCCAAGCCCAATATTAAAATGATAAAAGATATGAGACTGGAAGATGAACTGCTCAGATTGGAAGGTGTCCAATATGCTACTGGGGAGGACACCTACAAGTAGTTCCAAACACTAATGAAGCAGCTGGGTCAAGGTGAAAGGAAACTCAGCTGTGGATAGAAGTGGTGATGAAACAGTGACCTCTGGATTAGAAAAGATCAGTTTATGTCCCAATCCTAAAGAAGGGCAATGCCAAAGTATGTTCAAATTACCGAACAACTGAGCTCATTTCACATGCCAGCAAAATTATGCTTAAGAATTCTGCACACTAGGTTTCAGCAATATGTGAACCAAGAACTACCAGAACAGCAGACTGGTTTTTGAAGAGGCAGAGTAACTAGAGACCAAATTGCTAACATTCACTGAAATATGGAGAAAGCAAGGGAGTTCCAGTAAAACATATCAAAACAAAACATCTATTTCTGCTTCATTGACTACACCAGATTCTCAAACTTATTTGGTCTACCACCACCTTTAAAAAAATATCCAGCACCCCCCTTGATGCCTACTTTCTTTAACATATAATTTTTTTAATGATGCATCTTAAATTTAATAATTTATTGTAATTTTTTTTCAGTTTTTCCTGTATTGAAATTTTGATGACACAATATTACTTCTTGTAACCATGTGGTATTATATTGTAAACAACTAATTACATGCATAAGTATACTGATGCATACTTGACTTCCTGAACTATTCAGGACAGGCTGGCCTGCTAACACTTGGTTGTTAAGAACCGTTCTTGACCATTGATTGCTTATACCTTCATTTTGTGTGTCTATTTGGAAAATAATGTAATCTCTATGACTTTAACTCTGTTTCACAACAGATAAAACATGTGTGAATGACTTCTCAAAATTGTCTTATTTTCTCTCCTTTCCTTATGCTCCCACTGCTATCTTATTTTATTCAACATGCCCCCCCCCAATTACACCCAAGGCTATCCCCCCCCCCCAATCATTCCAGCATTCCCTAGGGAGTAGTATCACCTACTTTGAGAACCTCTGGACTGCACTAAAACCTTTAACTGTTTGTGGAACACAACAAAATGTATCAAATCCTCAAAGGTATGGGAATGCCAGATAATCTTGTCTTCTGAGGAAACTTTATGCCATTCAAGAAGCCACAATTAGAACCAAGCTTGGCACAACTGATTGAATTAAGATTGGAAAATGAGTATGACGAGGCTGTATATTGTCAGCCTATTGAATCAAAAACCAGAATTAAGATTGTCAGGAGAAATATCAGCAATCTCAGATATACAGACAATACTACACTGATGGCAAAAAGCCAAGAATTGAGATGCTGATATGGGTGAAAAAGGAGGGTGCAAAACTAGCTTGAAATTTAACTGAAAAAACTAAGATCATGGCAACTGATCCCATAATTTCCTAGCAAATAGAGAAAGAAGAAATGAAAGTAGTGTCAGATTTTTTATATTTGGACTCAAAGATCTCTGCAGATAGCAACTACAGCCATGAAATTAAAAAAAAAAAATGCTTTCCCTTTATAGGGAAGCCAATGGCAAATCTGAACAGCACACTAAAAAAGAGACCATGTTGCCAACAAAGGCTCACATAGTCAATGCTATGGTTTTTCCTAGTAGCAATATATGCCTGTGAGAGTTAGACTACAAAGAAACCTGAGCACCATGGAATGGATGCCTTCAAATTGTGGTGCTTGAGGAGAATTTTTTTTTATTTTATTTTCAGCTCCAGATTCTACTTGTTTCCACCCTTTCCCTACAATTAAGAAATCAAGAAATACAAAACCTATTACAAATATAAAGTCATAGAAAACAAATTTTGATATTAGCTATACCTTCTTTATCCCTCCCCCCCCCAAAGGAAAAAAAGCAAGAGAGAGAAAAAAAATACATACACACACACACACACACACACACACACACATATATACACATATAGATATATATATATATATATATATATATATATATATACTATGATTCCATCAATTCTTTCTCTGGAGGTGGATAGTTCTTTTCATTATATGTCTGTTGAAGTGGGATAAGTCATTGTGTTGATCAGAGTTACAAAGTCTTTCACAGCTGATTATCTTTACAATATGACTGTTACTATATAAATTTTTCTCTTAGTTTTTCACATTTTACTTTCCATGAATTCATGTAAGTCCCCCCTGAAATCATCACCCATGTCATTTCTTACAACACAATAGTATTTCATCATATTCATATACCATAACTTTTCAGCAATTCCCCTCAGCCTACAATTCTTTGCTATTATAAAAAAAGAGCTGTTATAAATATTTTGGTGCATGTGGGTCCTTTTCCTTTTCCTTTCATTTCTTTGGAGTATAGTCCTAGTAGCAGTTACTATAGATTTTAAATGAAAGTGTAGTGATTTGAAAGATTGAAACAACATTGACTCAGACATACTATTATTGATGAGTGATAGTGTATTACAAGAAAATGAAGAACTGATTTGTAAGTTATAGCACTGTTAAAAAATCCAGGGAAGATACAGGAGATCAAGAAATAGCATATATGAGTCAGACTTATGTCCTAGTAGTTACAACCAAATTATACATGTTTCATGTTTCAAATATAGAACAAACTTATTAAGGAATTACAAATAAGAAATTGGAAATGAGAAACTTTTCTTGACTAGACGGAATTTCAAACTTTATCCTTCTATTTTGTTGTAGATTGGTGATCTCACTGATAGTTACTGAATTCAAAGATATACATCATATTCAACCCATGCCTTCTCATATTTTGAGATTTCCCCCCCTTGTAATCTTATGATGTTGCCATAGGAAATTTACTCATCCTTCCAGGGTGGGGTAGGGATGGGAACATAGGCTTTTCTGTATCTCTTTACTCTTTATGGAAACAAATGGAATTTACAGGCCATTTATTAGGGTTGTTCTTCATTGTCACTATGTGACAGATATATGCCCTTTCTCAGTCAGGCATCTCTCTGATGATATCCTATAACCTACTTTTACTGTACAATTCTGCATTAGTACTATGTGGCAGTATCTCTCCTTTGCCCTATGGTTAGTCTGCAATTTTATTTTTCAGAGATTGTGGTATTCTTTGGCATTAATAACAAATTACCAAAAGAATATTGATGTTAAAAAGCTGGGAAAAGCTTAATATTATTAGAACATTAAACAATTTTCCAAATCTGTCTAGTCCACCTTTCTCCTCCTATTCAATTCTGGAATCAGTGCATTTTCCAATCCCAATGTCTTTGAATTGTCCATCCATTTCCATATCATATTCTGGAAAATAGGCATTCTTCATATTTTCTACTCTCTTCTCCTGTAATGCCAAGCAAAGGCAATTTCCCAAGGTTCAAAATACCAACATAGGTGCTCTCCATTTTATTCAGTGACAAATTAAGAACAGAGAGAATCAAAATATATCATCATTCAAAATACAGCATTTACCAAGTGTAATTCAATCAAGTACTACCCCACCCCTTGACATTACATTCATTTAATCAATCACAAAGTCCCTCTTCTAAATACTACTCCACCCCTAGGCTATAAATTCATTTAGTCCATCACAAAGCCCCTCTTCTCAAATGGAGATTACTTTCCAATCATAAGTAAAGTACATTCATTTGTTCAATCACAGAGCACAAAAAAAGTCAAAAGTTCCCCACCCTTGGATCACAATTGAATCTACCCCAGAGTTACAACAAGCTTAACACAGCATTTAATACCCAAAGAGAGGTCTTTTCTTCATCTTGACCCCAGACAAGTTCTCAGCAATCTTTGTTCCTGGGGAGACAAAGCTTAGCAAGGCCACAAGATTTTGCCAGTGTCTTCATTAATTTATTCTCTGTCTGCAGAACAGTCCTAGGACCCCTGAAAACATTAGCAAAACCCCCTTCCAGGATTTCTGTAAACATACAACAAGAAAATCCTTCTTCAGGGCTTCTGAACCAACAGCAAAGTTCCAGAACCTCTGCAACAACAGGACTGTCTTTCACCAGTGAACAAATCTGGCAAAACAACATCAAAACAGACAGACAAAGTACCAGCAAAACAGCCATGTCTCATCAGTCCTTGGCAGCTCTGGGTGGCAGCTCTCAAAAGTCCTGGGCAATTCAAACTGGCCCTCAGCAATCCTCTCTGTCTCTCTCTGCTTCCAAGATGCTTCCAAAAAGTTCTTCTGCCTCTCTCTTTTCTTGTGTCTCTCTAAATTTAGTTCAGCACTCTCTTTTCACATCAACAAGTCCATCCCACAAATGGGATTCACAAGCTCTGGGTTTTAACACAATGAATATGAAAACCAAGCCAATACAGGGAGCTCTTTAAATTCCATTACTATTATATCTCCCCATGTGTATAGTTAGGCCTAACCCTTGTGAATGAGAAGGGATCTCATTTAGGAAGCTCTGCAATAGTATGGGACTTAATATAAGCAATCCAAAGTCATACCCAACAGGAACCTTTAGAGGACCTCACTATCTATATGGAAACACTTTTCCATTTGTTCTCAACACTGGGCATCTATCAGGACTCTGACAAACACTGTTAGTGTGCATACATCTTCTATTTAGTACTTCATTTCATATTGATAATCTGAGGGTAATTGAATTAAGTTACTTTGGTTATAAAATTTTTATAACTCTAAGATATGCATGGAAGGCATTTTGTTAAAGGAGAGCTTTTAAGGCACTGATGTGCTTTCCAGAATTAAATGTTTTTATGTGCAGAGTTAGCAAAAAGTACAGTGAAACATTACCTGAAAAAATTCAAATCTTTATCAATGTCTTTTGCTTCTAAATCACATTCATTTCTTTTTTTTTTTTTTTAAGCAATTGGGGTTAAGTAATTTTCTCAAGTTTACATGGCCAGTTATTTCTGGGTGTGGTGCTGAGTGTCTGAGCCTGGGATTCAATCTCCAGGTCATCCTGACACTGGAGCCGGTGCTCTTACTCGCTGTGCTACCTGGCCGCCCCTATCACATTCATTTCTAAAGATACCCCTTGTCTCTATCTTCCTTGAGCATTTTTTGTCAACAAGCCTTGCCCCTTGGTCTAGTCTTTATTCTTGTCATGTAGCTTTTTCAAAGGTGGTATTTTTTTAGTTATTTGAGTAGTATGCCAGAATGCAGAGAGAATTAGTCACATGGTCAGGAAAATCTGAGTTCAAGTCATTTCTCTGGCACATACTAGGTATGAAAGAGTAGAAACATCACTCAGTGACACTAAGTAATCATTCAGTTCCTTAGGTTATTCTCAAACGCCCTCAATTACCCAGAAATTGTTGATTTGCATTGATAAATAGATTTCTCTCAACCTGGAGTGCTCTAGAAAGATGGAACATAGAAAAATATTATTGAGATGATAAATGGAAAATTCTAATCTAAACTTCAACATCTATGTCAAGTTGTTCACAATCGTTTGTTCTGTTATTTATATTTATTTGGAGGCAATTGGGTTTAAGTGACCAGCTTAGGGTCACACAGCTAGTAAGTTCCTGAGGCCAGATTTGAATTCAGGTTTTCCTCATTCCAGGGCCAGTGCTCTACCCACTGTGCAACCTAGCTGCCCCCACATTAGTTTGTTTAAAAGATTTATATAAATCAAATAGTTCAAGCTTAGTTCTCAAAAAGAAAAAAAAGAAGAGAAAAGGAAAAAGAAACAGATATGCTGATATGTGTCTATATATATATGTATATGTATGTATGTAGATGTATTTATATGTAGATGTAGATGTATCTATGCATCTACATATATAATGTGTATATATATATATATATATGTTTTCATTTAACCATAAGTTCATATGATCTCAGAGTTGGAAGAAGGTCAAAAGATAAGGTAGTTCACCACTCCTTAAACTGTGGGTCATGACCTCATCTTGAAATTGTATGTGGGAGATCTCAAAATAATTGGCAACAGTAAAATGTTTCTTAATGTGCAATGTCTAAAAATTAATTCAAAATAAAATGCACAATGAGTCCAAGGTGTTTCTGGTAGTGCCTGCCTATGATGTGTCATACAACTTCACTGCAGTATTGGTTCTGAACACACAACATGCATACTTTGCACTGCACATGCCTTCACATCATGCAGTGCCAATGAACACTGCCAGAAAAACCTTGGCTCAGATTTAAGACTATTGTATATTATGAATTGCAGTGTTTTTATTGTACATACAAACTTGTTGAATGAATTTTGGTTTGGGATTAGGGTAGAATTTCCAACAATTTCTGAAATTACCCTAAACATACTTCTACCATTTTGTACTACATATTTATGCAAGACAACATTCTCAGCATTGATAATTACAAAATCAAAATATAGATCAACTCTGAAAAACACTGAAGATGCTTTATATACTACAGTATCAAATATTTCACCGGGATTTAATTTTTTATGTAAAAATAAAAACACATGGGGTGGCTAGGTGGTACACTATATAAAGCACCCACCCTGGAATCAGAAAGACCTGAGTTCAAATCCAGCCTCATACACTCAACACAAAACTAGCCATGTGACCTTGGGCAAGTCACTTAACCCCAATTGCCCTACCTTTCCCCCTCCAAAAAGCAAATAATAATAATGATGATAATAATAAACACATATCCATATCAGTAGTATGAAAATTTGCTTTCATCTTTAATAAATGGTAAGCATATGTAATCCAAAGAATTATTTTAAAATAAATTTCTTTATGATTCATTATCAGTAAAAATTTGATTTGTATTCCTATTTTATATCCCTATATACCTGGGATTGTGTAAAAATTTCTCAGATGAAAGTGTTTGTGAGTGGAAGTTTAAGAAAGCCTTGGCCTACTTCAACATGTATCTAAAATAAAGTTTCTCTACAATGTACTAGACAAATAGTTAGCCAGCTTCTGACTGAACATTTTCAGAGATGAGAAGCTCATGAAATCTCAAGGTAATACATCCTACTTTTTGACATTTATAATTGTTATAAACATTTCTTTAAATCAGAGTCAAAATTTTCCTCTCTACTCATGTTTCCTAGTTCTGGTCTTTGGTACCTAGAAGAGCAAACCTCTTCTACAATAATGAACAATGTTACTTTGCCTCTGTCTTCCTTTCTTTACCTTCACTTATTGTTTTCTCTATTCAATCCTGCTCCCAACCTGCCTTTCTCCTTGTAAAACTGTATGGTTTTGAAGATAGAAACTGTATCTTATAATTCCCTATCACTAGCTGATCCTAACACAATGCTAAGTATGCAGAGTTAGGGACTAGATCTCTGATTTCATTAATATGAGGAACTCCCCCAAAACTTAAAGTTTTAGAGAGTTGCCTAGAGAATGGAGAGTTAAATGCATTGCCCTGGGTTACATAGATGGTGAATGTCAGAGGTTGAACTTGAACCCAGGTCTTTCAAGCTTTGAAGTTAATTTTCTAGTCATTATACAACCTTGACTCTCTGTTAAACATAAAGTACAACTAAATAAAATTTTTACTGATGCCAGATTTTTTTCCCTTAGTACATATTTTTTCATCTGTTCTATAGTAATAATGTGAAGAATTTTGTTCTTACTTTGGTTCTAGTTCCATTAAAACTCAATGATTGGGGCAGCTAGGTGGTGCAGTGAATAGAACACTGGCACTGGAGTCAGGAGGACCTGAGTTCAAATCCGGCCTCAGACACTTGACACACTTACTAGCCATGTGACTTTGAGCAAGTAACTTAACCCCAATTGCCCTCCAAAAAAAAAAAAAACAAAAGCAAGAAAACCAAAATCTCAATGATTATTTGCAAAGGTACTAACTACATTCCCTATATCTATAGGAATTTTCAACTGTGTATGTGGGGGCACATATGTATGTGAGTGTGTGTGTGTGTGTGTGTGTGTGTGTGTGTGTGTGTCTGTATTTATGTGTGTGATGGACGGCACTGGCAGTCTGGCAAAAACTTTAGACTCCTCAGCACACTGTTTTTACATAACTGAAGAAGATGCCAAATTTCAGTTTGAGGTTAGTTAAAAGAAAAATGTAATTTTTTCCCATCCAGAGTCACAGGTACCTTGAATTCTATCCCTGGATTTCTTAGAGGTCTTTGTGCCCTAAATCAAGAACTCCTGCTTTACATGATGTTCTTACATTTATATGGTGTTCCTATGGTAGTGTGGATGGTGATGTGAAGACAGCTGGCATTTTGTGAAGAAAAAAAAAACCATGATATACCTTGCTTTATATTCAGAGATATATTTAAATATCTTTAGGATTATTTTATAAACACATATCTTTTTTCAGTCAAACTACTGTTTTCATATTTAAGCTAAAAGCAAGTTTACTACTTGAATTTAGGATATGAAATTAAACCGACAGAACACAAATTATCAGTAATATTTGTCAAGGTTTATAGCTAAACCATGGAAAATACCTTTAAAATTCCACAAGTAATATAGACTTATTTTTAAAGAAAGTATTTCTCGCTTTGAATATTTTAAAAATATCCACATAGAAATTTCATAATTTGCAAATCGATTTACATAAAATGTCATGATGTAGATAGCATGAGTATTATCATTTCTAATTTATTATTGAGGAAACTGAGACACAGAGAATCTATAGTCACATATCCAATGAGAATAAGAACTGGATTTTGACTTCTATTCTTTTGATTTTAATTAATGTGTTACAGAGGTAAAACTTGACTAGGTATCCTTAATATTAGAACCCTTCTGCTTCTACTAAAGCACACATTGCTAGATGCATCAAATACATTGTAGCTGTAAGCATTCAAGTTCTTAGAACAAGCCTTCAGCCTGAATTCAAGAATTTAGATTTATTGTATATTCAAGATATAGAAGAAAAAAATGCATATAGAATTTGTTGCCCAGTATAATACTTGATCTTGATAAATGTAAATAGTTTCTCTTTCATATTCCTCTTTCTCCTTTTCTCCATAACCAATATTGAGACAAAAATGGAGACAAATTTATTTTCCAAGTGTCTGCCATATACTATGAAATCAGTGACTTTTCTAAATTTGGGTGGGCATGATGAAGTCTTAGAAAGTTTTGAACCAAATTTAAAATCTACCTTACACTATCAGATTCTTCTTGGTGGGAAAATTATTTATTTGAAAGTAAATCTCTTAATTAAAAAAACATGGATTCATTTGGTCTCAGTAAATACTATTGTATATTTTAACCTATTAGGACTATGTTAAGACTCTTTGGATGGAGTAATACTTCAATAAATCAAGGATGAACAATTTCATTTTGGTAGAAATTCTCTCTTCCAAAGAAGTCAGCCATGACCTTTATAAGTTGCTGTGGCTGAAACAAAATATCCTTTGATAGCTAAAAAATGTCAATTCTCACTGAACTTGAGCCAGTCTCTGAATGATAGAAATATAATTCATTCTCAGCACATCTTAAAGCACTTGTTTTTAAATAGGTCGTATCACTCAGACTTCTCATTTTGTTGGCATTTCCTTTGATCGACTTGAGGTCACTTCTATGTAGTGATGAAGCATTAAAATAACACTTTACTTAAGACAATGTTTAAATAAAATTTTAAGTGCCCATTAAAAACAACAAAGCATTTTTCCCCCAGAAAATTTGAAATTTACTTTCAGAATTTGGAATGAGAATTTATTTTTCCTTTGAACAAACCATGAATAAAAATGGTAGATAAGTTTTTATACAGTGGTTTTTAAATTGAAAATTTAATAAAAATAAGAGATATTAGGATTGAAGGCACAATTAATCTTAGTGAAGAGAAACAGTTATGTGGTGAAGTAAGTTTCAGACTTAGATATGCCTTGTTTAAAATTATGAATCAGGGACTGAAGGAAATATTGTGTTATAATACTGCCTCATCTAAGGCCGAAATTCACCTCAGTGATTAAAAATGTGCACACTGATGATTAAGAATGAGAATGCATGAAGAGATTAGCCTCATATTTTTCTAATTAATCAAAGTTCTGACTAAGAAAAAATTCTAAGCAAAAAGAACTTTATGAAGAAAACTACATATTAAGATTAATTCAAGGATGAATTACAGTCAAAGGAAAGATATTAGAAGAAATTGATCTTAAAGACTTCTACAGAAATTACTCTGAAAGTATATTTCTTCGTTTGAGATGTCACAGTTGAACCCAATTATTAAGAGGCATGTATATTCTGCCATTGGGTGATACGTGAACGTCTTCATTATTTTCTTGTAAGTGATTTGTCTTTGGACCAAATATACTATTCAAATTTATTTGTTATTTCCAAACAGTATTTTTAAATCAAAACACATTACAAGATCTGCCAGCTTTATAGAATAACCGAATAATGGATTAATTTCCACAATGTATCTACTAACTGTTAAAGCAAATTTTCAACATGATTAAAATGAGGCTAACAAAATTGTTTTAGGAGTCCATGAGAACTTCTAGCAAAATGAAAGTGTATCACTCTAATAAAACAATTTCCTATTTCAGGAGAACATTGTCAAAAACACTCTTAAGATTTTTTTTCCCCTAGTCTGCTCACAACATGTAATTAACAAAATGAGCATAATTTATTTAATTTTTAAAAAGCAGATGGCATATAATAAGCCCAGTTCTCCTGTTGCAGATCTGTAGGGCATGACAACATTACTTCCAAACTCTCATGGGAAGAAAATCTTGCACTGGCTATTTCTGTTATAAGTAGAGCTGAATTCTCCATCAAAATATAAACCCACTATAGTGTCCCCCTGTGTGACTTATCCCACCCATCCTCGCATTGGTAGGTTAGAGGACTAGACCAAATATGTCTGTGTGTGTGTGTGTGTTTACAGAGGTGGTACTTTGATTTTATTATGCTAATATATTAATTTATGACATGTTCCTAAGGTTAGGTAACTTCAGACTCAGCAGATGAAAACAACACAACCTAATGCTTACAACTACTCAGTCAACTTTTCAGGTTACAGGCTGCTAGGAAATTTATAGTTTATCAGCCTCAAGAAATGCACACTTCACAAAATGAGAGAGTGCTTGGCCTTTGTCTGGGGGGGAAAACCTCTCAAAGTGAAACACTTGATGGACACAAAAGGACAAACTTGAATATTGATTACCATAGTCAGCAGGATTCTGCCCCTATAAATGCTCTCAAGGTTTATCCATTTTTGCATGTGGTTCTTTGAATGGAGCATACAGAGACTAACATGCATGTTCATTCAATTTTGTATTAATAAGTGATAACACTTAATTTTTATAGCTTTTGACCTGCTTAATTGGTTAAAAAAATTTGTTATGCAAAAATCTTCTGCCACCATTGACTATTCCCTGAGCAAATCTTACTTCTTCCATTATACTTAGTAATTTGTCACATTTTAAATGGCTTTTACAATATAGTGAATGATGTATAAAAGTGAAATCCTTTGTATATTGTTTAAATCTGCACTTCAAAAAATGTTTCATAAAAACAAAGAGACATTTGCCATATGACTAGATTCATTTAAAATAGGGTTCTAATTTTGTTCAAGACCATAGAGTAGCAGAATTTCTGAGAGAGTTAACATTTTGTCTTTTAAAAATAAATCATTTATAGAGTACAAAAATCCATCTTGCCCATCCATCTTGCCCTACTAGAAAGTTAGGGGGGATAAGGGAGAATAAAAGAAAGAACAGATCGGGGGAAGGGGTATTCAGTAGGCTCTATCTTGGGATGGAGTGTAGGGGAAAGATGGGGAGAAAATTTGTAACTCAGAATCTTGTGGAAATGAATGTTGAAAACTAAAAATAAATAAATAAATTGGTAAAAAAAAAAAAAAACATCATTTGTTTAGATTTAAAATTCCATGGTGACTTATATTAATCTATATTCAATATTACTTGCCTGAAGTGAAAATGTGATAATCAGGGCAGCCAGATAGCACAGCGGGTAAGAGCACTGGCTCCAGTGTCAGGATGACCTGGAGATCAAATCCCGGGCTCAGACACTTAGCACCCAGCCAGAAACACCTGGCCGCGTAACCTTGAGCAAATTACTTAACCCCAATTGCTTAGGGGCGGCCAGGTGGCTCAGCGAGTAAGAGCACCGGCTCCAATGTCAGGATGACCTGGATCAAATCTGGGCTCAGATACTCAGCACCACACCCAGAAATAACTGGCTGAGTAACCTTGAGCAAGTTACTTAACCCCGATTGCTTAAAAAAAAAAAAAGAAAATGTGATAATCATGTGACAAAAGTCATTTGGGAAAGAACATTACAAAATATGTCATCATCTGGGGCAGAGCCAAGGTGGCTGAGTGAAAACAGGACCTTCCCATGGCTCTGGCTCCCACTACCTCTAATACATGTAAAAATAATGACTCTAAACAGATTTTAGAGCTACAGAACCCACAAAGTGACAGAGAGAAACAAATCCCCTGTGGAGGGCACCCTGGCAGGCTGACAGAAAGGGTCTATTCTACAGAGCTGGGAGCTAAGCACAGTCCCACCAGAGCTGCATGGTTTCAGCCCCAGGGTGGCCCTGACCATCAGCAGCCAGAGCTGATGTCAGAAGAGTTAATCACCAACACCTGTGGTGGTTTCCAGAGTTTCAACCCATAAAGGCTAAAAAGGGAGTAAAAGGTCAGTTGGGAACTCTGTTGGAACCTGGGAGGAGAAAAGCATGGTCTGGCCCCTGCCCCCAGGGCAAGAAGTGGCAGAGTTGTGGAGGCTACAGCTGCTGCCCCATAGTTGCTTCTAGGGCTTCCTGGCCTGCAGATCATAGGGGGACCAAGCTACCATTCAGAAGGTAATCACTCTCGCTTTAAACTGCTTGGATCTGGATCACAGTCTTGGGTGATGGTCCTGGGGTGTCTGGCCAGTATGCCAGAGCTTGTGAGGGCTGCAGCGAGGGCACCCTACTAATAGCTCCAGCAACTGTGAAAACCCCAGAGATTTGGGACATAACTCTGCAATCTGGACACAGAGTTCTACCAGGGCAAAGAGCTCAAAAGTCAAGTAATTGTCTGGCAATATGAGCAAGCAGAGGAAGCACAAACAGACCATAGAATCCTTTTTTGGGGGACAAAAAGGATCAAAGCATAGACGAGGAGGAAGACAACAAAGCCAGAACTCCTCCATCAAAAGCTTCCAAGAAAAATATGAACTTGTTACAGGCTATAGAGGAGCTCAAGAAAGATTTTGAAAATCAAGTAAGAGAAGTGGAGGAAAAATTGGGAAGAGAAATGAGAATGATGCATGAAAATCATGAAAAGCGAATCAACAGCCTGCTAAAGGACACCCAAAGAAATACTGAAGAAAATAATTCCTTAAAAAATAAGGCTAACCCAAATGACAAAGGAGGCCCAAAAAGCCAATGAGGAGAAGAATGCCTTAAAAACTGAATTGGTCAGATGGAAAAGGAATTTCAAAAACTCACTGAAGAGAATAATTCCTTCAAATTTAGATTGGAGCAAATGGAAGCTAAAGACTTTATGAGAAATCAAGATACTATAACAACAGATCCAAACAAATGAAAAAAAATATAAGACAATGCAAATATCTCATTGGAAAAACCACCGACCTGGAAAATAGATCCAGGAGAGATAATTTTAAAATTTTTGGACTACCTGAAAGCCATGATAAAAAAAACAGCCTAGACACCATCTTTCAAAAAAGTATCAAACAAAATTGCCCTGATATTCTAAAACCAGAGGGCAAAATAGAAATTGAAAGAATTCACCCATCACCTCTTGAAAAAGATCTCCAAAAGTAAACTCCTAGGAATATTATAGCCAAATTCTAGAGTTCCCAGGTCAAGGAGAAAATACTGCAAGCAATTAGGAAGAAACAATTTGAGTATTGTGGAAACACAATCAGGATAACACAAGACCTAGCAGCTTCTACATTAAGAGACCAAAGGGCTTGGAATATGATATTCCAGAGGTCAAAGGAGCTAGGATTAAAACCAAGAATCACCTACCCTGAAAAACTGAGTATAATGCTTCCAGGGAAAAATATGGTCATTCAATTCAGATTGAATTGTGGCACCTTATTTCCCCCCATTAGGCTGTGAGCTTCTTAAAAGAAGGGTGATTTTTTTTTTTACTTTCTTGGTTATCTCCAAAAGTATTTAGCACAGTGCCTAGCATTATAAAAAATAATCAGGGTGACTGTCTCGCTTCTGGATGTTCTGCTACTTAGGGATGTCTTTTCTAAAATGTGACACACTGATCTGATGTCTAATATTCCATATATCTAACCATATCTGAATGAGATATCCTAAAGTAGTATATATAACCATGTACTTAATTTTTGCTTGATTTTTATTTTAGAAATTCATTCTGTTTAATCCATAAACTTTATATAACTTTATTAAAAATAACAACAGCAACAAAGCAAAAAGACAAAATGAATTATCAAGATAATTATTATACGGAATTCAGGAAAGATAGAAATAACTTCAGCCTGAACTCTTCAGAGAATGTTTTTATGGAGGTGAGATTCAAGCTGAATCTTGAAGGGTGACTAAGATTTAAGTGGGAGTTGGAGAGGTAACAGAAGCATTCCCAGAAAATGGAAGGTTAATAGGAATATCACTTATGTGGAAAATGCTCTTATGTGAACAATGATTAGAGTAAATTAAATAATCTCTTAGTTATGCTCATGCTCTAAAGTATAAGATTCCATGGGTCTAAGATGTTTTCAGAAGACTGAATAACATTTTTGTTCTTGAGTGTAATAGAAGTATTGAAACAAATTCATGAAGAATCTAACACATTAATTTGCTGGCCTGCACAAATATATGGTAACAAAATATGTTAGCTAAAATGCATGATCAAATTTTATTCTGTAAGTATGAACAGTATCATTATTTTTATCTGCTGTGGACATTTACTGTGGACATTTTCAAGAGAAAAGATTTGTATTAATTGGATGTTCTATAGGCACTTCCAACTCAACATGGCTAACAAAAAACTTATGATCATTTCCATCAAACTGATTCAGTGCTTGTATTCGTACCACAGCCCTAGGACCACATCTCTCCCAAATCCAAAGACCATATCTCTGGCAATAAGTCTTGAGTGGGCCCCAGTGAGGCAAACCATCTCTCCCTGTTACAACAATAAGCTGACCTCTGTAGAATTTCCCTTGTATGAACAGGACTATCTTGTACCAACAGAATTATCCTGTACTGATTCCCACAGTTAACACATGCAATCCAGAGGTCAAGCCATAGAAGTCAACTCCCAAGGCCATCTTATTACAGATGTAAGAGATGAACATAACCTTTAGAAACCTCCGCCATGCCCAAAAGGCCATGCCTGTGCAAATGATGCCTGTGCCCAAGATATAGAGACTGTATGTCACCACTATTAGTTAGCATATTTGGCACACCATTCACTGTACTTTTTCTATGTAGACTTTAGTATCACTCTTGTTAGGTTGAAAGTTCTCTAAAGGAACTCTCCCACCTTTATTAACATTATAATAAACTTTTTGCCACCTGACTGGAAGACTGCTTGAGTCTGAGAATACTTTCCAGGCTACTCCACCCTGAACTTCAGTATTTTGGGGTCCCTGAAACCCTAAACAGCATCAAAATCATCTCTGCTTCACAATTTATTACTTTTGAGGACACCATCATCTTTCTAATCACCTATGTTCACCACCTCATTTTTAACCTGAATTCCTCACTCTCACTACTAATCTCCACAAAGCTGCTGCATACTTACATTTCAGTCTCCATATCTCTTATATATGTATACTTTTTTCTCCATTTCACCAGCTATAATCCTAGTTCATTCTCTCATCTCTTGCCTAGACTTGCATTCTAAGAAGATGGTGGAGTAGGTCAGAAATTTCCATACTATTGTAATAACTTTTTAAATCAGCCGTGCTATTTAGCTCATCTATCCCTTCTGTAATCCAACATCCAACTCAATTGCCAAAGTGATTTTCCTAAAAAAATCATTAGAGTACTTCACTAGTCAATAAATTCTAGGTCAAAAATAAAATTCACTGTCATTAAAATTTCTTGATAACCTGGTCCTTTGCTATCTTTTCAGTCTTCTTATACTTACCATTTCCCATATCCTATTTAATACTCCCAGTAGTGACAAACTCAAATAGAAATGGATTCCTAGCAGGCTACATATTGGTCTATAAAACCACAGATTAACATTATTTATGTTACATTATATTTTTATTTTGTTAGACATTTCCCAATTACTTTTTAATCTGCTAGTTAGCTCCTGTGACTTGCCTTCAACACTCAGCTCTTCCTTCTTTTTCAAGAGTCAGGTGTGCCCCAAATACCCCCAAAGCTTTTGCTTTTAAGATTAATTTCATTTATCCCCTTTATATCTTATCTCAAGCCTGTTTGCATGTTGTCTGCTCTGTTAGAATGGAAGCGGCTTGAGGCCAGGTATCATGCTGTTTGCTTTTGTTTGTTTGCTCTTTTGTTTTCCCCTGCAATTGTATCCCAAGCACTAAGCACCTGACATATCTTCAGTGTTTAATAAATGTTATCAACTACAGACCTTAGTTCTGGCGAAGATATAAATTTTAAAGAGATAATTGGACCCTAAGGAGAAGATAAAGTTTCTGATTGGTCAGCTTCTAAGTGCATTCCCTGAGGTCATTTGACCCCATGGTTCACAGTGTGCTTCTTTTTTTGGTAGAAGAAAGATTCATTTATTTCCTTCTGTAGATAATAAAAAGGATTACTACCTAGGCATTTCTCCTTAACTCAGACTTTTCTTAATCTCTTTCCCTATGGCAACAGAGCAATTACTTTTCAGCATGTTGATTCCTTTATATTTTAAATATAGATAAATGTAATCAGTCTGAAAACCTGAGGGTTAGCTAATGCTCCCAAGTTAAAATCCCATGCCAAAAAAAAAAGCAGTGCCATTCAGTATGGCTCTCTGCCAAACCTGCTTATAATCTAACTTTCAGAGAAGGAAAAAAAAATCTCTAATCAATGTATTTCTATTACAGCTAACATGAAGGTCAACAGTCACAAATGTTCATGAACCTTTCCCTAGACTTTTCCAGAAATCTAAGTCATTTATGTTTAATTACTGGTCGTGCCCCATGCCAACAAAAGCTGTGAAAATCAAGAGCTTCTTCTGAAGGAGAAAGGATAGAGATGAGGATGATTGTTCCAAATAACTTTAAGAGAGCCACACATTCAATCATTCCAAACTTTTCCTAGCAGGGTAGTGACTACAACCACCTACCATCACACAACCCCATTCATAGGAGGTCAATGCCACATGAAAAGGAAATCAATGTGTTTCCTGGGGAATTACAAAATTATTTTCTACAATGGTCCTATAAAGGGAAGAAGGATAACTTCCTCAATTGCAGTGAATGCCAAAAAACCAGAAAGTCATTGAACAAAAATGAGGAAAGAGAATGTTGTGGTTTATATGAATGTGTGACTATTTCTATTTTTAATGACTCCTGCCCAGAATACATGGTAAAGGCTTGCTGGCTGCTTCTATTTATAAAGAATCTGTGGCAAGAACTGGTATTCAGGGTTGTTACAAAAAAAAAAGTCCTTCTGTTTATCAGTTGGGGCACAATAGACTGGAAAGCAAATAGCTAAATCATCCAAACTATTTTCTCTCTTTGCTTTCAAGAATATTTTCCCTCCCAGGAAATGCATTTTTATATATAGTGGTTTTCTATTCTGCAAGAGGGAATGGAAGTTGTCATAAACCCCTGGAGATATGCTTGCTAAAGGTTTTCTGGAGGCAGGGATAGGGATGGTACTGCATTACAAACAACTTACAGATGCATCAGGTCACCACCGTGAGTCGCTATTGTATTAAAAAGCAAACCATGATAACTAAATGGACGCTTAAATGGAGGTCAGCTAACAGAGATGAAGCAACAGCCATTGACATTTAGTCTCATTAGTGTATAGTCACTATCTGTGTAACAAGAATTGTTTGTGTTTATATGGTGGCTTACAGTTTAATTGTATCTAACAGTCATTGATTATTATGAACTTTAGAGCCTTCCTCTAGTAAGGAAGATCTGACCTCTCCTATCACATAATGACTGTGGAACGCTGGCCACATCACTTATGCTTTCAGTGTTCTAGATAATTCTCTAAGACTGTAAGGCGTACAAAATGTTTTTCTTCATTGGGAATTCCCTACACTGAGAAGTATAGGGAACAAGGTCTGGTGCAAAAGTTGAATAGCTGACATTTTAATAGCACTTAATGCTACCGTGTTTCCCCGATAATAAGACCTATCCCCAATATAAGCCCTCCCCTTACTGTGTAAGATTCCTCTAAAATAAGCCCTCCCCCAAAAATAAGCCCTATTGAGATTGCTACTGTAGTGAAGGTGATCCCCTGCGCTACATGCTACATTACGGTACCCTCTGTATGCACCGTACTCCTCCCCCCCCCGTGAAACGCACGCCGTGCTCCGAGCTGCATCCAATCAGAGCTGCAGCAGTGAGCGTGTCATCCTGTTCTTCCCCAGTGATTTGCTTATTGAATAAAGGTACATTTTTTTGTTCACATTTACCTGTTTATTAAAATTGCTGTCAATGTTCATTAAAATAAGCCCTCCCTTGAAAACAAGCCCTCTGGTGTTTTTCTGTCCAAAAAAATTAATAAGACAGTGTCTTATTATTGGGGAAACACGGTATATAAAGCAGCCTTGGGAAGAAATAGGGAAGGTACTTTATAGGTGAGAAAACTGAGATTTGCAGAGATTGAATGACTTGTCCAGGCTATCAAGGGGTCAAGCTGGATCTCAAAACCTGGAGTTATGGTTTAAAATCCAGATCTCTTTCTATGGTACTGTGGTTGCCCCAAAGCATTTTATTTACAGAATCACAAGCACATTCCTTCTAGCTCTCTTGCAGGGTGGTTAAAGTGTCATTCTCATTTTATAGTTCAAGAAACTGATGCTTAGAGTAGTGAATTTCTCCTACTTCCTAGTAAGTGTAGAAGAGAATAGTTGAATCCAAGGGTCCCTAGTTCTTTTTCTAATATGCTATACTGCCCCACCTCTCTCCCTTTTGCTATTACTGAATTTATTCTACCACATTTAAAAGTGCATAATCAGCCCCACCCCCCAAAAAAACAAAAAAAAATGACTTAAAACTGTCTTCCATGTTTAGACATATGGCTTAAGGTAGAGACAATTTACATTTGTACTGCTTTAATTTAAGGCATATACTTAGGGACTTTATAGTACCTTAGAGAAACTCTCTTGTCTACTTCTTATTTCAGTTGAGGAAACTGAGTCCCAGGGAGACTAACTAGGATTTAAAAGGAAGCTATCCCTATCGGGCCACATATTGACCAGAAAACCACACATTAAAATCATCTATGTTGTATCTATTTTGTTAAACATTTCCCAATTACATTTTAATCTGCTTCTTAGCTTCTGTGACTGCCTTCCAAACTTAGCTCAGATCCCTCTTCCTTTATCAGAGGAAGATAAGTGACTTGCATGAGTCACACTAGAATGTGTCAGAAGTGGGATTTGAATTCAGTTATTTCTGAGTCTAAATCTGGCACTCTGTTGGTTGTACCACACAGCCTCCATATTTTAATTGTGGGGATACTAATAATAAGGAAGGAAGGATTTTTTTTTTAACAAATAAAACATCAAGTGAGAGAGTGTCCTGTTTTTCTGGGCAACCTTCAATGAAGGAATGTTTTGTGCTATTTACAATTCTAATCATGTATAATCCAGAAGGAGGACAGCTTTCTACCCACCTTAAAGACATAGATAGGCTAATGATCAGGAAAGGCCAATGCTGCAGAAGCCTCTCTGCAGGGACTGATCCCTTTTTCCCACTGATGAATGGAGTTGAGTAGGAATGAATAAATAAATTAAGATTTGATAGGTCACTTTGAAAGACTATCTACTCTTGGACTAGATTCATCCTCAATGGAGAAATGTGACAGTTAATAAGATTTCAAGCAAAAGATTGACAGTTAAGGGAAAAGTATGTTCCCACCAAGGATTAACATCAATTTCACGAAAGTAATGCTCTAGGATCAAGCTTTTATTTTAGTTAGAATAATGGAAGAGATATTAATTTATTTTTTAAAGAGTTAATGTTTCATACTAGATTACTTTTTCTGGATCAAAATAGCTTCAATCTATCAATGTATAAGAAGGCATTTTAAAAACTGAATTTTTGTTCTAAGCATGGATAAAAACTCATTGTAATTATTTTTGCTACTTAGGTCCATTTCCATGTGTCTTGTAGACCAAGAAATCAAAACAATTTCAAATATTTTCAAAAGTCAGGTGATTTTTCTGATGATAATGATGAGTAAATCCAAATGAAATCTCTGGACTGAAATAGAACATCTTCAGTTGACATATGAATTGCTTTAAGTAAGAAATTTATCTTTAGGATAAGTTTACTTTTGCATAAATTCTGTTTGAAATATGTATTATTACAATATTTGTTCTCCTCAATAAAAAGCCCAGATTAGATTAAACTTTTCACCATCATTTATTTGAATGCCCATTATCTCTTTCACACTTCTTTGGAAAAGCAGTTATGTCAGGAAAATAGTATTATTATTCATTAGAAAAACTTCTAAGTTTTTTCCCCCTCAATTAATTGTTTAAGAATAATAAATTTTTTCTACTGTCATGAATTAAAATCAGATATTATATGCAGTTGAGTAATTTTAAATATCTCAGATATTTTGACTGATTGATTAATTGATTACCCCTGGACTTGTGATTTCATAAATGTAAGGAATTCTCCATAGTGAGGAAATCCCTTTAGTCCTTGATGTTCTGCACATTTAAAATCTTACAGTGTTGTCTGAGGACATTGAAAGCGATTAAGTGATTTAACATCCCTGGACCTCAGTTTCAAGAATGAGGACTTGAATTCAGTAGAGTGAGGAGTTGCAAGAGATGACCCCTCTTGAAGCTTCTTCCACCTCTAAGTCTATGACCCTATGACTTATCTAGGGTTACATAGTCAGTACATTCCAAAGGCATGAATTGAAGTCAGGTTTTTCCAACTCTTTATCCACTATGCAACACTGTCTCACATTTCACAAATATCATATCATAAACTGCATTATGAAGCACAAGTTCCCTGACAGAAAGTTCATGATTGTAAAAAATTACTGTAGAGAAGATACTGAGCATGTATATTCAAAAGCTGCCAGTATATTTCCTTTCTAGGCTTCACTTCTTGCTGTATGGATTTTTTCTACTATGCCACAGGAATCTCCTCACCCAGGAAATTTACTTCATCTCTGGCCTTCTCACTCTGGAAGTTCATTTGACCAGGGCTCCTTCTTGTGATTGTCTGGCTTCTCCTGGAACCTCCATTTTTAGTAAAGGGTCCAGACCAGTCATGTCTTCATTCTTCTCTGGACTCTACTCTTGATTCCCCAGACTTTCTCTATTGTGTCTCAGCATGAGTAACTTCCCCCAACTCTCCAGTTTCTACTTCCTTTTAAGTGCTATCCTTCCCCCATTAGAATGTGAGATCCCTGAGCATTGGGACTGTCATTCTTTCAGCTTCTTTTCATATTCCCAGGGTTTAGCACAATGCCTGGCACCATAGTAAAAGCTAACAAATTCTTGTTAATTTGACATAATCAGTAAAAGAACCAAAAGGTAGAAAAGTGAACTGAATTTTTGGCTTTGATTTTATAAAACTGGGTAATCTGATCTGTGCATCAGTTTGCTTACTAGAAATTGAAAAGTTTCACATAATCTGTATGTACCTTAGAGTGATGTCAAAACCATCTGCTTAGCAAAACTTAATCTATATGTTCTAGAAATACGGCAGCTCATCATTGTATCAAAAAGCTAGAGTAGCATTGTTAAAATGAAAACTAGAATAGCTAATACAATTTTCTTTCTTATCTGCTAATTATGAGGTCTGTTTAACAATTATATTCAAATTTTTAATTAATAACAATTTTAACTTAGAATTATATGGTTTATTGACTCAGTGAATAATGTAGAAAGATTTGTATAAGATAGATAATGTCCTCAGTGCTGATGGGGATATAGCATATGGTGCCCCAAGGGTTAAAAAGAATATTAAGTTTTGCTTTTCTAGTACTTTGTGAAGACCCTCCTCAGGGGAAGCTGGAACTCATTCTGCAACATATCCAGTCACCTGAAATCCTGTAACTTGAGGATGTCCTAAAGTCCCTTTCCCCTCATTCTGTGTCATAAATTCATTATCTTATAGGGAACCATCTCCCTGATTTTGTGCCATAAATTCTCCCTTATCTTTAATCTTCAACCACCATAAAACCTTAAAACTACATCATCCTGAACGTCCAGAGGCTTTCTGTCTATATAAGCCTTGTCCTTCCAAATATCAGGGTCTTTCTTTAGCTCCTTGCTAATCTCAGGCCAATGAAGCTTTCACATGGTTAAGATAAAATTGTCTGAGTGAATTCTTTCACACCTGAACTGCTCTCCCAACTCTGACCTCAACAGTACACACATTGGTTTTATATTACACGTGCCTTCTATCAAAAGTCTTTCAGTTCTTTCTGGCATGTGGGCATCAGACTCGATAAATGGATGAATCTGAAGAAATGGAGGCTTCTCTTTTCTCCTCTGCCCCTGGAAACTGTGAAATATTTTCTAGTATAAAGAAGAGAATCAGACTGTTTTACATTTTATGTCAGCGTCTCCCAACCGTCTATGGGCAGAAAAGAATTTTCTTTTAACTTGTACTGTCTACTTAAAAAAAAAATTAAAATTTTAATTTTATCTTAATTGTAAGAAGCATCTAATGAAATTTATCAAGTTCCCACTATATGCAAAGCACTATGTTAGGCACTGAAATCAAATGTCTTAATCCCCATAATGGGTACTGAACTCTCTACATGTAGCAAATTGAAAGTAATAAGGTAGTTGGAGCTAGGATTTCTGAGAAAAAGTTTAGATTTCCAGTATGCACTGGTGTGTTGCAAAATCCATTTGCTTAGCTTAGACAACAGGAGCCAATACAGGCCAGGACACAAAACAGGCTGGTTGAGATGATAGAATCCTACATATCAAGCTAGAAGGGACCTCAGTGATCACCTAATCTGACCCCTACATCTTCCTCATGAGGAACTTTAGCTTCCCTTTGGATGTTTCCCCTTGTATTTCATTTTTTAATCCTACATAACAAACTACAAAAACAAAAGCAAACCCAAACTTGCAGAGAAGTTACATGCTTCTTTTATAGAGACTAGTGGAAAATATCCCTGTTGTTTTGCACAGTGATAGCTGGGTAGTAAGGAACCAATAAACACAGGAGGGGGTGGCAGCAAAAGAAAACAAAAAAGATTAGCTATCACAATAAGAATAACTTTATATCTTTCTGGTAAAAGAAAAGAACAGTGGCCCAATAAGGTTCTGGGCAGTCTTGCATTAAAGTGCGTATAATAGGCTTTCACATCTCCCCTTATTTTATTTTAGTAATTTGTAAGCATCAGGTGGTACAATAATGTAGCACCCTCATCTAAGTACTTAGTTCTGGCCAAAAGGAAAGGACTTGGAAAAGAGGATGTCAGTGGATTATATTAGGCATTGAGAAAGCAACTTTTGTTTGTTAATAAGGCAGAACCTTCCTGAATCAAATCTGACCTGTCCCTTAAAAGATAACAGCAGCCCTAATGGTGCTGGAATCTGGTATAGAACTTAAAATCTAGCAGGAGCTAGGGAGTAAATATCATATAATTATATTTCTATCCTCCCTCCCCCTTTCCAAATAAGTCAATGAAGTGTCACTTGGAAACATTAGGGATTTTTAAAATATAGGATTCCCTAAAACCTCATAGATCACCATTCTTTTCTTATCCCAGAAGATCCTATGGTTAACACCTTACTTGTGCTGGGATCTCAAGCAAAATGCACTAGAGATACCAGTGCAAGAAAGAACATTTTACCCCTCAGCTATTACTTAGACTTGATAGGTGTAGGATTCATGGAATATGAAGATCTTTCCCTGCCATTAAAAATAGGCTCATGTGATCACACCCCACCAATCATCAGTACATTCTGTGCTGAGTCACATAGAGCCAACTACACATGAGGGCTTTCATGCTTTTCTGTGCTGATCCAATCAGGTGCTGAGTAAAACTGTATTTGGAGAGAGTGTTGAGAAAATGAGTGTGAAGAAGAAAATGAGTATTGAGTGTTAAGTATTGAGCATTGAGAAAATTAGCAGCAGCAGCAACAGCAGCAGGGACTTGCTAGGCAGAGAGAACTTTCTAGGGAGGAGTGAAACTCCAGGAAGGGAAACTTGCTGGAGGGGAGCCCACCCAAGGGAATGAAGCTTAGCTTAAGACCCTTCTAAGTAGCTGTTATCAAGGAGCCTCCTGACTATGAAAGTGAATTGAAATGGCAGTGCTCTAGGATCTGGCAATATGTGTAAATATTTTTGTTTCCCTGTTAAACTTTGTTTTCCTGTATTTCCATAATGATGTTTTTTTTCTGGTTTTAGTGTACAGAATTAATGTTACACTGGTTCAGTTTTAAGTGGAGTGCTTATTATACCTTGCAATTTGATCCTCTCTCTCTCTCTCTCTCTCTCTCTCTCTCTCTCTCTCTATATATATATATATATATATATATATATATATGTGTGTGTGTGTGTGTGTGTAAATATATACACATGTCAATCCTCAAAATATATATATATATATATATATATATATATATACATATTCATAGCAGTTGTTCATATCACATTGATGAATCAATAGGGTGAGAGCCATGACTGCAAAGAAAAAGAACTTGGGAAGATAATGGATAGGTCATAGAACTTGAATCAAGAAAATGTGAGATCTATGTTGGGTAGTGGAATTGTTGAGGTTTGGGGGCTAAAGTTGATTGAGACCCCAAAAAACTACATACTAGGTCCTGCTGAATGATTTTGACTCAAGCCTTCTCTCAGTCAAAATAAAATGGAGTTTATTAAAGATTCATCATAATGGGTAGACTCTTAAGGAGCCTAAGTATTTGTGAGCTTCTACTGATAAGCAGACCAGAATAATATGATGTAGAATGAGTCTGCTAGATTGATTCTGAGCCCCTTCATGGAGGCAAAATGGATTTAATATACAGAAAGACTGGGGGAGGGATGTAAGGGTGATCTACAGAAGGGGATTGGGGAGGGTCTTAAGGAGGAGGCTGAGGAGGATCTTGAAGAACTGAGGGAAGACTCCAGGAATGGGATTAAGGGTGAGAAATAGCTGGAGATAACAGATAATGGAGGGAAAGGCTAGTTTAAGGGTAACAGGTTTGGGTACAGATATTTTGATAGGATCAAGGGTGGGAAGTAGTTGGACAATTGAGGACTAGGCTAGCTTAAGAGTAATAGATTTAGGTCTAGTGATAATGAAAGGTTTATGGCGTTGGGTAAACACCTCATCAAGTGGAAAGATTCAAGGGGGTTCACAGAGCCTAAACCCCATCAGAATCAAATGCCTTAACCCATAATGGATATTAAGTATTGTATCCTACCTCAGTCACTTATTAGTTTCATGTCCCTGGACAAGTCTCTTAATCTTTCTGAACCTTGGTTTACTATCTTTGTGCTGTGTAAATCTTAAAGCTATTATTAGCACAACATGCAAAACATAGATAGAAAAGACTTAATAATTGTTATTTCACTCCATTGTTCCATTTTCAGTGGAAACAAGATAGGTAAAAACAGAGAAATATCACTGTGTTCTTTGGTGGGACAGTGTGACCAAGGTTTATGGGGCTGTTATGTTTTTATTATATCTACTTTTGCTTTTAACCAAGCAAACATTAGGTTATTTTAATTTGGTATGACCTACTCACAATGACAGTGAAGCCTATGGGCATGGTGTCTGATCCAATACGTACTCTATCTCCCTCTTTTCTCTCTGGCCTGGTTCTGGGACTAATTCCTTCCTTCCACCTTTGTCTATTCCAAAGACCATAAGGATATTCTAGAGGAACCGCACTGTTGCTACCACTGCTAGTACTCACCCCAGGAGTCTTAGGTCTCACTCTGGGATGGTGGGATTGTACCCTTGCTACTTGGCACTGTGATACACGAGACCCCACTGTCTTATCCTTATTGACATCAAATCACTCATAATATTACCATTGACTCCCGAGCATTAGATATGTTGATACTAAAGAAAAATTGAGAATAATCATAATATATACTCAATAAAAGGTAAAGACTGTAATAATCAATCAATCAATAAGCATTTATTAAATGCCTACTATGCTTTACTGTGTAAAACGTTCTGTGTTGAGTGCTGGTAATAGTTAAAACATTAGCAATCTATCTATAAATTTGTGTCATAGACTATCATCAATACAAATAGTGTCTATGGGGAGGAGGAGGAAGCATACATTTATAGAAATATAACATATGAATAGAGAAAGTAAATACCCTTTTTTAAACAGGGTACAAAAGAGGGCTTGTGAACTATATCATTATAGTTATCTGAGGTCTCCTCAGAGCGATCCCTAAAGTCATTAGGAGAGATACATTAGCTGTGCTTTGGAGACCTGACCTACTATTTCAAGTGGTATATAGAAAGATATCTCCCAAGCATATGATATTGGAGGAAACCAGATTCATGCTGCTGATCTGTAGTCAGAACTGTGAATGTGAATGGGATGAACTCACCCATAAAATGGAAGTAGATAGTTGAATAGATTAGAGACAAGAATCAAACAATATGTTTTTTTTTTCACAAGAGACACACTTGAAATTACAAGATACACACAGTTAAAATAAAGGACTGGAATGAAATCTATTATGTTTCAATTGAAGTAAAAAAAGGCAGAGGTAGTAACCATGACCTCAGCCAAAGGCAAAGCAAAAATAACCTAATTAAAAGACATACGACATTTTACTAAAAGAGACCATAAAAGCAGATACATACATACACACACACATATAGCCTCTCTCTGATGAAGGCCTCAATTCTCAAAATATAGGGAACCGAGTCAAATTTATAAAAATAAGAGCCATTCCCCAATTAATAAATGGTCAAAGGACATAAACAGGCAGTTTTCAGAAGAAGAAATCAAAGCTATTTATAGTCATATGAAAAAATTCTCTAAATCACTAATGATTAGAGAAATGCAAATTAAAACAACTCTGAGCTACCACCTCACACCTATCAGAAATAACAAATACTAGAACTATTGGTGCAGTTGTAAACCGATCTAACCATTCTGGAGAACAATTTGGAATTATGACAAAAGGACTATAAAACTGTTCCTTACCTTTTAACAAAGCAATACTGTTACTATTCTCTGTATATATAATACTGTTCTCCAAAGACAAAGGAAAAGGAAAAGGACATACCTTTACAAAAATATTTATAGCAGAAATTTTTGTGTTGTGGCAAATGATTGTGATGGAGTACTATAGGAAATAACAAGGGGGTAGTTTCAGAAAAAAGGAATATGGAAAAACCTATATGAATTGATGAATACTGAAGTGAGAACCAGGAGATCACTGTGCGCAGTAACCACTATGTTGTAATGATGATCAACTATGAAAGATCTAGCTATTTTGATTAATATAATGATCTGATATAATTCCAAATGATGCATGATGAAAAAATACTAAGAGAACCGATCAACTTTTAGTGCAGGTTAAAGTATAATTTTCTTGCTTTATTATTTTTTGTGATATGGCTAGTATGGAACTAGGCTTTTACGTGATTTGACATGTATAATTAATATATATCAATTTGCTTGCCTTCTCAGTGAGTAGGGAGGACGGAAAGGGAGGGAGAGAATTTGAAACTAAAAATTTTAAAAGATAAGAATGTAAAACAAATAAATAAACAAATAAGGATTTAAAAAAAGCAGTGGACTATAGGTAGGTTAAAGAAAAAGATCCTTTGTTTCTGGGAGATATTTGAGATCATTAAAGGATATTTGCAATTTCCTAACCAAAAAAAAAAGACTTACATATTGGCAGGTAAAAACATTGAGACAAAATGAATGTTCTGAAATATCACAATATAGGCAAAGTCTAAAGCTTTGGTTCAAAAAGTCAATTTGAAAATCGTAGGATCAAAGAGACATGCTGATAACAGTTTGTCTTTAATAATTTTGGTGTAACTATAAGACAATATGATTCAGAGATGCGCTATGGCAGGAAATAAAACTATGACTCAGCAGCACTATGAATATTATTGATTTCTCAGATTTAGATATGATAGCTTCTCTTACTCTAGTCAAAATGTATCTCCACTGCTGTTTACTTCTGGGTACCACATCTTTGAAATGACAAACTGCAAAAAGTAAAAAATAAGGATCACTGGGATGGTTTAGAAAGATGTGATAATTAGCCTAGAGGACAGAAGACTTAGGGATTGGGAAAGGACTGGAAACCAGGTTAGACCTGCCATTTGGCCCTAGCAGGCACAATTATCTGCAATAAGCACAAGTTTTAGGGTAATGTTGAAGTTTGATGCAAGAATAATTTCCTATTACTTGGAATCACCTTAATGTGAAATGGATAGCTTTAATATTTATGGAGTTCACCCTTATAATCATAGAATTTTTAGAGTTAGAAGGGAAGAGTGGAGGGAAAGAAATGATTATTTATTAAGCATTTACTGTGTCCCAGGCTCTATGCTTAAGTGCTTTGTTCAGATGTTATCTCATTTGATCCTCATCACAGTACTGGGAGGTAGGTGCTATTGTTATTGTTCAGTGATTTTCAGTCATGTCAGATGGTGATTCCATTTGGGGTTTTCTTGGCAAAGATATTGGAGGCCTTTGCCAGCCTTCTCCAGCTCATTTTACAGATGAGGAAACAAACTGAGACAAAAAGGATTAAGTGACTTGTCCAGGGTCACACAGCACATTTGAGGCCAGATTTGAACTCAGGAAGATGAGTCTTCCTGATTCCAGGACTGACATTCTATCTACTGAGAATACTCTCAGTTGTCATTATGATTCCCATTTTATGGGAAAGAAACAAAAAAGAAAAACCTTAGGCAGACAGCAGTTATGCAACTTGCCCAGAGTCACATAGATAGTAAGTGTCTGAGGCCAAATTTGAACTTTTCTTCCCAATTCCAGATCTAGCACTATATCCACTGTATATCATTTAGCTGCCTCTCAAGAAATCTTTAGAGATGACAATGTTCTTAGATCTCATCCAGTGTTCTCTCCCCCCTGGACCAAGAGGCTATCTCTAATGTACTTCAGTATGTATCTAGCCCAATCATACCTGAGAGGACTCTTAGTGCCAAATTTGGAGTCTTCTAAAAAAAAACCCAAGATCTTTTTCCAGATAAGCTAACCATGCCTCCCTTCCTGTTTTTTGTAAAGTTGATCTTTTGAATCCCAGGCTGAGACTTTATGTTTATCTATACTGAATTTCACTTTCTTAGATGCAGCCCGTTAATATGGCCTTCCAGAATCTTTTTGGATCCTTATTCTCTCATGCAAATCTCATTTGAGTTCTTCTAGGAAAGGCTAAGTCACCACTGCCAGACACTCTTCTACACAGGCAATGATTGTTATTTTTAATTGGTATTGGTTGGAGTAGATGGATGCTAAATCTTTGTGATTCTGGGTAGAGGAAATGCACTGATATAACTCTTCCTCCTCCATTCCTGTCCTTCATGGTATTTTTTTTTTTTGGTAATGGGCAGAGCAATAGCCACATATAGATCTTTGTTCCCTTCTCCCCCTATTCCTCTCACTAAAATTTGGTAATTGGTAAGTGATATGACCTTGTGTCAAATGAACAGCCTAATGGAGTTTAGGAGTGATACAGATTTTTAATGTAATTCTTCATGGTATATATAAAAATGTATCATTATCATTATTAGGCTTATTGTTAAGAATTTAATTCTCAATCTGTAGTTACATTGAGAAAGTTTCTTGAATAGATGTGTAGTTGTGGATACTGATTTCATACCTCCACCCTCTCAAGAACTGTTCATAACATAAGTTCCTTTGTCTGATTGAATAATAGAGATAGATAGATAGATGATAGATAGATAGATGATAGATGATAGATAGATAGATTGATTGATTTATTAAGTTTTTACCTAACAAATGCCAGGTACTATGTGATGATTTGGTTAATGGAACAATTTATTAGCCATTTGATAAAAATTTCTAGTACCTACTGACTGGATTAGGGAGGAAAGTTCCCTTATTTTATTCCAGAATAGTTTGTACAATACCCTGGTGTGATGGCAACACAACATTCCTGTATGTGTTTAAATCACTTTTACTATTATTTTTTCTCATGGATGTGAATTTGTCATTCGTTAATGAAATACACTAAATGCACTTCTTTCCCAATATGTGATCTAGTACTGATTGTCCTTAATGTAGCCACCAATAATTTTTTTAAATGACTAATTTAAATTGCTCATCCAACATGGGTATAGCATATGCCTTTCTAAATGATATTTATCTATCAATCATAGATAGCAAACTAATCAGTCTAATGGAAAGCACAAAATATACACAATGACAAAGCTTTTAGGAAACTACCACCATAGTAACCAATTTCTCTAGCACTTTAGTGTTTCTAAAATAGTGTCCTCAGAACCTTGGTAAATGGGTCATGTGAGTATTTTGTATCCCTCTTTTCAACTGAGGAAACAGATTTGGAGGGTTCAGAAATTTACCTGTGGTCACACAGCAAATAAGCATTGCATGTGGCATTCATGTCCTTGTTTTCTGACAAGTATGGCATTTACCTATTCCATTACTCTATGTTAACTGACTAATCACTTTAATAACGGCTTCAACAAAGTAACTCTGATTATAATTCATACTTGTTCTAGTAACATATATAATCTTTGCATCTCAATTATCCCTTTCTAGCTAACTTTAACAATCAAATTTGCTTGCTAAAGATTTTTGTTGAAATCAGGAACACTTTCAAACAGAAAAAAAGAAAGTAGTGAGAAATGGTCAAAAAATGAGTGAAGATTAAAATTTGACATGATGGAGGTTATGAATTGGAAAAGTCTTAGATAGAGTTGTTCATATAGTTAACTCAGTAATGAATTATCTTTTTTTGAGGAATCCTGCTGTATGGACATACAGCATATGCACTATAAACACATAGCCTTTCAAAGGATCATTTGGATTTTAAATGTAATGAACCATTTTTATGACACTTTTTTTGGTATATGCCATGTTGTTTGGGTTATGTCACAACATAGGTGTGTGTATATACATCTATACATGCCCATAGAGATGGACATGTATAGATGAATATATACATATTTTATACATATATTAACATGTATACATATACATACATACAATATATAAATAATGTGTGGACTCTGATGCAATTACCAATAAAATCTGATGCAATTACCAATAAGAACAAAAGTTCAGTAATTTGATATTGATTCTTAAGAGAATTAAACCATTTAAAAATACAAAAAGCCTAGCATCTAACTAAAAGATGCAATCACTCCCTCCCCACTTTTGGTATTCCATTGGGGAAGAAAGAAAAGAAAAAGGAAACTCTCATAACAAATATTCATATAACAAAACAAATGCTTGTGCTGGTCATGTTGGAAATATATGTATATGTATATATGTACCCATATGTATATGTATGTATATATGTGCATGTACTCATCATTCTTCAATTGAAGTCTATCACTTATCTCAGGAAGTGGATAATATGCTTCATCACTGGTGATCTGGAATTATAGTTGCTTATTGTATTAAAAGTTTTTATGTAAACCCCCACCTCAAGGAGAAAATATTGTGAGCAACAAGAAAAATAAAACAAACAATTCAAATCTGGTGAAACCACAGTTGGAATCACCCCAGACCAAGCAGGGGTGACTCTGAAAGACCGCAAGTCTTGAAACACTGCATAATGAAGAACAAAAGAACTGGGGTTGTGGTTGAAAATATCATGCCCAGCAAACTTAAGCATAATCCTGAATGAAAAAAAAAATGAATATTAAATAAATTGTCAGACTTTCAGGATTTTGTTGCAAAAAATACCCCTGAACTTAATAGAAAATTTGACATACAAGATCCAAGAGAAATATTCTGCTGTGTACATGACAATGCATTTTTTCTTTTCTTATTTTGTATTTAAGTTTAAAATAAATTAAAATGAATTAATAAAAATTTAAAAACCTTATAAAGTTGTTTATCTTTAAATTACATTTCTTTTTTTCTTCTTTTTTGCTTTTTGGAGGGCAATTGGGATTAAGTGACTTGCCCAAGGTTACATGACTAGTAAGTGTTACGTATCTGAGGCTGGATTTGAACTCAGGTTCTCCTGATTCCAGGGCTGGTGCTCTATTCACTGTGCCACCTCACTTCCCCCATAATATAATAATTTTTAAAAATCTTAAATTTATAGCCAGAAGGTATCTTTGAGGTCATCTAGCCCACTCCTCTCATTTTATAGATGAAGGAAGTGAAGCCCAGAGAAGTCGCATGATTATCCCAAACTTATACAGGTAGTAAATGTCAGAGACGGGATTTGAAACCCAGACATCTGGATTCTGAGTCTAGCCTCCTTTCTAATATCTTGTGTTTAAGGCATCTAAGAGATCTTCTTGTCCAACCCACTCATATTGCAAAATAGACAACTGAGGCACAGGGATGCTAAACAATTTTTCCCAGGTCACTGACATAGTAAGCAAAAGAGCTACTCATTTATTTTTCATTATGTAAAGTTGCCTCAATAACAGGGTGTCCTTATAAATTATTCAATCATTTCATGCTTGAAGTTTCTATTGGGAATTATTAGTAGAATCATACTAGATGTCAGAAGGTATGAAATTTTAGAAATATATGTGACCACTGACATCATTAGAATCCAAACAATTCTATGCAGTTACTTTCTTAACTCAATTGAGATAATGATGTGGGTGAACAAAAGTGGAACAGTCATTGTGAGTACATTTTGGCTTTGCTCCTGGTATGTGTACATTCTTATTTTCATTAACTTTCAGGGTCATCCCATTGTGAGGTTGGGTAGGAGTGAAAGGACTCACTCCCCTTACCAAGAAACAAATTAGCATTTTATATTGTTTAATAACTGCATCCAATTGCAAATGCCACCAAACAGCTATTAAACAGCAAGGCCCCTGCCTGCACAAAAACTCAATGGTGCGTAACACCTCTGATTAGATGCACTCTTTTTTCTGAAAGCGTCATTATTCTTAGGAGAAATATTTCATTACCCTTAATATGGGTCCAGTTTATGCACCCATAACTTAATAACTCTATCTCAAGTCTCTTAAGGTGCATAACTAAGCTTCAATAAAAATCTTCTAATATTTGTAGGGTGTCTCTTACTGAACTGAAATATAGGACTGAAATACTGTGTTCGAAGTTCTCTGTCACAGCTTATTAAAACTCTCATCAATTGCATTGAGGGGGAGGTGGAGGAAAAGGTTTTTACTATTTTAATGCATACTTTGTATTACTCTTCAGCTGAAACAAAGCTGTATTCTCAGCAGTTTCCAAGCAACGCATCTTTTTCAATTACTGCTTAGTATTGGATTCTTTCCCTGGTTTACTGAATGTATTTTCCTTCACTGACTATTTCACATACAGAGCATTACAAAAATAAAACCTTTGTATTACTATGACCTAATCTGATGTATGTCATGTGTCAAGCTCTTTCAGTAAACAACAGAAATAAAATATGATTTAAAAAACTGTATTATATCAGTTGAGCTTACTTTCTGCTAAAGAAGAAATCAATTTAGTTAATTTTTGTTCAGGAAGAATTATGGCTGCTTTTATAGGATTTCTGATTCAGATATGAAATTCTCATTTTTGTAGGGAAAGAGAGTTGCAACCATTTTGTAGATGTCATACTAATTTTCATCTTATAAATTGTCTAAGATGAGATTTCAAGCAACTTAATAGAAGCAATGATTTCTGGTTAACCAACTTTATAGGTTCCATTTGGTAATTAACTTATATCCCTAAACTAATTCAGTCTTAACCCTCCTATAGAACACTCCTAAAACTGAGTTAGCCAACTTTCAAAAGGAAAATCCCTAAGGTTTCTGGCACAGTCCAAAATACTATGGAGTTATGTGACTAAAACTGTGTGTTCATATCCGTAAGAAAGGAGGGCTTTCTGGTGGCAAATTCTTCCTAGAAATTTCATTGCCTGTCTCATTAACTCACTTCATAAGCATTTATTATTGGAAAGAGAAATGACTAACATGTGGCTCTCTTCCATTCAACAAAACTTACATTGAAAGCTCCCAGTTTTATAAAAAGCCTTCCTCACAACACTTCTATTAGGTAGGTAGTAATTATGATTACACCTGTCTCCATTTTGCAGCTCATGAAGCTGAAGGTCAGGTGAAGTGACATGTCTAGATAAAGATTTTCAGTCCATCAGTAAACCTAAAAGCATTTAGCAAGTATGTGTCAGGGACCCAGAGTGCAAAGAAAACCAGTTAAAAAGAAGATAAGAGCAGGAAGAAAAAAAGAAGAACAAAGGAAGAAAGGAAAACATGCCTTCAAGAAGCTTACATTCTAATTGTAGAGATAATTTACAAATAACTAGGCACAAATAAGATATAAATAGAGTAGATATAAATTAACCTGAAGAAACAGTAGAACTGGGATACTTGGAAAGATTTCCTGAAGAAGATGACATTTGAGCTGAATCTTGAAGGAAGGTGGAAAAATCAGCAGGTGGAGGTGAGGGGACAGAGTTTTCCAGGCCTGAGAAATAGTACAAAGGCTGGAGATGGAGGAACTATAAGTAGGGCAGTGTAGCAAGATCCTAAAGTATGTGGAGAGGAGCAAAGTTGGGAAAGTGAGAAGGAGCCAGGTCATGAAAAGTTTTAGCTGTGTAGCAGAAGACTTCATATTCAATGCTGGAGGTATTACAAAGCCACCAAAGCTAATTGCATAGGGGGAATGATGTGGTCGGATCATTAATCCCATAGATGTATGTAAATCTCCATAAAGTCAACTTCAGTACAAATATGAGGTCTTCTCTGGCAAAACTGCCCTTCCTGGAAGTCTTGCTGTGACCAGCTATTCCCTGCTGGTCTAAGGTGAAAGTTAAATAGGGTAAGTGTGTATGGGAGGTAGTAATGTTTTGTCATCTTTCACTTTCTCTCTGATGTCTAGTCACTCCTCATTCCTCTAAGCTTAGCACTACCACTGCTTGCTCTTCTCCCTCTGTCCCTGTGGGGAATCATACCTTTACATGTGGGTGCTCTGTTCAAAGGAATATAAATTTTGATCATTTTTTCTTTGCAAGGTGTCATGGGGTTGAGGGGCTAGATTTTTTTTCTTCCCTATATATTTAGTCTGTCTTTTCTTTTTTTGGAGACACTGGGAAAATTAACTCTTTTTTTCACGTAGTTTTTCATTTATGATTTCTTGAAATAAGGTTCAGAAAAACCAGGATTTGATAAAGTGCATTTGGATTCAAATACAGCTATTTTTATACCCCAAACCCTCTAGCTCTCCCTGATTGGCCAATAAGAGGTCCCAACCCAAGCCCCCCTTGCTCATTGTTTACGTTTTGATGATACAGAGAGTGTAAACAGCAATTGTTTCTATTCTGTCCAGAAACTCTGAGGGTCTTCCTCTGTCAGATGGATGCTTTTGAAGGCATAGACCATTTTTTTTGCCTCTACTCTTACCTATTCTTTAATTACTGAATTGCCGCAGACAAACTGAGACCTGGGAAAGGCCTAGTTTTAAAAGGCCAAGGTCTTCTAATGCATTGGAGCCATTGCCAGTCGTCCTGACCTATGTTTTGCCACAGGTACTCTGATGACACTGGAGAAGAGAGTGAGGCTGGTGAGTTTGCTCAGCTCTGCCTCACTCAAATCCAAATCATTTGCAAGTCAAGACATCACCCTGCTGATATCACTGGTCCTCTTTGAGAATGAAGAACAAAAAAGGAGAAATACTGCTAGTGGACCCACCAGTTTTCCAAGCAAGGCAAGGACAAATTTCTTCTCCTGTCTTTGTCTTTTCATTGGCTGTCCTTCTTTTATGCCTGGAACACACTTTCTCCTAATCTGTAAGTAAACCTTAAAACCCCCGAATTCCTTTAGGACCCAATTTAAATTCTGCCTCTTCCAGGAGACTTTTCCTAGTTCCCCCTAGCTGCTAATGTCTTCTCCTCTAAGGCTACCTTCCAACCACTCAGTATTTATCATGTGTGTACTGAATTATGTATATATTCTCCACTCTCCCCTGTCCCTGAAAATATAAACTCCTTAAAGATTGTTTCTGCTTTTTAGTTTCTGTCTTCAGCATTTAGTGGCAAGTTACCTCCCTCTTCCTTTCCCCTCCCCCAATTCAGAAAACAAGGGAAAACATTTCCTTGGCTGCAAATATTAGAGTTAAGCAAGACAAATGCCCACATTGGTCATGTCCATCCCCCACCCCCGGAAAGAACACAACCAAACAAACAAACAAATAAGAAAAACAACAGAAAACAAAATCTGTCTCAATCAACTCTCTAATTTCACTATGTCAGCCATGTCAGAGATCACCATGAGATCTGGAATCATGGATTTTTTTTTTCTTAATGCCTGTAGAAGTAGGAAATAAGTAAAGGCATGCTATTTTGAGGAACATCTCCTGAAAGCACAGAAAGTAACAAATTTCAGCAATTGAGGGAGCTTAATTCTCCCTAAAGTGGTGTTTTTCACTGCCCCCTAGTAGTCTCCCGCCTTCTGGGTCCCATATGTTTAAAGACCTAACATTGATGAGCTACTAGACCAGCATCTGCTGTTATTATTGAGTGCACAAAAGTCCCCAAAGATGTTCCTCTGGCTTCAGAAACGCAGATACGACATGCAAAGAATATTTAAATGTTCCTTTTGAGGTTATGTTTTTATCCTGACCTGAATTTCAGAATTCTGTTGGGTTTGAGCTTCAGGGACCAAACTGAATCTTTTGAGGTTTGTCTAATACTAATCCTAAAGCTAAACATGATTGAATAGGCTGCATGTTTTATTAGAAGGCAGGAAGAAACTCAGGAGGGGGAAAAATCATGTTTTTTAGGAAAATGTAAAACTCCTAAGTGTAACTTAAACTAAAATTCAACTGCATAACATATTTGAAGTCTTATTAATGCTCAGGATATCTTCCTGAAGTAGTTTGACTTCTCAAAAAACTTGATTTGAATTTTGAGAGCTAAAATGAACATTATTAAATACGAAGATCAATTTCTTTGTAGGTTATGCTCTCATCAGGAAAATGCATCATTAAAATGAGATATGAATTATTTTTAAAGGGTGATATCAAAGCACTGTATATAAAGAGAAATCAATAATATTAATTTGAGTGATTCTAGGTAGCATCATTTGAGTTAAAGCACTAGGAAGATTGAATTTTTCATGATTCATTCCAGTGCTTTGCATCATATAAAGTTCTCTTATATTTTATAGGAACATAGGAACCTAGATTTAGAAATGAAATTATTTGTCATCTAGTCCAGTGCTTCTCTTAATCCTTTGGATGAATCATTTCTAAAGCAGTCTCAGTAGGGTCATTCAACCTTTGCTTAAATACCTACCTGAAGAGATCTTTTGACCATTCTTCTGTTAGAATGGGAGTACCCTGAGGATGATGACTGTTTTACTTTTCCTTAATCTCAACATTAGTAGAGTGCTTGGTACATACCAGGTGTTTGATAAATGCATATTGTTTCCATTTTTGTACACCATTAATTATGTTTAAAATCTGATTCCCTGTAATTTATACCTGTTTGTCCTTGGGAATTAGATAGAATGTCTAATTCCTTATTAGTGAACTATTAAGTTCTTACCTGTGTTGTTATATTATCTACTATATGTTCTTATGTTGGTGTCAGGTAAATGATAGCTGCTGCCATTTATTTAAAATGCCTAGTTTATTTCTGTTATGAGTCTCCCCTTAAGGATACATTTGATAATTAGGACTTTTGGAACTACAAGTACCATCATTTCTTGATAAAAATAAACAGTTCGATATCTCTTGCTAGAAAGCTTTTACATGAGTAAAGCACTGACCCAGAGTCAGGAGGACCCGAGTTAGGTTCCGGCCTCATACACTTAACACCCACACAAAAAAACTAGCCGTGTAACCTTAGGCAAGTTACTTAACCCCAATTGCCTTCCAAAAGGCAAAAAAAAAAAAAAAAAAAAGCTTTTACATGAACACACTCATTTGTATCTGCCTACAGGCTTACCTCATGCATGCAGGACACCCCAATATACGACAATAAAAGAAAACGACTCCTGAGTGAATATAGATTTGTTTACTGAGGTCTCTGTTGGTGACAAGGACTAGCCTCAATAACTCTCATCTGTATGGAAAACTTTTATGCATTACTTCTCTCCTTTCCATTCCTAGTGTAGAGGCCAATTTACCACAGAATCATGTATTTAATGAAGTTTTTGCCTTCAAAAGTAGGAATTTAAAAGAACAGGAATACTTGATTGATTCTCCTTTTCATTTTAAGGGGATAGGTTCTATAAACTCAGAAAACAGACTAATTTCTATTGGATCAGAAAAACAGTTATACAGATTTTTCTGCAGAATCCTAATTAGAACCTTAATTCCCCAAAGTTTTACTTTTAAAAGAATTCCCTTTAGCCATTTCCTATTCAAATGCCTCTTAAATAAAAATATCTCTTTCAAATCTTAATTCTTGATTAAAATATTAAAATATTATTTATAAAATATTCCTTTTTGGGTGGGGAGTAATGGATCTATAATTTCAAACACACACATACTCATGCAATACAGACACACATACACATATATGTATATATACATACATACATATATAATAATTCAGGATTCTTTTGTAAAGGCAAACTAGGTCATTTTTGCATCAATACTTATTCAGCCTTTAATTACTAAATGGGCATTGCCTCAGAGAAATTGAGACCTGGGAAAGACCCAGTGCCAGTTGTCTTGACCTATATCTTACCACTGGTCTCAGACGACTTGGAGGAGAGAAGGAGAATGATGACTTTGCACAGTTCTGTCTCCCTTAAATCCAATTCACTTGTAAGTCAAGACATCACCTTCCTGATGCCCCTGGTCCTCTTTGGAATGAAGGACAAACAACAACAAATAGTAGTGCATTATATAATAATGCTATATAATATAAACAATATATATAAATACACACATACACATGTGTATGCATATGCATATATTGCATTTGACCCCATGAGTTACATGTTGTGTTTTTCTGCCTAAGAGCCATATGGTTCATTGTACCATACATAGGGGGTTGTTTCCATAGTGGTGAGGAATTTGTAGAAATTTATCCTCTTGTTCCTGTCATTTCCACTTTGGAACAAAAATAAACAAAGGGAAATTTATGCTCAAAGTCAGCAAATACTTTTTTAGTAATTAGAGCTGTCCAGAAGAGAATTTATTTGTCTCTGGGGGCTGTAAGTTCCCTCTCCTTGGAAGTCTTCAGGGAAAGACAACATGTCTATTAGTTGTGAGGTGTCCTTTCAGCTATGAATTGACCTAGATAGCCATTAAAGTCCCTTCCCAACATCCCAAACCTATGATGTGTGAGGAGATTTTGCATGAAAAATAAAGTAAAACTAACCAGCTATACAAACAAAAGGAAATAAGGCATGTATCTTTTTTATGAGGAAGTTACTACTTGGTAAGGAGCAAATCACTTCATTTGATGCTTTATTCCTGGAAATGATTAATAGTTATTGATTCATTCCTTTCTGGAAATATGTGAGATTTTTCCACTCTTCCTAGAGAGGACAAGTTGCTGTAATAGGAATCTAGCTTCTGTAACCATCCTATTGACCACAGGGAATTTTGATGAAGATATCTTTAATGGAAATAACCCTTTTACCTCTAGGGTGGAATATTGCTTAATCTTCTCTGGCATTTAATTTGCTTCACATCTGAGCTCTAAACTACCCTCCCCGATTTAGCATATATTACTTCCCTCTACACATTCTGTAATCCAGTCAAACTGACCTTCTTACTTTTCCTCTGTACAGCATTCCATCTTCTCTCTTCATGGCTTTACATGTGTTTCACCATGAAGGAAATGTACCCATTCTTCCCTCATTTTCCCATCTTAGAAGCCCTAAATTCCCCTCACAGGTCAAATCTACATAAAGTCTCTCCTGATCCCCTGTTCAGTTTGGCTTCCCCTAATTATGTTATAGGTATTTTGTATAAAGTTTGTATATTTACAAATATATAATTACCCAATGTAATGGGGACTGCACATTGTCAAATGCATAGCGTGCTTAGCTAATAAAAATTCCCAACATGGGAGATCCTGATTCTGGGACAGTTACAGTGATCTGTAATGAAAACACCTTGGAGAAAACTTGGAGCATGTGTTTACATCTGTAACTTGGTCTGGTCTATTACTGATATGGTTAGGAGAAGCTTTTCAATTGGCACTATAGCAAGAAATGGTGGCCCTTCAAAAATATAATAGTGTCCAAAACCTAGAACCTTTTTCTCTTTGCCCCCTTGGTTTCCCTTTTCTGCTGAGGGTATAAAGTGACTGACAATATTGTAAAAGGATAAACTTTATGCTTTCTCCCTACCAGGGGAGATATGACATATGACTCTAGGCAAGAGTTCTTTTTCTGCCTCAGCATTTATTCTTTTGTTTTAGGTGAAAGGAACCAAACACAGACAGAGACTTCTATGACTTTGCAATTGGCCTTCACTTAAGTAAGATCCTATTTGTAATTATGTAGAGGATGAATTGCAATGGGGAGAAATTTGCCACAGGGAAAAGGATTAGGAAATCATGGCTATAGTAGTATAGGTGATATGGGATGCTGAAGAACTGAATGAAGGTAATGTATAATAATCACTAAGTTATCCTAGTTTCTGCTGGTTCCTGCCTACCTCAGAAATATCTTGTAGGTGGCTTTCACTGCAGAGAAGATAAAGATAAAACCCGCAGCCAACTTTACCAGCTGAATTATATTTTTTGTCCTTATGGGAAACTCCTTTTCACAAAATCCTTAGTAAAAAAAAAATTAAAAACAAAAAAACAAACCTCCAGCTATATAGATCTTTATGACTTAATCCATGAGGTGGTATTACAACCTCTCCCACTGAGAAGGGCAGAAGGTCAAAAGAGTAAGGTAGTGGGCCCTACTACCAATATGTTCCCCAAGTTGATGTGACTAGGTTTAACCATTCATCTCAGGGAAGAAATCTGGCACCTGGAGTGTGATTAGATAGCTGAGAATGGTTTCTGGCTGTCAGAGACTACATTCACTCAGAAAGGTTTGATACTATCCTAAGTCCTGAGGGTACTCCTTGCTTCACTATATACCAATAAAGTCTCTTTTCTGTAATCACTTCCTTCTTATAACCCATAATTTGAACCTAAACATTGGGTTTTATATATTTTCAGTTGGAGATCCTATGTAAAATCTAAAAGGAGACACCTAGTAAGGATCCAGAAATCATTTGGGGGCAAAGAAGAGAGGGCAGTACTAGAGATTAAGATTGGGAGTCTTCTTTGTTGTAAGAATAATGGAGAATGCTAAAGCAGAAAATATAGAGAGTGAATAGAAGAGGGCTAAGGACAGCCAGTGCCTTAGGGAAAATAAACATTAAAGGGATCCAGGAGTAAAAAGTCAGAGAGGGTATGAATTAAAAGTTACTGTTGTTTTACTTCTCCTTTGCTCAGCACAAAGAAATACATTGTTAATTTTTCACAGAATCAACTGACCTAATGGAAGGATGCCAGGGGAATTACATAGGTTTCTGTAGCAGTAAGCACCCCAGTGTCCCCAGGGTCACTGCCACCACAGGTTATTGGATCTGCTTTGATAAAGGAAAGCAACTCAAAATGGGTTAACAAGCTTACTTTAATCAGTCAAATATGTATCATTTACCTAGTTCAGGGGGAAAAGGTCAGCACCCCCCCCCCCCAACTTAAGAATATACAGACAGAATTATCAAGTCAGAGAAACAGATCAAGTAGACAGTTTCCAAACTGTCCAACCATTACATCCATACCAAATCAACATCTAGGTTTCAACATCTGGGTTTTAACATCTGGGTTTTTCAAAGCCAAGAGGGGGCTCTCAACAACGGCTTCCCAGAATCCAGATCAAATCACGGAGCACTTCTCAAAGTGAGCCCCAAAACAAAGCTACACATCAGGGCTTATATAGCCTTCTTCTGGCTCAGAGAATATAACAGCCTTATTTACTCACTGGCCAATCAAGAAGTATCTACTGAAAAACAAGCCTCCCACTCCAGGCTTCAGGTGCACTTTAGCTTAGGGGCAGGGAAGATCTTTAAAATTTACATTCCCATTACATTCAGCCCCAAGATCTTTCATGCCCATAGCATAGACAATTTACTTTTGAATTAGCATTAACAATCATAGGTCACATTTGCAAGATACATAACTGAAGTTACCAAAGTGGCCACTGGGCCTTAAACAAACACAAAGTACATTGCAGTTTCTCAACAGAATGATCTAATGTTGTGCCAAAAAGGAGTGAGACAAGAGACCCCGGAGAGTAAAATTTGGAAGTGGATTTCATTTTCTTCGGGACTGTTCAGGTCAGGCCCAAATCGAACAGTGAGTGTTCATAGACGATATGTCGGCTTTTAAAGGGATACCATGAAAGCAGAAACTTGCAGAGGCTAAGAACAGTGATTGGTCAGTACACACCTGGAAATTCCCGTGGGTGCCAAGTCTCCCTGATCTGGAAGCCCGCCCACCTCTGTGGAGGTTAGCTGACTGGGTAATGGTGAAGATTGGTGGGGAGAGAATAGAACCGACCTGGCAGTCAGCTTACTTCCCTGAGGGAGGGCTGAGGTTGGGGGATGGGAAAACCAGGTAGCCAGGCACAACACTAAGAGAAAGTGATTAGGGATGTATCCCCCAAGTGAATGGGGACTCAGACAGATGATGAGTGTAAATGCATAGAGGGCTAACTATATCTTCCAAAGTGGACTATAAAATGGGGAGCTAACAAATGATCTGATTGAAAAAAAGATCTTGCATGAATATGGCCCCAAACATACTGAAGTATAGAAAGCTGGGGACCTCACTTTAGTGGACAAGAGAACAAAGGGAAGAAAGTCTCTCCCCAAGTGGATAGGAGGTCAGAAAGGCCAGAGTGAAAAAGTCTATTGAACATAGCCAAAAGTTAATCACTTGTAGAAATAAAGGTCAAATGCCAAAATTTTAAGAAATTAAACTGTAATCTCCATAGTAAAATTAAATATACTGTATTATTAAGACTGACATTGGAATCTCAGCATTAAAAAAGTTTTTAATTAGTTGTTTTGTCTACATTTTGTGAAATGTACTTTCAGACACTCATTTATTTTATTTTATTTTAAAAGAGGCAAAAGTTATGAGTTAAAATCTGTAGTGCCTTTACTATAATGAACATTGGGACATTTTTGAACCACAGAGAATATAGAGAAGACCAGCTTTTGAGAATTTTATACTTATATTTCAAAATCACTAAGTAAGAATAGAATTTCTTTCAAATATTACAAAACTAGCACAAAGTCCTTTTCTTGTCACTACAAATCAAGAAAGAGATGGAAAAATTGGAAAAAATCAGAGAAGAGCAGTGAAGGTGACAAAAGGATTCGAAATGCTGACTATAACTTTTTAGTTTCTTTCTGAAGACACTGGTCTGTCACCTTCTAATCTCCTTAATGACTGACTTCCCATCAATTCAATTCACTGAAAAAATCTGAGAAAGAATTGAGGCCATCATGGTCTCTGATGCCCTAAATGCCTCTCTTCACACCTCAGGCTGACCTTTTCTCCCTCTATACTTTTTTTCTTTTCCAATACCTTTCTTGTTGTACACTAGACCTTACCTATCCCTTTTCACTTAATGAAAGCTTATTTTATTTCTGCCCTCCCATCAATGCCAGCTTTTTTCATTTCCTTAGGAACCCTTTTCTCAAAGAATATGTTTAAAAACTCTATTCTCTGCTATTCTGAAGAAACTATATAATGAAATAAAACTACAAACATAATATTGCCTTGACCAATATCATGATACATTAATAGGATTAATATATTTTAACTATATCCCACTAGTGAGTGGTAAAACTACACCAAAGCATCATTAGGCTAATTGCCCATTGAAAACATTTATAACATTTTTCCCAGTGGGTATTATTGTCCCTCTCTTAACATTTTTTTTGCCTAATTGCATTATTAAAGATTCAATTAATGTGATTTGGTGCAACATGCCTATGCTTTCCTAGCAAAACTATTTGTAATAGTAAACTAACTGGAAGTAATCTAACTTATCATTGTTTAGGGAATGATTATATAAGAATGGTACATGAATATGATGGAATAAAACTTAAATGAAAAATACAAAGAATTTAAAGAAATTATGGGGAGATATATGAAGTAATATAAAGATATCAGTACTATATAGACACTATTTAGAAATGCATGTAATATAACTAATATTTCTATATCATTATACAGTTTACAAAGCCTTTCCATGAATCATCTCATCTGAGTCTCACAATGACTCATCTGTGGTGTGTACTATAGATATTATTATCTCTCATTTACATACTGGAACCTTGAAACTCAGGGAGGAGGTTAAGTGACTTGTTCCTTGGCACAGAAGTAGAATTTGAGTCCAGGTGTTCTTGCTTCAAATTCAATATGCAAGTCACTGTTATACGTGTTATTTTATTATCAAACAGCAGAAAATCTCTGTTAAACATATTAGAGGACATTTAAATCTGGTATATACAGATTTGTTTTTACTATTAGTAAGTAGAGAAAAATGTGATTACATTTGCAGTCTACAATATTTTTATTATTTTATTCTACAACATATATTTTAGCAATGCAATGATTAAAAACTACACATGGTTTCCACTTTAAATCCTATACATTTAACACATCTTTTGCAAGAAATAATCTGTATTCCTTCCCAACAATGGTAATATCAATAGTACTTCTACCCTAATAATGCAGGACATTGATTGATATATTTTAGTAGCAAGATGGTGGTACATGCTCATAATCTTGACTACTGGATGTGTACCAGGGGGTGAGCCTAGTGGAATACTTAAATTTAGATCAGGTCACATGTGGCCCTCTATGTCCTCAAGCAGAGTCCTTTGGATTCAGTCAAAGGGCCACACTTGAGGATCCAGAGACTCACATGTGACCTCAAGGCCAAAGGTTCACTACCCCTAGTTTAGATGTTCTGAGATGCAATAGGACTAAAACTTTTCAGATATTCCCTCTAAGGCTGGCATGGAATATGTCAGAGTCCTGAAATATGCTGAGCCTCTAGAAGGTGGTGGGGGGGAAGGTCATCAGATTGCCTAATTAGAGATTAAAGAGCTCAAGTTGGAACTGGAGCAGGTCAGAAGTTCCAGATTGTTGGCAGTATGGTTGCACTCTTGAGTGGTTGCTACACTTCCAATATGAGAAAGATAAGGAGAACAGTCTCAAAAAAAATTTATGCAGTGTATTTTACTTTCATCTTCTTAGTGAAGTCCCCAAGTTTTAATTTAGGGTAATACCATTGCACAACAATAACTTGTATGGAAATGTGTGTGTAATGAGTTTTTTCAAAGGGATTGTTTTTATTGTTTTATGTATATATTCTTTTACTATTGTGGACAACATGGAGTTAAATGAACTGAGTTCAAAATCTCCAACCTATGATATTGATTAACTATATGTGTTTGTGCACATCATTTAATATCTGTATGACTCAGTTTCCTCATCTGTAAAATGGGGATTATAGTAGTACCTTCTTCCCAGGATTTTTGTGAAAAAAAAAAACTGTGAAATAACATATTTGTATTACTTTTCAAACTTTAAAGGGCTATAAAAATGTTAGCTATTCTGTTATTATTATTATTAACATGTGGTAGGTAAAGAATAAGTCTAGTCTGTATCCATGTGTAAAGTCAATTACAAGCAGCTTTCCTAAGGACAGCTACTATGAATAACTTTAAAATCTAATAGCATAGTAGTATATATTGAACTCTATTTATTCAGCAATAAATTAAAGCATAACATTCAAGAAACTAAAGCATAATATTCACAACAGCATAACATAACTTATTACTAAGGTGGCCACATAGTCTAAAACAAAAGATATCATTCAGTATGCCACAAGCTCCTCAATTAATACACTGTATCCAAGCAAAGTCCTCTTTCATCTTTACTTGAGGCTGGCTTCCAATCATCCTTAAAGGGTAGCAGAAAGTACAAACATCATCCACCCCTGGGTCACAATAAGTTACAGATCTCATCAGTCAATACAAGTATCCAAATAAAGTCCTTTTTCATTTCATTTCAATGTGAGGCTGACTTCCAAATCCCACAGCTTCCCTTCCATAGGCTCTTGCCCAGGCAGCTCATAGGCATGTAGGCAGCTCTCCACTACTGTTCCATATCTTAGCTCACAGGGACTGCTCCACTTCAAGCCCTTCAGAGTTTCTGTTTCTAGGAAGACAAAGCTTAGCAGGGCTACAACAAGATTTACACACATTGGGGTGGCTAGGTGGCGCAGTGAGTAAGAGCTCTGGCCCCAGAGTCAGAGTCGAGAGGACCTGGGATGGGAATCGGTTCTGGCCTCAGATACTTAACACCCACACTCACAAAAAAAACCTGGCCATGTAACCTTGGGCAAGTTACTTAACCCCAATTGCTTAAAAAAATATTTACACACTTTAAACTTAACAGAGCTACAATAATATTTACACACATTACCAGCACTATCATCTCAATTCACATTCTGTCTGAGAAATCAACACAAATCAATAGACAGAGAACTTCTGTCTACAAAGTGACACTAACACAGATCAACAGATAGAGTGCTTTGGTCTGACAAAGTACACAAATCAATAGATAGAATGCTACTGACAAAGAAACATCAACACAGAAGAACAGAGTGCCAGCATCACAAACATTCTCTGTCATAGCTCTGCTCTCTCCCAATGCTGTTCCAACTTTGCTCTGCTCTGCTTCTTTCTGTTCCATTCTTCCTGTTCCATCCTTTCTGTTGCTCTCTTTTGGCAAGCTCCTCCCACCATTGGTTCCATGTGATTATGTTAGATCCATTAAGGGTAGGGCAGGATTCCCCCAGCCTGTTAAGGGCAGGGACTGTCTTCAAATTTCCTTATGCTGTATTAAAGTATACTTTTTCTAACAAAGACTCTTGATATAATCAAAGGTGAAACTTAAAGGTACTTGAATAGCTAAAACAAGCAAAGTACTACTTTGCTTGCCATTACACTATTCTATGTCACAATGCCTTTACTTTATGCCACAATATCAGTATTTTAATTATAGGGACTATCTTCAACCTTTCCCCACTGTTCACAGTGCCTAATACTAGAGACATTTTGGTTATGAAGAAAGAAAGGAAGATAGGTGAAAAAATTAACAAAGTGATAGAGGAAGAGAAACAGGTATTTCAGTTGCTTTTACAGTTGAGCTCTACCCTATGTGACTTCCATTACATTTAGGTGAATGATGTTGTCAGATGATGTGTAGTATATTCTGAATATAAAATGAATTGGAACATGATGCTTCTTTGTGGATGGGCATTGATATTCTGTCTAGTATCTGACCCCCTGTGGCAGTTCAGGTGAGATCCCTGGCCTCCTTACTCTCACATTGCAACATGGATCAGTCTGAATAACTGATCCATCTGGTGTCCTTTGATCCTTTTATTTTATTGGGCTGCTTCTCTGGCCATAATTACCATGCTCATTTCACTTGGGACAAGCAGCCTATAAAAACATTTATTAACTTGGAGAATATCACAACATTATACTTTCAGATGGGGCTTAAGTGTCAGTTGGTTTTCTTTTCCTGATTTTTTTTACACACAACACACATTTTGCTGTTTTTCAGGTTTTATTCAGTCATGTCCAATTCTTTGTGACATTGTTTGGTGTTTCCTTGGCAAAGATACCAGAGTGGTTGGCCATTTCCTTCTCTAGCACATGCATCTATGTGTTAAATGGTATATATAAAACTCTGTAGAAAAGGAATTACCAGAATTTTGGAATTAGGAAGGAAATCAGTGACCAACTACTGTGATGTATGAGTCAGCTGGTGGCATAGGGGATAAAGCCCTGTGCCTGGAATGGGGAAAACCTGTTATCAAATCCAGCCTTAAGAACTTATTTGCTTTGTTACCTGGTGCAAGTCACTTAAACTCTGTTTACCTCAGTTTCCTCAACTGTAGAATGGGAGTAATTAGGACACTTACCTCACAGGGATATTTTAAAGATCAACTGAGATAATATTGATGAAGTATGGGCTCTGGGAGGGCCCTCCCGCTCTCCTTGAGTCCTTGACATACAGGCTCTGGGAACCTCCCTTGGACTCTTAATTAAATCATCCCATTTGATGAGGCATTTGTATGAGGCAATAAGCCTTACATTGTGGTTGGGCCCAGACGTCTAGCCTAGTTACTAACTGCTAACTACTAACTCTAGCCTAGTTACTAGCCTAGGCCTCCATTGTTCATCTACATCCCACCCTTGAGCCTATCAAAATTTCGATCCACCCTTAAACTGGCCTAGTCCACCATTGTCTGTAGTCTCCAGGTGGCTTCCCACCCTTAATCACTCATTGACCTCATTAACTCCTCCGGAAGACCCTCCCCTAGACCACCCCTCGATTTCTCCCGCCACCTTCTGTATATAAGACCTCATTCTGTCTTCATGTTCGTGAGAGCTCCATAGAATGATTTAGCACAGACTTACTCTGTGTCTAATTCAAGTGAACTTTTAATAAACTTTACTTTTATTTGGCTGAGAAGATGAGGGGAATTTATTCAGCAGGACCCAACGTGTTGGCATTTTGGGGTCTCCAGAGCAACCCTAACCCTCTTAGTGGGTAAGCTCTTCAATATTTTTTAAAAATACTTAGCACAGTGCCTGGTACATTGTTGGTACTTGAGTGCAGGCCATCTAGCATCTGCATAAAAACCTTGGAGGAGGAGGACCCCACTACCTCTATAGCCAGCCCATTTCACTTTTGAGCAGATGTAATTATTGCCAAACTTTTCCTGACATCAAGCCTAAATGCACGACTTTGCAACTTATGGTTTCCAATTCTGATCTCTGGGGCCAAACAGCACGTTCCCTCTTCCACATGAGAGCCTTTCACATATTTGAACACAGCTATTGTGTACCCCTGAACCTTTTCTTCTCCAGGCCAAATACCCCTCCTCCCCCAACATTTTTTCAATTTAACCCCATATAACATGATTGTCTTCCTCTGAATGTTCTAAGTCTTATCTGTCTTCTTAAGCTACAGCACCTGTAACAGACTAAAATTCTCAGATTTGTTCCAAGGTAGAATGCAAAGGTACTATCATCACCTTTTTTCTAAGCTCCACTTATCAATGCAGCTTGAGATCAAAATGGATTTTCTGGCTGGCACATCAAACTGGTGACTTATATTGAGTTTGTAGTTCACTAAATCCCTCAGATCTTTTTAGGCAAACTGCTTTCTAAGCATACCTCCCCAATCATGCACTTAAGTTGATTTTTCTTGAATTGGTGTTGTACTTTATCTTATTAGATTTAGCCCTATGATCTGTCCTGTCAGGCTCTTTTTGGATCCTTATTCTTATGCCCAGTGTTTTAGCTAGCTTTTCTAAGTATATGTCACTTGCAAATTTGATTAGTACTCCACCTATTTCTTCATTCAAGTCATTGTAAAGATGTTAAATAGTGGAGTGTGAAGTACAAATCTCTGGGGGTCTCCAGCAGAGACCTCTTGCCTAGAGGACATTGAACAATTTACTCTTTGAGTCAGACAATTTAACCAGTACTGAATAACCCCCTAGAGCAGTGGTGTCAAACTCAGATGGAAACTAGTACAACTAATCCATACATAAAGATCCCTCTTGGCCACATATTTGATTTCGTTTTAAATGAAAATATTACAGAGATTTTATTTGTATTATTTTTGTCAAATATTTCCCAAGTATATTTTCATCTGTTTCAGTAGCACTGGAAATGCTATATTCCTCCAAGTATTCGACCCCTCTACGAGAGAGAGAGAGAGAGAGAGAGAGAGAGAGAGAGAGAGAGAGAGAGAATATCTCTCTCTCTTTTCAACCAGAAGGATAAATAATCAAATGTTTCACTAAAATCTGGGTAAACATTAGTAACTCATTCAAAAAAAGTAGTAAAGTTATTGAGGATTGACTTGTTCTTGATGAAGCCTTGCTGGCATTTTGTCATCAATATTTCTTCTAAGAAACATCCACTAATGATCTCTTGAGTGACATTCTTGATATAAGTGCAGGGAATCTGCCGTCTTGAGGCTGTATGTGGCCTTCTAGGTCCTTGGGTACTGCCTATTGACTGAGTCTAAGTTTTACAGAAAAAAAATCCTTTTATTAAGGGAATTTGTTTTGTGAAGTTTGGATTCAATCAAAGGGCCACACTTGAGGGCCTAGAGGGCCACATGTGGCCTTGAGGTTGTAGGTTCCCTACCTCTGTTAAAATTTCTCTAGGAATTGAAGCTAATTTCACTGCCCAATATTTTTCCAATTCTGTTCTCTTCATTTTTTTAAATAAGGAAAACATTTGAATTGCTCCAGGTAGTCATGTGGCCCCTTCCACCAATTGGTGAGTTCCTGCTGTTAAAAATTATTATTTCTCACTTGTATTAATAGCTAATGATTATCTTAGGACCAAGGTTTTTCCATTTTTCTATTTCCTCATCCATAAATCAACCAGTGTGGGAAATCTTTCTAAAATATTTATCTAGCTGGGATGACTGACACCTAATCAAAGGCAGTAAAAGAAATGCTAAATTTAGGCTAATGGGTACATTCCCCACTCATTGTGCTTGCAGAGACAGTTCTATGAAATTATGGGTCCTCCCTTTTGTCAGACAAGTGATAGAAACATTGATAAGTTTCTTTGACCAAGATTTGGTCAATCCAAGTCACATACTCTTAAGATTCTCATTATAATATTCTTTCATTAATTATTAACCAATTAGAATTGATTGGCACCTTCAGGAATACCTCCTCTTCCAAGGGCATATAGACTGTGAGACCACCATGAAGGATCTTTGGTCTAAGAGAGAGGTAGCCAAATGATCATCCCCTTATTAATAAATATGCTGGGATTTTAAATAAAATTATTAAATTATCCAGAAACTATGTCTCTCAATCTTTTTAATCACCACCCTTCCTGGAACTTCCATTTGAAGAGTGCCCAGACCAGCCATGATAACTTTTCTTCAAGTTCTATTCCTAATTCCAGAATTTTACATTTTGCCTCCACATGAGTGGGAACAATCCATCCTTTAATTAATTTTTATATGTCCTCTCTCATTAGAATTTAAGCTCCTTGAGAGTAGAAACTTTTTCTTTTTTGCATGTGTTTATATTCCCAGTGCTTATCAGAACATTCTCTTAAAAGTGCTCTATTTCTGTTAACAATATCTATCTCTATCTTTATCAATATTCATCTATCTCAATTTGTCCATCCCTTATTTTATTTCCCTCTCCCCCTTCCTCCCTTGTCTTTCCCTCCTCTTGGTCTCTTTCTTTCAATCCTTTAAGCTATCACTGACAGTGGTTTAATAAACTGATATCCTACTTCTTTCAATCTCCAAGGATATAGTTCATCTGGAGTAGGTGACTTGAATTAGTTGGAGATGGATAGGTTCTCTCTTACTATTTCCTGATTTATTTTAGATACCAACTGCATCATCCATTTTTGTTGTTGTTGTTGTCATTTTCATGCAAAATGTTACTCTCCTTGGCAGAGAAAGTAGACACAAAATAAGAATAGGGTAGCTCTATCTTCTGTCTATGGTCAGTCATCATTTTTCCATCTATCCAAGCAACAATACAATCCCTTTATTTTATTTTTCTCTTTTCCACAATATATTTGAAGAAACTCCATAAAAACATAAACACAAAACTTTCTATACTCTTTACTCTCTTTTGCCATACTCAGTTAATTTTGAGCTTTAATACTATTGATGCAATTTTTTTTCCAGAAACATTATACATTTTACTATTCATCTCCTACCCCTGTGGATTTCTGAGGTATAAATGCTCACAGTGAAAGTTTAACAATCTAATCTGGTTCCAGCATTCCTCTCAAATGTCTCAATTATTAGATAGCTTCCTAAATACCATAGACAGGGGAGTCACTGATAACTACTACTCTTTTCTTCTTCCTAAGAGCCTTTTTAGATAACCTCTTACCTGATAAGAGGTTATTTGTGGCTTACTTAGCTAGAGTTTTACTCTATTGTCCCTAGGATTTATTTTAGAATTATTTAATCATAGATTTCAAGATGGAAGGGATCTTAAAGGTCATCTAATCCAATCTTTTCATTTTATTGATGAAGTAACTGAGAGTCTGAAAGATGTGGTCATTTGTCCAAGTTGAGCAGCTAATAAGTGACAAAGTCAGCATTTGAACTCATGTCTCATGATTCTAATTATAGAACTTCAAAATCAGCATCCTTTCCCCTCTCTTAGGCAGAGAAACTACCTTTTCAGGAAGAACTTCAAAATTCTCTGTCTTTTTGTCTCTCTATCTCCCTTGTTTCATTTATTAAAAAAAAAAAAAATCTTAATTTTCCAGCTACCTTATTCTACTCTTTTCAATTTATTTATTTGTTTTTAGTTTTCAACATTCATTTCCACAAGATTTTGAGTTACAAATTTTCTTCCCTTCTTTCCCCTACCCCCACCCTAAGATAATGATTCTACTGTATATCCCTTCCCCCGATCTGTTCTCTTATATCTTCCTCCATCCTCCTCCCCACTTTCTAGTAGGGCATGATGGATTTCTATACCCCAGTGCCTGTATATCTCATTTCCCAGCTTATTCTACTCTTTCCCTTGAGTGCTTGAGTCTTCCTCTCTTCCTCTTCCTCATTCCCTCTCCTTCATTTCTTCTCCCTTATTTCCTTTCTCTTCCTTTCCCCTCTCTCTCTGTCTCCCTCCTTTAGTTATACACTTTTCCTTTCTCTGACTCATCTGTATGACAAACTTTTATTCTTTATCTTCTTGAAAAGATTCTTCTACTCAATTTCAGATTCTTTTTTTCCCCATCTCTCTTGAAATCTTTCTATTTTCTTCCTCTCTGCAGCACTTCATTGTATCACACTATTTAGGGGATTAGGAAGAGTTCTTTGAGTCTTCTTGACTTCTTCAAAGAGGAAGAATGGCCTATATTATTTGGAACAGATAGCAAATAGTCACTTGTAGGAGGTAGAAATGCAAACATCTTATCCTCAATGCAGATTGGTACAAAATTATTCCTGCTCTCCATACTTAGATATCCAGTCTTATTTGTTTATTTATATACACTTAATGGTGGATATTTACAATTTACCCTTAAGAACCTTCTTTACTCCTTTATATATTTTGTTGTTGATTGGTTGGTGTCTGACTTTTCAGGACCCCATATGGGGATTTCTTGGCAAAGATACTGTAGTAGTTTGCCATTTCCTTCTCCAGCTCATTTTATAGATGAGGAAACTGAGGTGAACATGGTTAAGGACTTGCCCAGGGTCACAGAGTGAGTAAGTATCTGAGGTCAGATTTGAACTCATGTCTTCCTGACTCCAGACTGTCACCTAGCTGTCCCTTTTATCTTATTATCATAATTTAATAAATAATAGCCCCACCCAAAATTCCTATCCTTATTCTCAATAATGTCAGAACTTCATCCTACTTCTCCTACCCCTCCTGTTAATACAGAGTGACACTCTCTACCAAACACTAAACTAATTTGTTTACTATCCAATTTGTTCCATTTCATTTTTTAAAAATTATCTCATTTTCCAGCTACCTTATTCTACTCTGTTTCTTGAATCCTTGACTCTTTCTCTTCTGATGTTTGTGCCTTAATCATCCTTAATCTCTCAATTCTCCTTGCTCTCCCTTGATCTTCATCTTTCTCTGTCAGCCTTTTCTTTCAGAAGCTAGAAATAGAATATGGACATAGAAGTTGTTTGTTTTCAATTTTTCTTCAGTTTTCCCCCCAAATTAAATTTCTAGTCTTCTTTACAAGTCCAAAGATCCTACACAATTCTGTTTTTCTTAGTTACCTAGAATCCTTATATTTCCCCTTGTTCCTTTTTGCCTACCTTTCTCTCATAAAAGTTAAAAGTAGGAAAAAATATTGCTGAAAGAAACAGAATTCATTTTAATAAGACAGCAGAAATTAACAAGAAAAAGTGAGAAAATAGTTTATATCTGTATTATCACATGTGAATATGGTGTCAATGTGTTTTACCTATGTTTTAGTATTGCAAGGTAACATTCTATTGAGGCCATGGTATAGGGGGAAAAGAGTATAGTATACAAAACAAAATATGTAAAACATTTTAAAGTAAAAAAGATAATACTTTTTGGAGAAGGAAATAGAACTCATTAATGATTAATTCATACTAATAAGATGGCAAGAATATGGATGAACCCAAGACAAAGATATTGAATAGTTATGCTGTTACAGAAGGTTAGGGTGTCCATTGGCTTTGATCTGCTTTTTCCCTTTCTTACAAGGGTGGGTTCTATTGAACCCTCAAATGAAATAATACTTGTGAGGCACAGTGCCTGACACATAGTAGGTACTTAAATGCTTGTTCCCTTTTCCTTTCGTCTGAGGTGGAAAAATGATATGTTTCAAAACCAAAGGTTTTAATAAACCTTTGAGAGACAGACAGAGAGACAGAACAAGATATATCTATATCTATAAGATATATATATATATATATATATATATATGATATATAGAGACACATACACACACACATAGACACACACAGAGCCAGAGAGACAGAGGACACACACAGAGATACAGAGACACACACAGAGAGAAGCTTTATGAAACAAAGCAAAAACATAGTCTTAGAAATGTGAACAGGAAAAAATATATTACATTGTTTACTGTCCAATGATGTGGCATCAACTGATCTAAGGAAGTGTTCAGTTGGGAAAACTAAATACTGGTAAATAAGTATGGTCTTTTTTTTTAAGCACATCAAAAAACTTTAAAAGAGAGAGAGCACTTTTGTCAAAATAAATCAGTAAAGTCATAGATAGCTAAATAAAAATGAAACAAAGAATATGTCATTTATGCTGTCGTGTGATTGTAACAACAAGTTTACTTAAGTTTTTTAATTTTATGAGGGAGGTTTCTATTTGGGTGAGATATGTCAGAAAGTGACATGGTTTAAAAAATAAAAGTCTTCAATGATATTAATTTTTTTAAAAGGCTGTAACATGGGAAGACCAAAAAGGCTAAAAGGGAAAATGTGGCCTAGAGTTACAAGTACTTCTGAGTTCTGTTGTCTTTGAAAGAGACTTATCGCAAAGAAAAATAGACATAGCCACACAGGATACATGGAGAAAGGGATGCCATGTTGATTGAGCAAGAAATGGAATAGGTTAGCAACTGTTCCTTATTTGCTGACCATGAGGAGAGGGCAGTGGAGATGAAGAGATCAGAACCAGAGACAAGATGATAACTAGAAACACTTCCTTCCCTGAAGCATTCTAGTGAGGCCAGTGATGCTTAACTCATTTTCTCATCTAGTTCCCCTGTTTTCTCTTTTTTCTCCAACTAATGAGAAGTGATAGGAGGAGGTATGGGATAGAAAAGATATGCTTCCTCTGACTTCTTCCCCACTCAGTTATGGCCACTGAAACCAGAATTTGGAAGTCATATTCCTCTTACTGAAATTTATATTTTGATGCACTGGAATCTGTTTTCAAATTACATTAGTGATAGTACCACAATTTTGTCTATCAGTGTTCAGGACAAGATAAAGAAAGAGAAAGTGATGAAAAGGGGATTTTACAGAGTATAGACTGGCTGGAGGTGAAGTCAATTAATTGACTTAAAACTCCTCTTGGTTCATTTACTCCATTGCCTTATAGTCAAGACTATAATAAGTGATGCAATGGGAAGGTTAAAATTGGACTTTGATTCAAAGGCAATAAAATTCTTCTATACCACCTTTTCCCTCATGAACTTCCCCTACAAATTAAAATACAAACATGTTAGTTATCCCTCAGAAATAGATAAAGACCGATACAGAAGGCTACCCACCTCTCGACAGAGAGGTGAAGGATTTAGCATGCAGAATAAGACATATATTTTTAGACATGGACAGTGGAGGAATGGGTTTTGCTTAAGTGTATGTTTTTGTTAAAAAAACTAACAAAAAATGAGAAGGACTGGAGCACAGTTGAGTATTCACAATCCATTTTGATGTCAGTAGGTTTTGCTTAAGTGTATTTTTTTTTTTGTTACAAGGGAGGGTTCTACAGGAGAATATCAGGCACTGTGTTATTCCTCAGTAACTAGAACAAAAAGAACCATCAGTAAAATTTTAAATGTAGCAAAGACTCTTGAATTGAGAGAGAACAAGGGAGAGAGATTCAATGAAATAAGACAGTAAAAACATGAACTAAAAAAAATGAGATAGAAAAACACTGTATAGTTAGGCTGTCACATGTGGTCCTTAACAGCTTTTGTTCTCTGTGAAGGACTGCTCTATCAAGGCTGGGAAATAACAGAAAATGACTGTGGCATTAAAAAAAAAAAAAGAAAAAACCCACCACCACAACAAAATACATTAGTATATCATTTTTAAATCCCGTAGAAAAATCTATATCATAATAAGACAGTAAAGGTGTGAATTATTAGAAAAAAAAAGATGGAAAAAATACTGCATAGTGATGCTGTCACAGTTGTACCACCAGTCAATTTTACTTAATTATCTTTGTTACAAGGAAGGGGTTTATTGAGGTGGGGATATTTCAGGAAATGACAGTAGTATTATAATAAAATCCATTAATAAAACTTTAAAAATAAGTGAAAAATGAAAGAATATTACCGAAATATACACATACACAAAGGCTCAATGAATTAAGTTGCCAAAAACATGACAAATAAAAATGAGAAGAATAGGATATTGTAGTTATCTTTTTATATGAAGTTACCATATCATTAGGCTTTGCTTAACTTTAGTTGTTGACACTCTGGGAAGAGCTAGGAACATATAGAAATGATAAAAAAAAAAAAAAAAAAAAAAAATGAAAGCTGCCCTCAAGGAGTTTACATTTTACTGGGTGAAAGCAACACAGGAAGAAAGATAGAAAGAAGAGTTGGGCCAAAACCTCTACGTGGGCTCACGTAGTGAAGTCCAGAGTCCAGAGCGCGGCCGGGAGGACAAGGCGCGGCCGGGAGGAGGACAGGGCGCGGCCTGGAGGACAGGGCCCGGCCGGGAGGAGGACAGGGCGCGGCCTGGAGGACAGGGC
>NW_027187332.1:8082951-8133975 GCF_028583685.1 Petaurus breviceps papuanus | reverse complement strand
CAGGGCCCGGCCGGGAGGAGGACAGGGCGCGGCCTGGAGGACAGGGCGCGGCCGGGAGGAGGACAGGGCGCGGCCGGGAGGGAGGACAGGGCGCGGCCGGGAGGGAGGACAGGGCGCGGCCCGGAGGGAGGACAAAGCGCAGCCGGGAGGACAAAGCGTAGCTGGGAGGAGAATGACTCCTGACTGTCAGATTCATTTTTAAAATGGAGGCTTTTGGTAGGAACTCACTGATAAGGAAAGGAGGCTGGCAAGGTGGAGGCATTTTTCCAGGGTGCCAATGCCCTAGGCACTGATGAAGTCCCAGGGTAAGAAGGAAACTGAAGTTGGTGGCAAAGTCAGAGAGTCAAAAGTGTGCTTGAGAGTAGAAAGTAGCCAGCAATGACAAAGATCTTCACAGGGAATATAAGCAGTTAACATTTGCTCCACCTTTCCACTGGAAAAGAAAATTGGCCTAGTGGTCTAGGAGTACTTTTACAATACTATTGATAGATACCATCAGTTCCTACTTATTGCCTCTGTGATGCCAAGTCTCAGTTTAGCCCTACTAAGCTCAGTATTTAGTAGTAGCTTAGATAACCCATGTCTTTTGTTTGACAGTGCCATTATAGGTGTCCCAAAAAGAATAACAAGCATGAGAGCATTTCAAGTTTTTGGGATGGATTATATACAAAGGCATGAAAATATGAGATGAAATGTCATGTTATAAGCCCAAGCAAAGTGGGATTTTTGTTGTTTTCTTTTTGGAGTTTGGTTTCCCAGACTTAGGCTAAATTGTGAACATCTGAAGAATTAAGCTCATTTGAACCCTGATAATTCACAGCCGTGTTGAGTCAAGTAGGTGTTGCGCCTTCTGGCTCTGAGCCAATCAGGGGCCAAGTCTTTGTTATATATTCTGGGAGGTTGGCATTTTTCCTTGGGGTCTGGCTCATAAGAAGGATCTTTTGATTTCCTCGGTCAAGACTCTGAGTAGCTGTATGTTCAGAGCCCCCTTAGGTGTCTGTGCTACCTTGATCCAATGATGTATGTATGGTGTATAGCAATATTGTCTGTTGATCTTTGTGCTGATTTCTCTGCTTATATTTTCTTTGTATTTTCTCTGAATTTTCTCCAAGTTCAGGGTGCTGACCTTTTCTCTGAACTAATGAATGTAATTAAAAGTAGGATTGGTAACTCCTTTTTGAGTAGTCTTTCCTTTAAAAGCAGATCAAAGACCCTGTGCTAGGAGGTCATCCTGGGTGTCCTAGGGTTCTTACTAATACACTGTCTAGAGAAGAACAAGTAGTTCATTTTGATTAGAACCTCTTCTTGACCTTATCACCTCCTTAGAGATTTACCAGCTGAAAATTTAAAAGAGAACAACTGGGAGTGTCTAGGTGGTGCAGTGAAGAGCACTGGCCCTAGAGTCAGGAGGACCTGAGTTCAAATCCAGCTTCAGACACAACACAAAAACTAGCTGTGTGACCTTGGGCAAGTCACTTAACCAAAATTGCCCTACCTTCCCCCTGCAAAAATAAAAAAATAAAAGAGAGCAACTAGGAGACAAAGAAAAAATATCTTTTTTTTTTAGATGAGCTCCTCCTAGACTCTTTTTCCTTTATCTACCTCATAAATTTAAATAAAATACATATTGATAATGAAGAAATGAAACACAGATAAGAAAGCAAAAGCATAGTTTAGTACAAATGAGAGTAAAAGGACATTGCATGATTATGCTGTCACATGCAGTTGGGGTCAACTGGTTTTGCTAAATTTTGCTAAATTTTTTGCCTTTATTACAAGTGAAGGTTTTCCTTAACATATTACGTTGATAATTTTCCATATTATGTGAACTCAATCATGTTTTTTTTTTAACTTAAACTCAGACTGTGTATCAGGCAATGTGCTAGGTGTCAGGAGAACAGAGGCAAAATGAAATAACCCTTGCCCTCAAGGAGTTTACACTATAGTATGAAAAACAAAATGCATCTATAATACATCAACGAAAAGATAATCACAGAGATAGGCAGAGTGGCTCAATTTAATAAGACAGCAAATAATTACAAATAAAAGAAAGAATGATAAAATTCTTTACTACTTGGCTAACATAGCTTATGATTTTCCCCATTTCAGGAATAATCTATAGAGACTAATACAGTTAGTTCTATTGCATTGATCATGCAGAGCAACAAGTTCATCATCATGAATATTTTCTTACCTGTTTTATTGGCTGTGATGACAACCAGTCTGAAACAGGTAATTCACATTTAACACTGTCCTGACTTCATATTTAATATGTTTAGCAAATTTTTATTTGTAATTCTTGATTCAATTCATGATTTGACTATACACTTGACTCAAATTTACTCTTTAAATTTTAAACGAATACCACACAATAACAAATGTGCTTTATCAAAAGAAAATTCAAACAAAAGGGATGAAACTAATTGATACTTATTTGATCAAATATGGTGATGTTATATTTGCTGTGGAGAACAATATTTCTCACTGAGACTTGAGTCAGAATGTTTTGTGTGAATTTTTAGCTTTATTTTTATAAACAATAATGGAGGGTATTCCTTTTACTAAATCTTGTCAGAAGTCCATTTTCTTTTCTTGCCCTTTGTACTCATTTTTGACACTAAGAAATAACTTCAAATCAAAGGCAAAATAGCTACCTTCAAGTGCCTGAAGATATTCACTGGTGCAGTCACCTCATGCTGAAGTCAAACAAATTTACTTTGCTGCAGTGGTGAGGTAGATTGTTATAGTTACACACAAAATTCACTGTTTAGTAAGTTCATAACTAGAAATTTAGAAGCCAAGCCTTGTCACCACTGGAGAACTTGCACTACTTTTGGTTTATCTTTGTTACATTTATTCCTCTCTTAAAGAGAAATATTAAAATCTCCTACAATTATTTTATTAATATTTGTCTTTCTGTAATTCAATTAGCTTATCATAGATGACTTTATGTTTTATGCTTTTTGGTGGCTATAGATTTGATAATGACATTTCTTCATAATACGGATTCATGATGTCAGATCTGTGATTTTATCTGTATTAGGAATATTTGGGGAGGAAACTCCCTCTAACAATGCAAATTGTAATTTACACTGTAACTTATAGCTTTGGAAAATTGCTTAGGTCACTGATCATGGACAGACAGCATATATCTGGGTCAGGTCTCTAATACAACTTTTCTTCACTCTAGAACTAACATTTTAGCCATTATGTTATGTTTGCCTTTCAGGGATAATGTAGTTTCCATAGTTATTTCTCTTCATATTGTACTCTCTTTCTCTACCTCCTCTCCCTTTTATCTCAGCCAATATTGTGATTTCAACTCTTACTTTTTTGAGAATTTCTGACTGTATAATACCTGCATTATACCCACTATGTCATAGATAGCACAAACATGCTGTTATAGCAAGCTGTAGGGTAGAACAGATTCTATAGTTTTATACAAAGTAAATTCCATTGCTTCTTTCAACCATTTATGTAATGATACAATCATGTATTATTATATAATTATAGATGATTAAGAATCCATTATAGACAATTATATCCTTATTGATTATTAATCTATAGATGAAAAACTAGGTGGTGCAGTGGATAATAGAGTGATGGGCCTGGAATCAGGAAGACTCAACTCTCAGAGATAAAATCTGGCCTCAGACACTTACCTGTGTGACCCTAGGCAAGTCATTTATCCCATTTTGACTCAGTTTCTTTATCGCTAAAATGAACTAGGCAAGGAAATGGCAAACCATTCCAGTATCTTTGTGAAGAAAACCCCAAATGGGGTCACTAAGAGCCAGACACAACTGAACAACAACTTATTATAGATTATTATTAATCCATTTTGGATTTTAATAAATTATAGATTGACATCAATTTATTACAAACTATTATCATAGAGTATGATTAAGGTCTCTAAGAGACCTTAGAGATCATCTAGACTACTCCTTATATTTTATATGTGCACAAACTGAGGTTGCATTGCGACTTGAATGTGATACATAGGTGAGAAAACTATTCAGGGAACTAAATCCAATCTCTGTAGCTTCTCTTCACTATGTCTCTATCTGTTTAATTGATTTGAATTGAGTTTCTGGCCTACTGGAAACAGCCTTATATAATAATCAAAAAAACAACCTTGGATTTTCATTTTAGGTCAATTAATAGATGTATAACTTTGAGAAAGTCACTTAATTTATGAGAATTTAGTTTTTTCATTTATTCGTGGTAGAAGTGATCAGAGAAATATATGATTTTCTGAATTAAGGCACCTCCTGTGGACATGTACTCTGCCTCCTTGCTGAAGGGCATGATCTTTGCTGGTATGACCCATGTTTCTATTTAAGTCTGGGGCACTTTGCATGAGACTTTCCTAATTGGTGTAAAGAATGCTGATGTGATCCTGGTTGCTATTCCTTTTAGGGGTGAGAGTATATCCCAAGCTTACCTTGGGATATGATTTGCTCCCTTCCCAACAAATGCTAGTTATATAAAACACCATTACACTGGGAGGCCATAAAACTCCTGATTGGTCATTCCAGAAAAAAACCTCAAGTCTATCATCAAGGAACTATAGTGTAATCACAGCTCCATGTGAGATACATAAGTCTGGAAAATCAAGATCTAGTACAAATATGAGGTGCATGGGTAGTTTTTTTATTTCACTAGGTATCATTGGAGAGAAGACCTACCAGCTGGGAAATCTATGTAGAAGATAAAAATGATTCCCACATTGCTATCATCCAAATAGAAATAAGACTGTCCTCCATGGTTCTAAACATAAGAATAAGGGAATAACTTGCAAGCTTCAGGGAATAATCTGCTTGAGTTATAAAAACCAGATTACCATACAACTCCTTATTGCTTTACTGATCCAGTTCTTGGATTGTTGGACATAGTATGTTGGGAGAGTGGTGGACTTAGAACAAGTAATCTTAGTTCAAATATTGACACTTATTAACTGTGTAACCATAGTAGATTCATTTAATCTCTGATCCTCATTTTCCTCAGGTGTAAAGTATAAATAAAAATAGCTGTACCACCTATCCCGCAGGGTTCTTATTCGAAAGGTTAAGTCACTTGCCCATGTTCACATAGCCAGTGCGTGTTAGAGATAGCATTTGGATCCGGATCTTCCTTGTCTAGATTTCTATCCATCATGCCACCTAACCACATGAAAATAAATGTGAGCTATTATTATTATTATTTTTTAAGCAATTGGGGTTAAGTAACTTGCTCAAGGTTACATGGCCAGGTGTTTCTGGGTGGGTGCTAAGTGTCTGAGCCTGGATTCTATTAGGTCTTCCCAACACTGGGGCCTGTGCTCTTACTCACTGTGCTACCTGGCCACCCTGAGCTATTATTTTCAAAAGACCATTTGGCCTTTTTGGAGGGGTAATGAATATCTAGGAGTACATGATGCAGCATACTGAAATCCAAACTTAACCTTAGTCCCAGAGGGCTTTCTCTTTGAGGCTGTCGAGCACTTATTTTGCCTACATCATTTGTGGTGTTCAATCAGTCAACATTTATTAAGTGCCTACTATATGCCAGGTGAGGAGTAAAATGTTTAGTGACCAGAAATTTGGGAGGGGGATTACATCATAAAAAGGTTTTGAATTCCAAAGAGAGCATTTTGCATTTGATCCTGGAGGCAATAAGGAACCATTGAAGTTTAGTGAGTAATGGGGTGATTTGGTCAGACTGGTTCTTTAGGAAAATCAATATGGAAGCTGAATTGAGGATGGTTTGGAGTAGATAGTGACTTGAGGCATGCTGACCCATCAGCAGGGTATTGCAATAGTCTAGGTGTGAGATGATAAGGGCTACAGTGGAATGGTGGCAGTGTCAAAAGAAGGGTTCTGAGAGATGTTGCAAAGGTGAAATTTAAAAACTTTGCAAATAGATAGGATATGGAAGGTGAGATGGTGAGTTCAGGATGACTCCTAGGTAGGGAGCCTGAGGGACTTGGAGGATTTTGCCTTCTACAGTAATAGGGAAAATAGGAGGTTGGCAGGAAGAATTAGGGAGAAAGAAAATAAGTTTTTTTTTTTTTTTTTAGAACCATTGTTTCAGATTTCTACTGGATATTCACTTTGAGATGTCTGAAGGGGGGAGGGGGGATGTGAGGTTGGAAACCAACAGAGGATTTGGGGCAGGTTTGGTAGATTTGAAAGTCATCAAGATAGAGAGAGTAATTAAGTCCAGTGGGAACTAATGAAACCACCAAGTGAAGTAGTATAAAAGTAGAAGAGAAGAGCATCCAGGACAGAAAGCCTACAGTTAAAGGGCATGGAAGGGGCAATTAAATATGTAGGAAGAAAAACAGGAGTGAATGGTGTCCCAAAAGTATCAAGGAGGAGAGGTTGATTAACAGTGTCAAACACTGCAGAAAGGTCAAAAATGAGGATAGAGAAAAGGCCATTGAATTTGCCAGTTAAGAGATCATTGGTAATTTTGGAGTGAGCAATTTTGGTGGAGCAATATGTTTAGGGAGCTAGATTATAAGGGGTTAAGAAGAGAGTGAGAAGGGGGAAAGTGAAGATACATTCTGTAGACAGCCTTTTCAAGGAGTTAGTATCTACAAAGGACAAAAGAGATTTAGGATGATAGTTAGCAGGGATAGAAGGATCAAGTGAGTGTTTTTATCAGGATAGTAGAGATATGAGAATGTTAGTACACAGTATGAAATGAATTAGTAGACTGGGAGAGACTGAAAATAAGTGATAGAGTGGGAATGACAGTGTTGAGCATTTCAGTATAAATGTAATTCAACATACATTTATTAAGTATCTACATATTCAGGGCACTGTCCTAAGTGTTGTATGCAGTCATGAGAATTATATTTTGTGCCTTTTGTGTGTTTCTGGAAGGGCTTTATTTTAAATTACAAGAAGTCTGGGTCAGTGGGACTAGAGGAGCTATATTATATCAAAATAGATTTCATCATCTAGGAAATAGAACTATGCCAAATGTCCACATTTAAGTATAATTCACTCGTTCTTAAAACAAAACAAAACAAAAACAACACTGGTTCCCTGACTTCTGTAGAACCAGAACAACCAAGCTTTGGTTACAGGTCTCTGAAAATCATTTTCAAACTTGTAATATGTATGAATAAGAGAACATATTTATGTATATATATATATACATATACACAGATATATATGCTACTACTACCTCTGTGTCACTGCTTGTTTCATCTAGCATATTTTTTGAATTTTCTAAAAATTGGCAAAGAAGGATAAAAATAAAGACATTTATTAGATCAGTGAGATGTTTTGTAGAAGAAATTGTCTAGATAATATGAATCAAAGTATTGTTATCATAAATATGTTTTGGCAGGAAGAAGTCAATGTAACATGCTATCAAACTGGAGTCACAGATTATTTGTATCAGATAACTGTTGTGATATTGTCACCCTTCAAATTTCCCAGGGGTAATGTTCCTAGAAAATGTGAATGTTGATACATTGAATCTATGGGGAATAGGGAGTTAGATTTCTACAACCATCAAAATCTTTCACTATAGATTGCTGAAAATATATTTTTATGCATACAATACTTTATAAAGATAATTAATTCTGATAATATGCACTTTTCCCTAATAGAGTAACCATGAAATAACCCATGAAATTCAGTACATAAAATTGGTAACATGCAAAACATTTTTTTCTTGCTTATAATTTCCTAGAATTTTTGACTTTTTGTGCTGACATCTCGATTTAAAAAAAAAATTAATTTCAGACAATATTGACTTTTCATAACAATCAAAATCTATAACACCATAAATTCTGTTCAGCAAATAATATTCTTAAAACTAAAACATTTTTAAACCTGATCTTACTTTGCACTATGTCAGATGGTAGTGTGGAGCATTGTACAATATACTATATTACTGTAAATCTCTCTATTTTGCGAGCCCCCTGAAAACTAAGGGAGAGGTGGCTGTGACTTTAGTTGCTGCTTTGGAAAACATTGAGACTGACCAGTTCTTGACATCATCTCTGACACTCTATCGTTCATGAATGGTGAATGGCCTTGGCGATCATGAAGGACACTGTAGCTTGAAATAATCTATCAGCAACTTTTGCTTCTTGTACAGTTTGAGATCCTTAAGGGGCTTCTTACTTACAGCAGCTGCAGACATTTTAGCATAAAGTTTATCTAACACTTATTTTCTCACTAAGCTACATCTCTGACTTTGCATACTTGGGTTTAGAACCCAAAGGACTTCCACTACTCTCTGGGGTCATAATTGCAATAAAAATTTTGAGTTTTAAAGGCAAACAATAAAAATATGCAATAAATGCACAAACAAGATCACTGAAGCACCTAGTAGGATACCAGCAGCTTCACAAACTTGTTCACATAGCACCTCTCATTTTTTTTCCTCTGTTGAGCATAGCTGAGAATGTGAAGTTGCCAACTTAAAAGTAAAGATGAGTTTACAATAAAATCACTGAATGTTTCAAGTTGCCAAATGCCTGATTACTGAGGAGCGATTATAATTGTAATACACTAAAAAGAAAAGGCAAAATAAAACTTTTAATCTTTCTTTTGCAGTTTTGCTTTGTGAAATCATTGTCATGTCATAAAATAGCTCCTCTCAAATCACATTAGAATTTGGTATACATTTATGATCCAAAAGGTCTTGATTCTTTTTTTTTCCTTGCTTGATTTGTATCAGATATCTTTTTGCATATTGATATAAAACAAACATTTTGGCTCTTAAGTATATTATATTTCTGGTTTTAAAAAATTTATTCTCTGATAAATAGTTAACTGTTATTTATAATCAGCTGGTTGTCTTCAGTCCTGTTTTACCCAGGTGCTATTTTTAAAGAAACAAATTCAGTTTAGGGTTACATAGGAGATTTGTATTTTATCCTTGTGGAGTCAAGGCTCCTGGATTTGTCAAGAGAATACTTGATGATAAAAACCACATTGTGTTAATTTGATTATCTATTTCTGGGCTAAACTGACTATAAGCTGTCAGGTTAGACTAATAGGTTTTTATCACTTTAAAGAGAGAATTTGAAGAAAGGAAATCTTATGTAAGACCATATGTGTCTGTAACTCATGGACCAAAACATTAAGCTCTAGACTCACATGGGATGAGTTTAAGCTTCAGAATGACCAGAGTAATCATATCTTTTTGGATTTTTACTTCACTCAGTTTCCTTGGTAAAGCTCCAAATATCCCTCATTTTAAGTTCTCTACATAGATGTGTAGAAGGACTCTAGATCCTGTATAAGCATTCAAAGCAATCATGTATATTGGGTACAGGGTAGCATTCACACAATGCAGAAACAAAAAATACACAGTAACTATAAATTATTGATAAAACCCTCCCTTTTTGCCCCTGAGATGTAAATAGTATTTTATATTCATAACATTCTTCTTTACTTTGTAATATCCTTGGCAGAATAACTATGTGGGAGTGATGAGGTATGGGCTCTGGAAGTCCCCTTGACCTCTCCTTGAGTCCTTGAGGTACAGGCCCTTGAACTCTAGGCTCATTTGATGAGGCATTTGCATGAGGCAAGTCTGTTACTAGACTTCCCACCCTCTGTTAGTAGATATACTGGACTTCCCACTCTATGGATCCACCCTTGAACTGGCCTAGCCCACCGTTGTTTGTGGTCTCCAGGGGGCCTCCAGCAACTTCCATCCTTAATCACTCACTGACTTCATTAACTCTTCCTGAAGACCCTCCCCAAACTCCTCCCCTAGATTCCTCCCACAGCCTTCTGTATATAAGACCCCATCCTGTCTTCATGTTTGTGAGAGCATCATAGAATAGTGAAAGTGTCATAGAATAACCTAGCACAGACTTATTCTGTGTCTAATACAAGTGAGCTTTGAATAAACTTTACTTTTCTTTGGCTGAGAGAAGACTTGAGTGGAATTCATTTGGCAGGACCTGGCATGTTGGTATTTTGGGGTCTCTAGAGCAACCCTAATCCTCTTAGTGGGTAACTTCTTCAGAAGTGCTAAAAAGGCAACACATTCCATGAATCCTACTTAAACCAAAGAACCTATACAGGCCATAGTCTTACCACCAAATTGTAGGACTCCCACAAGAAGAAAAATAAACTTGCCATTCTTAGGCCAACGACTTTCCCATTGGCTCTGTGCAAACCAAATAGTTCATGGTAAAAGCAGAAAACAAAGCATTCATTTCCCCCCCACCATATCCTGGGCCAGCACCTTGCTCTCAGATAGGTCTTCTTCTCAAGAAGACACTTGTACACTACAAAAATTTAACATTTAATAGAAAATTCTCTCTCCTTTCTTTAGGAGGCAAATTCAGAAATTCTTTGGGAATCTGAAATTGTAAAAAGCAAAACAAACAAAAAAACCCAACCCAACCATACAAAAAATAAAACAATCCTTTCCTATCTAGGATTTGACTTAATCCTCCCATGGTATCTCCTCCAGGATCATCGTTATAGGTTCCTGAAGGGGTGACAGTGGAGAAGTGTAGACTTTCTTCTTTCCTATTTTCTCCCTCCCCCTTCTCCCAGTCCCAGAACTACCTTGGTATTAGTTCTGTGGTTTTCTGCTCTTTGGCCATTTCTCTCACGATCTCCCTCCAAAGTAAAAAGATGCTCCAACACCACCATTTAAAGTAACAACACAAATAAGTGGCTCTAATAAAAAAAGATCCTGGATAAATCAAATTTTTCCTATTGTTGAGATTTATCCTTGATGAAATATGAATAGATAGGCAAGTACCCAGGACCTAGAGATGTCATTCAGTAACATCCTGTTCTTTGTAAGTGGACTTTTCCTACTTGCAGGGCACTTTAAACCTGCAGTGGACAAAGAAAGCTATATCCATTACATTGTGCTAGTATCTTCATTTGAACACTTACTTTTTAACCACAAAGGATGGAGAAAGACACAATTCCATCCTGTTCTTCAAGCTTATCTCCTGGCCTGTCCTTTTCCTGCTTGCCTGAACAGAGGAAAACAGAATTCATTATGTTCATTCATGAAATGACTTGGCCTACCTGTAGGGAAAAGAGAGACAAAGCATTTCATTAGCTGCCTCCAATGGTTCTCTGCCCTGAGGACAAATCTCAAGAGAAAAGATAACCTACCTGACAATATTCCTTAATGAATAACAATATCTCCCCTCCTCAGGCTCACCTAATCCAAAAGATTCTAAATGTCTGTCTTTTATTATTTAAACTCATTTTCTCTAGTCCCAGCTCCCTTCTACTTCATTCTAATCCTCCTCAAATTTCCCTTTTCCAAATCCCACTCTAAATTACTCACCCCTTCCACTATCTTCTCTGGAATACCTGCTCCATAGGTAGCAAACTTGCTTTCATCTTAAATCTTTTCCCTTTCCCACACCTATCTTCTAGTTTTCATTGAGACCTGACTCTTGAAGCATAGCCTCCTTGTCCTCTTTTCCAATACTGGTTATAATTTCATTCATTTCTACCAGCAAGTTGGTTGATTTTGAAGAGGTACAGGCTATGGGAACCCCCTTGATGATGGGAACACATTTGATGAGGCATTTGCCTGAGGCCAAAGCCTTTCATTGTGGCTTGGCCTAAATATCTGTTACTAACCTAGCCCTTCTTTGTCCAGCTACTTCCCACCCTTGATCCTCCCCAAATATTTATATACCCTGAAAACATCTCCAGGTAGCCTCCAGCTACTTCCCACCCTTAATCTCTCATCACTGGAGTTTGACCTCATTTGACTCCTCCAGAAGACCCTCCTCAAACTCCTCCTCCAGACCACCCCTAGATTCCTCCCACAATCTTTCTGTATATAAGACCCCATATTGCCTCCAAGAAAAAGAGAAAAGCCCATAATTTTCCAGAGCAGACTCACTCTGTGTCAGGTGATTCTGGCCAGCTTGTCTAATGCAAGCATCACAGACACAAAGAATCCTTAAGAGTTTACTTATGGCAAACCTTTAATAAACTTTGCTTTTCTTTGGCTGAGAGAAGACTTGAGTTGAATTCATTTGGCAGGACCTGGCATGTTGGTATTTTGGGGTCTTGTGTACCCCTGACCCTATACTTCTACAATTGAGGGAGCTCAAAGACACCATACTCACTATTGCTACTTCCAGACTTACTGTATCATCATTCAGTAACCTCTCTTCCTTTGAAGTTTTCTTAATCCATTTTTACCACCCAGTCAAAAATCTGGTAGTTTTTATCTACTGACATCCAGGATACTCCCCTTCTTTCTGCAGTGAGTCCAGTGCTTCCTTGGCTTTGTCTTTCTCTTCTCCTTGACTCCTATCTCTTACTAGGAGACTTCAACATATATTTTGATACTCCTTCAAATACCTTAATCTCTTAGTTCCCATTTTAGTCATTTCCCATGATTTATGCCTCCTACACAAAGAGGTAGCAGTGCCCTTCATCTTGCCTTCACTCACAAATGCACAAATTTCAGAATTCATAATACCTGAAATTTGTTGATCTGATTACAATATGCTATTCCATCTTTTCCTCTGTTTTCCAATTTTTAGGTTCTTTTTTTCACTGTGTTCTTCAATTCCTTCACACTTCAGTTCTTTTTCAGGCCATCACTTTTGCACTGGTTACACTCTGCTTCTTTCCCCTTCTTGACCCTTTGATTAGCCATTTTAACTTTACATTGCCTTTTTTTTACCTTGCCTTTTTTTGCACTTCATAATTTTAGTCCCAATGTTGTTCTGCCAAGACTCAGCCTTTGACTTTAGCAAAGTTGCAGGATATAAAACAAACACACATAAATCATTAACATTTCTACACATTACTAACAAACCCAACAAAAAGAGATAGAGAATTTCCATTTAAAGTTACTGTAGAAAATATGGGGGTCTACCTGCCAAAACAAACCCAGGAACTATATGAACAAAATTACAGAACACTTTTTCACATGAATAAAGTCAGATGTAAATAATTGGAAAAACATCAGTTGTTTCTGGGTAGGTCGAGCTAATATAATAAAAACAACAATTCTACTTAAATTAATTTACTTATCCAGTGCCATACCAATCAAACAACCAAGAAGTTATTTTTTAAAGTTAGAAAAAATATCAAAATTTATCCAGAAGAACCAAAGGGCCAGAATATCAAGGGAGTAAATGAAAAGAAATGCTAGGGAAGGTGGCCTAGCCATAACAGATCTTAAATTGTATTATAAAGCAGCAATCATCAAAACCACTTGGTATTGGCTAAGAAATAGAGGGGTAGATCAGTGGAATAGGTTAGGTATACAAGACATAGTGGTCAATGATTATAGCAATCTACTGTTTGATAAACCCAAAGACCCCAGCTTCTGGGATAAGAACTCACTGTTTCACAAAAACTGCTTGGAAAATTGGAAAATAATATGACAGAAACTAGGCATAGACCAACATCTGACACCATATACTAGAATAAAGTTCAAATGGATATATGATCTTGGTATAAAGGCTGATAATATAAAAAATTAGGGGAACAAGGAATAGTTTATCTGTCAGATTTATGGAGAAAGGAGGAATTTATAATCAGAGATAGAGAACATTATGAAATGAAAAATGGATAATTTTGATTACATTAAATTGAAAAGTTTTTGTACAAAGCCAATGAAACCAAGATTAGGAGGGAAGTAGAAAACTGGGAAAATGTTTTTACAACCAATATCTCTAATAAAGGTCTATTTCTAAAATATGTAGAGAACTGAGTCAAATTTACAGGAATACAAGTCATTGTCCAATCGATAAATGGTCAAAGGATATAAACAGGCAGTTTTCAGAAGAAGAGATTAAAGATAATCTATAATCATATGACAAAATACTCTAAATCAATACTGATTAGAGAGATGCAAATCTAAACAACCCTGAGGTACTACATCACACCTATCAAATTGGCTAACATGGCAAAACAGAAAAATGATAAATGGAGAAGATGTGGGAAAGTTGGAACACTAACTAAATTGTTTGTGGAGCAGTGAACTGTTTCAACCATTCTGGAGAGCAGTTTTGAACTATGCTCAAAGGGCCATAAAAATGTGCATACCCTTTGACCCAGCAATACCACTTCTAGGGCTGTATCCCAAAGAGATCATAAAAATGGGAAAAGGACCCACATATACAAAAATATTTATAGCAGCTCTTTTTATAGTGGTTAAAAACTGGAAATCAAGGGGATGCCCATCAGTTGGGGAATGGCTAAACAAGTTGAGGTATATGAATGTAATGTAATACTCTTATGCTCTAAGTAATATTAAACAGGCAGACTTCAGAGACACCTGAAAAGACTAATATAAAATGATGCTGAATGAGGGGTGTAGAACCAGGAGAACATTGTTCACAGAAGCAGCCACAGTATATGAAGACTCATTTTGATAGACTTAGCCCTCCTCAGTAATGCAAGGACATAAAACAATTCCAAAGGACACACAATGGAAAATGCCAGACACATCCAGAAAAGGAACTATGGAGTCAGAATGCAGAATGAAGCAGACAATTTTCTTTTTTGATTTGTTTTCTTTTTTTTCTTTCTCATGGTTTTCCCTATTTGTTATAATTCTTCTATGCAGCATGACTAATGTGAAAATCTATGTAATAGAAATGTATGTGTAGAACCCATATCCGATTACAAGTCATCTTGGTGAGGGAACGGGGGAAAATTTAAAACTTATGGAAGCAAAAGTTGTAAACTAAGTGCTGATTTGTAGCAACTGTCAATTGCTGTGGTATCAATGTTTGTGTATAAAATATAACAACTGGCTTTCCCAAGCTGGTCTGAGCTGGTGCTAGCACACCCCTACAAGAAGTCCTCCAGATGCTTCTGTTTATATGTGATATAGTAATGATTGCATCAAGCCTTGGCACACTGCAGAGCCTCCCCGATAAGAATTTTTTATCAGTCAAAAGACTTCAGCCTAAATATTCACATAGGAGAAACCCAAATAGTCAAATAATGTTTAATGTCCAGGCCAAGATATTTAGGCAGTTGGAAAACCCCCAGGTCATCCATCAGTATATATACTTTGGGCAGTCATTGACAATTGACTATGCTTTGTCCTTAGGATTAAAAATGTAAAGAGAGGTAGGGGGAAAGAATGAACATTTATGGTACCTATTATGTGCCAAGTACTGGGTTAAGCAATTTTTGCAAATATTATCTCATTTGAATCTAACAACAACCTTATGAGGTATTCCCATTTTGCAGTTGAGGGAATTGAGGCAGAGAGATGTTAAGTGATTTTCCCAGCATTACAGAACTATTGTTAGGGGATAGATTTGAATCCAAGTCGAACCAACTCCAGGTCCAGTGCTCTATATACCATCACCAAAAATAGCCAATTACTGGTGACATAAGCACCATGGGATTATCTGTGTACTTGTTTTAAGTATGAGAATTTAAACTTCTCAGATGCAGAGACAAATTATTATTTTTTTGTCTTTATATTGCCAGTGCTTAGCACAGTGCATGGCATACAGCAGGCAATTAATAAATGCCTTTGATTGATAGTCAAATCACAATATTCTACATTATAATTATATTGCCACAATATGACTCCCTATAGTTTTCCGAGACTGCAAGAAAAAGGGAGTTTAGAACTAATTTGATGACATGGTATTTTATCAGACATCATCTTTTCTTTTGTCAATGAAAGAATGAATTTATATCCCTAAATGAAAATTAGGGATACAATACCTTAAGTTTCACAGCACTGAATATTCAGCCCCAGGATAAATAAATTGTGATTATCACTAGTACCATGGGAAAATGCAATCCAAGTTTGCTATCTTTTGTTTGTGGTAATTATAATGCGTTTTTTTTTAAATTAATGTCTGTTTATTTGAGAATGACATCTTTGCTCTCAAATGTAAGAAACGGTCCTGATTTTTCTCATCCCTTTTACCTCTAAAAGCCTTGATGTCACATTCCAGCAAAGTAGATGTAAGATACACTTTGCATTGTCTGTCACACCAAGTAATTAATTAGGTTTTCTAAGAAATGTGATCAAACCTCTAAATTCTCTTAGCCATTTTGTCTCTTTCATTTTCTAGGGGACCATCAGCTGGTAGATGAAAATGATTCATTTTACTGTTATCTCTCATTTTATGATTCCTTGAAGAAACCTTGACAAAATTAACAATGATGCTTCTTATTAAAATCTGTAACTGACTCATACTGCAATTTAGCAAACTATGGTTTATTAGTTTTCCCTTAATTTTAGGGATACTATCTTGTGGGAGAATATAGGACCAGCACAAATTAAAGAATGTTTGCTTATCTCAATGTTAGCAGCACCATAGGGAAAAAGGAAAACAACAAATAGAACATTACATCATTACAGATGTAATTTCCTCAACATCTTTTAAATGTATCCAACCTGAGATTGATGAGTAAGTTTAATGAGAAATCTGTTCTTAGGTTGAATGTACATTATGTAATTGTGAAAAAAGGAAAGAAAAAGCTGGTGACAGCTCACTGGAATCCTCACATAGGAAACTCAAATTCTTTTGTAACCACACTGCAACATTTGGGTGCACTTCCCTACTTGGAGATGTTCCAGATTCAATTGAACATCTTCCTTTTCACCTTAGTGACTTTTTATGCAATGACTGGGCAACAATTTTCCATTGCTGATGCTTCCTTAGATTATTCATTGAATTACCTTATAGGTTCTGGAACTGGCAATGACCTTAAAGGTCATGAGGTCTACTCTTCTCATTAAACAAGTGAGGAAGCAGAGACCCCAGGAAATGAAGAAACTTGCTCTAGGCCACATAAAATATTAAATGGCAGTGCCATAATTTGAACCCAGGTTTTCTCAGACCAAAACCATTATAATTTCAAGTGTATCAGCTGCCTCTATAGTTAGAGTGTAGAATAATGTTTAGCTCAGATACTAGCTGTGTGAGCTTGAGAAAGTCACATGACCTTGAATTTCCTCAGTTTTATCTGTAAAATTGAAAAAAATAGCATAACTTACTTTACAGGATTATTGTGAATATCAAATGAGACATTGCATGTAAAGTGCTTTGTAACCCTTTAAGTACTTGACAAATTGAACTTAATTAAATAGTACTTGCAGAATCCTCTTATGCCAAATCCTCCAACATTCCTATAATCCAGTCATTGGACAATTAAGCTGTCAGTAATGCCAACTAGCAATGGTATAACAACAAACATTGAATAAAATAAAAAAAAACACATATTAAATACTTGCTATTTGCTAAGCACAATATTAATCACTGACCAGATAACTAAGGAAGAGAAAGGGAATGAAACTACTCACTCTAAATGTTATTAGGCCCTATCACTATTCCAAAGTCCCAATTAGTGCAAAATTCTTGCATAGGACCCTGGTTTGAATTGCCATTAATTGACCTAATTTACATTTTATCTGAGCCCAAGTGCTGTCTTTTTAGGTGCTTAAGATAAATGGACAATGGCAGAAAATTTCAAATAAAATCCATACTAAGCATACCCAGAATTTTTCTTTCAAAGAGAAAATTTTTTGTCTCCCTGTGACTCTTACATGCTGATGAATTTTCTTATGTCACAGCAAGGGAAGCAAGGCATTTGGCAAATGATGTCTTCCCCTTCTGGAGGTGCCAGATATTTATTTGGCAAACATAAAATATTATGGTGTATATGCTGTTTTACAACTTACAACTGTAAATTATATCTGGTTTCCTCAGAATTGCCACTTAGCTAACTGACATTTATTATGAAATTAATTCTGCTTGACTTGCCTAGAGAAACATAGGGAGGAAGAGAAGGCAATGAATGTCTTGCAGAAGGGAGGTACAGAGTAAGGAATGGATAGGAGTAGGGGTTTTAGTGAATAGATAGGTGGACAGTTGATCTGTAGGACCTGCTCAATTTGATAAGCTTAACCAGAAGGAAGCCTTTGTTTGGGATTTGGATTTTATTTATCTGTGAAAGGTGTAACACTTCTAGAAAACAGTCAATCATTGATAAAGAGTCTACTGTGTATAAATTTAATGAGAAATCTGTTCTTAACTCCTTTTTTCACAAATATGCAGACTCAAGTTAATTGCTTCAGATAAGTAAGAAATAATACCTACTTTAAAGGACTTTGCAGTTTATTGTGGAAGACAACATACAAATAAGTATATACATATGTGTGTATGTATGTATACACACACAAATATAGATAGATGCCCATGCACACATACAAGCTACATAAAGGATATACTGGAAATAATTAACATATACACATACAAGCTACAGAAAGGATAAACTGGAAATAAGCAACAAAGGGAAGGCTCTAGCATTAAGAGTAATTGGGAAAGTCTTCCTGTAGAAGATTTTAATTGGATCTTGAAGTCAGGAAATTCAGAAGACAGAGATGAGAAAGGGAAGCATTCCAGGCATGGGAGACAGCCAATGAAAATGCCTGGAACTGGGAGAGGAACAGCAAGGAGACCAGTGTCTTTGGATTGAAGAGTTTGTGAAGGTAAGGTGTAAAACGACTGTAAAGGTAAGATAGAGAGTCAGGATTTTTTTGTTTTTTGCTTTTGGGAGGGCAATTAGGGTTAAGTGATTTGCCCAAAGTCACATGGCTAGTAAGTGTGTCGAGTGTCTGAGGCCGGATTTGAACTCAGCTCCTCCTGACTCCAAGGTCAGTGCTCTATTCACTGTACCACCTAGCTGCCCCAGAGAGTCAGGGTTTTGAATGTCAAATATAGGATTTTATATTTGATACTGGATGTGAGAAGGAACCACTGGAGTTCCTTTGCCCAGACTATGTGATATAGACCTGATGGGGTGATGAGTCCTGGACCCCTAAAAGAAATAGATCATGTCTTTGAAAGCAATCCAGTCCCTGAATTCTTTCATACATTCAGCAGCCCACATCGCTGGCAACTCTGCCCAAGGCTAACTGTTCTACCCAGATCACCTAATGATCTTACTTGACATTTCTTTCCTGTCTCACTTGATCTATCCCAGGATACTTAATCTCATCTAGATCACCTAATTAGCCTACTTTATAATCCTTTCACTGTTGCACCTGGCCCACCCATCCAAATCCTTTCGTTGTCCTTTTTGTATATAAGCATCAGTCTCACCCCCATTAAGTAGCAGGTTGACTAGGAACCCTGCTGCTTCTGTTAGCACTGCAATAAACCTTGTCATTTGACTTGAACAAGGTTTGTGTGTGTGTGAATTCATTCCAGGAAGATGAAGCCCTGTACCCTGACATTTTTGGGTTCTCAGCCACCCCAAACTACGTCAACAGGTGCTTTAGGAAAATCAGTTTGACACCTGAATGAAGGAAGAGTTGAGAATTAAGCCAGGTAAACTAGTTAACAGTCTACTATAGTAGTCCGGGAATGAGATGAGGGTTTATACCAGGATGGTGGCAGTATCAGAGGAGGGAAGACTTATAAGAAAGATGTTATGAAGATAGAGTAGCTAGAACAGAGCAACTGACTAGATAGGGAGATTTGGAAAAAAAATGAGAGTAAGAAGCCATCAGGAGACAAGGAGAGACTGAAGCTGAATAAGAGAGTGAGTATAATGGAGAAGAAAATCTGCTGGATAAAATGGGATAGGATGAGATCATTCTTGAATGTAGTCAGAGGATTCTGCTTTAGCAAGGAGAGGGGCCAGTTCTTCATGTGAGAGTGGTAAACAAGAAAATATTGGAAAAAAAAAAACATCAGAGAGATGTTGATGGAATCCTAATTAAACTTCCCCCAGCCCCAAAATTCTAACTTCATTATAGGCCTGGCCCCACTGAGCAGCAGGCCCACTGTACCTACATAACACCCCCATCCTCTCCCCCCCCCACCGCCTTCCCTGCCAATATCCTAACTTCATATATGCCTCACCGATCACTGGAACAATAGGTAAACAACAGGTATGTCTCTGAACTCTTAGTTCCTGCAGAAACAGTAGGTGTGTCCCTGAACTCTTAATTTCCACAGAAACAGCAGGTGTGTCCATATAATGGGAACCTAGCTACCACCTCTACCTGGTCACTGCCCCCAGACCCATTCCCACAGAAACAGGTCTGTTCTTCAATTGAAATCACATATATCCTTCTTGACCAGACAGGACCACAATAGAAAGCCAGCTGGAGGGCAGAATGACCAGAATGTTTAACCACTTCAGGCACCAAAGATGGAGACCCTCCTCCATTACCTAATCCCTTAACAGACTCCTCCTGCCTTTTTAATATTAATGATATTCCTCTATTCTATGCAAATATCTGTTATGTAATTGCATCTTTACTCTATAAAAATCCATTGTTTTCTCTAAAGTTGCTGGTTCCTCTTGGAATTTAGCCTGCTTCATGAGAGGCGGCAATCTCAATAAATGCCTATGCTTGGATTAGAGATGGTCTGACTCTGAATTCTTTGAGATGGTTCCACCACAACACATCATGAAACCCCAACAGTTTTTAGGTGGTCAGAGCCCCCACCTCAACAGTTTTTGGCATCCCTGGGTTTAAACAACAACAATGTGAGATGAGGAAGAAGATAGAAGAGGGAGATCTTGGGGAATGGCCTCAATTTTTTCAGTGATATGAGGCAATATTCTCATGAGATAGTGGAGTGAGGGAAAACTATGGAAGGTTTGATGAGGGATGAAAAAGTTCAGAAATGCCACTATGGTTAATAGAAGAGTGAGTATGCAGTGAATAAACCAACAGCCCTGGAGTCAGGAGGACCTGAGTTCAAATGTGGCCTCAGACATTTAACACTAAAACTAACCCTGTGACCTTGGGCAAGTCCACCCTCCAACAAACAAAAAACAAAACAAACAAAAAAAATAGACGAGTGAGTAGATTAGGGAGGTATAAAAAAATTGCCTGGTCACAGGGAAAGCCAGGTTGAAATTATATAACATAAATTTGTAGTGGACTCAGTAAGCGAGATTTCATGATTTTTGTACAGCTTCACTCCACAGCATGTGTTTAGGGGCAAAGACAGCAGATGTTAGGAATGGTCAAAACCCGAGTCTTTTTTGTTTTTTTTCTTTTATACATTTATTTATTTATTTTTAGTTTTCAACATTGAGTTCCATAAGTTTTAAATTTTCTTCACCTCCTTCCCTTTCCCTTTAAATGGAATTTCTCTTTCTCTCTCTTGCTAGGCACTTGGATAGCTGAAACAACCTGCAATGACTACTTTGCTTGCCAGTATGTCTGTTAATCTGGGCAATTTATATTTTTGTACATATTCATCCATTTCCCTAAGATTGTCAAATTTATGGGCATACAATTGAGCAAAATAATTCCTAGTTATTGTTTTAATTTCCTCTTTATTGAAGGTAAATTCGCCTTTTTCATTTTTGATAACTGATAATTTGTTTTTTTTTTAAAATCCAATTGCCCAGAGGTTTATCAGTTTTATTGTTTTTTCCCATAAAACCAGCTCTTAGTTTTATTTATTTGTTACATAGTTTTATTAATTTCAGTTTTATTCATCTCTCATTTGGTTTTCAGTATTTCTAATTTGGAATTTAATTGGGGATTTTCAATTTGTCCCTTTTCTAGCATTCTAGCATTTGCATGCCCAATTCATTGAGGTCCTCTTTCTCTATTTTATTCATGTAAGCATTCAGAGATATATAACTTCCCCTAAGAATCATTTTCACTGCATCCCATGCTCATTTCCCACCCTTCTTTCCCTCTACTATAATATGTTTTTGTGCCTCTTAATATGATGTAATTTACCCTTTCCTGCCTCTTCCTTGCCTCTTCTCTAGTTATAATCCCTTTGTACCCCTTAATTAGGTTTTTTAAAAGATTGTCACATCAGTTAATTTCTACCCACACCCTCTATGTATATTCATTTTAAATATCATAATAAATATACAATTCTCAAGATTAACAAGTATCATTTTCCCATGTAGGGATGTAAACGGTATGCTCTTATTGACCTGTTTACCTTTTTATGTATCTCTTGGGTCTTTTATTTGAAGATCAAATTTTCCATTGAGCTCTGACCTTTTTCTTAGGAAGGTCTGGAAGTCCCTTATTTCATTGAATGTCTATCTCCTTGCCTGAAAGATTATGCTCAGTTTTTCTGGGTAGTTAATGTTTGGTTATAATCTAAGCTCCTTTGCCTTATGAAATATCCTATTCCAATCCCTCTGATCTCTTAATTTAGAAGCTTCAAAGTCCTGTGTTTTCCTGATAGTAGTTACATGATATTTGAATTATTTCTTTCTAACTGTTTGCAGTATTTTCTCCTTGACCTGATAATTCTGGAATTTGGCCACAAGATTCCTTGACTTTTCAATTTGGTATCTCTTTTAGGAGGTAATAGGTGAATTCTTTTGATGCCAATATTACCCTCTGATTCTTGGATGTCAGGACAGTTTTCCTTGATGATTTCTTGGAAGATACTGTCCAGGGTCCTTTTTCATTATGGCTTTCTGGTAGACCAATAACTCTTATATTATCTCTCCTGGAACTATTTCCCAGGTCAGTTGTTTTCCAATGAAATATTTCACATTTTCTTCTATTTTTTTCATTCTTTAGATTTTCTTTGACTGATTCTTCATGCCTCATAGAGTCATTAGCTTCTAATTGTCCAATTCTAATTTTTAATGAATTGTTTTCTTCAATTAGCTTTTGTACTTCCTTTTCCATCTGGTCAATTTTTCCTTCTAAGGATTTATTTTCTCCAGTTAGGTTTTGTACCACCTTATCCATTTGGCTAATTGTACTTTTTAAGGAGTTCTCTTCAGTGAATTTTTTTTCCGTTTTGCCAATTGTATTTTTAAAATGATTGGTGAAGTTTTCTACTACCTATCTAATTTGGCTTTAAAACTCCTTCAGTAGTTCTTTCAAAAATGCCTTTTGGGCTTGAGACCAGTTCATATTCCCTTTTGAGGTTTCAAATGTGGGTACAGTGTCAAAACTTCCCTCTTCTGAATTTATATTTTGATCTTCCCTGTCTTCATAGTAAGATTCTATGGTCTTTGCTTTTCCAATATGCTTTTGACCCATTGTGATTGCCTATTTCCAGGCTTTTAAAGGGTATCTCTGCTTCCGGGGCCCAGGGGATGTTATGGTAATTGGATTTGAAGATCTTCCATTCACCTTGAACTTGCTGATGTTGCTGGAAGGTGTGTGGCAGGAAGGAGCTGGAGCTGAATAGGAGCCAGGCTGGAGCCAGCATGGTGACTGGAAGCAGAGGCAGCAGTGTGAACTCCTTTTTTTTGAGCCAGCCAGGATTGCTGCTAAGGACTCCTGCTGAGGACTGCCTGGGATGGGGACTGTGGGGGCCAGAGCTGCTGGGAGTGAGCTGCATGGATGCTGAGCAGTTGCCGTGAGTGAGGAGAGGAGTATCTTTGCCTGAGGTAGACTGTTCTGTTTTGAAGGCTTGAGAATGTGGGTATTTACTACATTAACTACATGTGCCAAATCTGTAGCTACTGTGATGGCTTTGGCTTTCTGGTTTTGGGACTCAGTTTTCTGGTATTTGAATAAATGTCCAAGCTATGCCCCCCCATGTAGAGAGCCTATTACATTTTGTGATTAATAACCATATCAACATATTTATAGCTACCATAGTCATTGTGAATATTGCATTGTTGGTACAGGGGTCTCTGTCCCACACTTCTTGTGCTGGCAGCTAGGGGCCTGGTAATTGGCTTTATTGCTATGGCTTCTGGTTCTGTCAGAAGCTATATAATGCTGCAGCTCACCTGTTGCTGAACTAGAGCTGACTGGTATATGCTGAGGCCAAGGCCATATTATGTCTTTTTGAGTTTTCTCAAGGTTACACTGAAGCTTGCAATGTGAGGTATGTGTGTGGGGGGGCACTGGAAGTTTCCACCTCCACTAAGGCTTTGCTAGAGCACAGGCAGCTTCAGTCACTGATGGACACCCATCCATGCTGGTGTCTCCTGATTCCCCTGGCTGTGTGAAGGCTCACCTGGAGTCCTGGTTTTGGAACTTGCTGGCTCCATCCCCCTGGGGGCTCAGGATCTCCCATTCGTCCACTGAAGTGGGGCTTGCTAGAAGTGTAATGACAATGCAATATTTACAGTGCCCATGATCACTATAAATATGCCTGCATGGTGCTCAATAGTAAAATTAATAGACTCTCCATGTAGAAGACAGAAGCAAAACATTTTTTAAGACATCAGAAAACCAAATCCCAAAACCAGTAAGCTGATTCCATCACAGAAGCAAAGAAGTTAATAAGCCACAACAGCACAGAGAGCCACACCATCCTTTAGCCTTCCTATCATCCAATATTTACTCACAAGCCTGAATTATGCCCTGGGATGTGTCCTCTCTTTCTACCATTCTAGCTAGCTCCGACTCCCAGACTCCTGTGGGCTCTGCTCTACCCTTCCACAAACTCCTCCTACCACAGATTCCATGTGATTACATTCAGACTTTTAGAGTGCAGAATTTATTTTCAAAACAGGGAGGGACAGGGAAGATCTTCAAATTCCCATTACCAGGAATGCCTACTGTCCTGCGCTGGTCTCCTTCAGCCACAGCAAGAGGGACCCTTCCTGTTGATCTCATCAGCTTCCTGAGCTAAAACACTGCTGTACGAATTCTTCTGGTTCCATTATTCCAGGTTTTTTTTTCTAGGGCAATATTCTCTGGGTTTTTCAAGGTCAACAAGGGGAAGATGAGATCACTTATGGTTTATTCCACATTTTGGCTCCTGGAAGTTCAAATAGATGATTTTCAAACATTTATTCCGTGGGCTGATAGCCCCAGGAGTAGTTGCTACTGCTGCTGGTGCAGGCCCTGCACTTGTCTCTCACCCAGCTCCTATAGACCCCTGTCCTGTGCTGAGAGTTTTGGGAATTGCCATTGCCATGGCTGATTCAGTTTGCCAGCACCCACTTCCACTCTGTTATGGTTGGGTCTTTGCTGGTGCAGCCCACATGCTCTGTGCTCTCCCCACCTGGTGCAACAAATCCTTCCTGTTGAACTTCCCAAGTTGTCCTGGGTTGGAAATCTGTCACACTCTGTCTCCTAGTGGATTCTGTCACTAAAATTTGTTCAGATTCATCTACTATGGGTAAGTGAAGGAATTTGTGGGAGAACTCAGGTTAGACACGGCTTTTCCCACACCATATTTTTTACCCTTAATCTTCAGGGCCATCAGTGCTTCAGATCAGGAGAGGAAGCAAGATATACTGAAACATAGGCTGAACTTGTCACCAGACCTAAGTTGGATTCCCAACTATTGCCTCTACTACTTGTGTGGTCTGGGCAAGTTAACCATTCTAAGCCCCAGTTTCTTCATCTGTGAAGGAGGGGGTTGAATTAGATGAATTCTAAGGGTCCTTCCAACTCTAAATATATGATGCTAAACTGTAGATCAGTACCTAGGTCAAATCTACTTATGGTTGTCCCAATGCATCGCTCAAAACTAGATATTTGTCAAGTGCCAGATATAAAACTGTGTCCCTAAAGATGCCAATAACTGTTGAAAATGTAATGTCTTAACCACCCCTGGAAGATAGTGATCTGGACTTTTTCCAGCCAGGAAGAATTATATTATGTTAAACACAATGATAACAGCTGCTGTCACCACCACCATCCAGATATCTGTTGTATTGGGGGATTTTCTCAAATAAATTTTAGGTAAGAGCATACTAAGCCAAAAAGAGAAAATGGCCCTTTATGATTCAATGTCTAGAACTGGACTTGGTCTGTGTGAGACCAGAGTCTGGGGGGGTCCATGAACTATGTGCTAAGTATGAAATGCATTCAGTTGCGACTTGAATTTGAACAGATTTATTTTGTATCCTTGGACATTGTTAGTTTTCTGGTAGTTTCCACCGTTCTTCACAGTAGAGAGCTATTTGTTCTTTGGCTTCCTAGATGGTTTCAAGCAACTACTACCTACTGGGGCAATGGTTTTCCATGCGTGATTATACAGTCTCAGATCTGTAGTTCTGTAGAGGCTATCACCCATCTTTGCTCGATTAACCTTTTTTTATCTATGTATTTCCAGTGTCTGTTCAGTTTAGAAAGACAGATCATTGAGTGATTGCAGTTGTGTTTTTAGGACATCTAATTGTCATTATAGATTCACTTTTAAATGACAAATAATGAATACATACTCATTACAACTAGAACTTCATGTTTCTGACCCTATGTTCTTCAAAGAGTACTTTATTTAGTGTTATTGAAGTAATATTGAAAAGGCAATTAATGGACATTTCTTCAAACTATTAATGGGGATGGTTAATATTAACTATACTCAATAATTCTGAGGCAGAGCTCTCAAGAAAAGTAAATAAATTTAACAGTTCTGATTATTCCATTTATGGCCTGGCAGTCTTATCCCAGAACATAGATTGTATGAGGTAGCTTGGTGGCTAAGTGGATAGAGTGTCAGACCTAGAGTTACGAAGACCTGAATTCATATTCAGCTTTAGGAGCTTATTAGCTATTTGATCCCTGGCAATTCACTTAACTTCTGCCTGCCTCAGTTTCCTCATCTGTAAAATAGTATGATAGTAGTGTTGAACTCCCACAGTTGCTATAAGGATAAAATGGCATAACATTTATAAAGTACTTTGCCAACTTTAAAGTGCTATATAAATACTACTGATGATGATGTTGATGAGGATGATGCCATCACTCCCTCTTGCCTAAAATATAAAATACAATAAAATGTGAACACCTCACTTTGGAACTTAAAAGTCTTTCACGATATGACTCACACTACTTTTATTTCCTTACTGAACATTACTACCCACATTGTACTTTTTATTTTACTAAGCCTACTTGCTCTTCCCCACACGAGACATTCTCTGTCCTCTCACCTTTTTTTTGCACAGGTATTCCATGCTTGGAATGCATTCATCCTCACCTCCATCTCTTGGAATTCACTCCTCTCTTTAAGGTTCAGTAGGAGTGCCACCTAGTTATTTTTGCTCTCCCACTCAAATTACTTTTCATGTATTTCATTTTTATGATATATACATATATGTATATGTGTATACACACACACATATATATATATATTTCTTTTAGTATAATGTAAGCTTTTTGAAGTAGGATCTATTTTGTTTTTGTCTATGTATCCATGATATGCAGTATAGTACATTTAAATATTTCTTGAATTGAATTGAATTACTTATATAACTTTGGGCAAATGCTTGTTGAAAATAATTTCACCTTTCTGGATCTCAGCTTCCTTATCTATACAATGATACAACTGGACCAAATTACCTAGAAGCTTGCTTCTAGGTCTAAATCTATGCCCTGAGGTGGTACTAGTGTAAGGATTAAAATTGTCCAACTTATAATAAAAGAGACTGAGGCAGAACTCTGAGTCAATGGTACTTTATTAAAGGGTCCATGGTCTCCTGTAATAAAGTGCACTCAGATCTTCCTCATGATCTGAAATGTTGCATTCTCCCGGGACCTTGTTTTTAGAGGGTTTCCAAATATGCAAAAGAGATGCATAATCACACTCATTGATAGACCTTGTTTTTGACGACCAAAAATGACATATCAGCAATAGGGTCACCGAACCATGAGAAATCTCCACTAAGTGACCATAAGACGGTCACTTGTTTATGTTGGACAAGAGAAGGATATCTGGAGGTGCAGAAATAAATTGGGAGACTTTCCAGAGCATCAAGGCATCCCACTCATGCTGGGACATTTGGGCAAAAGAGGTTGGAGATATTTTTGTCAGCATTCTTGTGATTGTGCAAGTGAACATCATAACTTGGAAAACAAGTAGTAAACACTACATCAAATTATGTGGCCCCCTATAAGAACCTATCTATCCCTGTATGATCTATGAAAAATATCAAACTGATTGAAATACAGTAGGGGTCCAAATGAATGATTTCTCACACTACTTATATAAGCCCTGCAAAAATTCAGAAAACAGAGATAAAGAGTTGCAAGAAAGCTCCAAAAAAGCTTGAGACATTAGGTTTCACAAATAGAGATTTGGAAGGCCCCTTGGAGGTCACTATAAGACTGTTACAAGTAAATAAATTTAAAAAATTATTTGCTACATGGATATGAGCTATTCATAATACAATCACAATATTAAACAATTATATTTATTTATAATGGAATTTGAGTTGATTGAGAACTTAAAGACCACCTAATTTAGCTACCTAAAGAATGAATTTTATCTACAAGAAACATAAACATCTTAGTTTGCTTATGTCTTTAAAAACTCATGAATTGTTAGAAGGTATTCTAATAGCAGCAGAAGGCTTTCAACATCAGAGTAAGAAACATTTCCCTCCAAATACTCAGATATTCCTTTAAACTGAGATACTGAGACACTAGACGTGTGTTCCTCTAAACAACTATCCTCAGAATGTTCCTTTAACTATCTTTGTTTTTCATGTCAAAATAAGTTACATTTTGTAGTCATTGTGTTATATTTACAAGGAAATGTTTAAAACCTATAACCACACTTGACTTTAAACTAATTGGGTGTATTCAAAACTTCTTGACTCTGGAAGTTAAAATGCCCATTCTGCCAAAGCCCATTGCAAGAAGGTAAGAAATGGAACAGGGGCTTTGACATCCTCAGTTTTTTTTTTCTCCCTGAAAACCACTACTTCCTTCAAAGTCACCCAGCATGAAGGGAGTTATCTTCAGAAACACTTTATTCTGTCTTAGCATTTTTCACATTGTAGTGGTTCAAAAATGTTTTTGCTTGCAATCAAATTCACAAATAACTTACTGATATTCACAGTCTTATTAGTACCTCTCATTGTTTAAAGTGAATCCAAAGGGGTTTCTTTGTGAGTATAAGAAGTAGGTTGACTCACTACTTGGCTTTGGGTTAGGAAAACTTGGGTTCAAATGTGTATAATCCATTAATCACTTAAAAAAAATTTATCAAGTATCTGCTAGGTGCTGGTGATACAAAGACAAAAATGAAAGTCCTGCTTTTGAGCAATTTACTTTCCATGAGGGAAACAAATATATGTACTTAAGTAATTTTATAATACATATGAAATAATTTTCCTAATCAATGGGAGGAAAAGAAAAGAACTCATGTATGATATGGTACTTGAGAATCAACTTTGACAAAAGCTAGGGAACCTGATTTTCATCATGATGGATGAAATGGTGTCTGAAGTAGAAATGATAAGATCTTTGAGAAGTGATAGAGTAAAAAAGGGAAGTACAGAAACATGCTAACTATGTCTTGACAGGGCAGCTAGGAAACAGAGTGGATAGAAATGGCAGTTCATCTGAAAAAAAATTGTGGTTTTTCTTTTCTTTTTGCTGGACCAATAGTGTAATATGGAATCCAAGCAAGGTAATGTGGACTTAGTTATGTTTATATACAAGAATAATGAGGTGATGATTCCAGTGTACGCTGTACTATTCAGACAGCATCTGTATTACTGTTTTCAGTACTGGGCACAACATTTTTAGAACCCTGAAAAACTGAAAATAAAAAAAAAAGTCAAAACCATGATGATGAAGGGCCTTGAATTCATGCCAAATGAAATTCAATAGGAACTCTGGAGAAAATATTTTTGTTTCTGAAGAGGACCCTGGCATCAGGGAAATGATGACATGACTTGCAGTTGACTTTGATTTGAGTGAAGGAGGGCTGTGCAAGGTCACCATTCTCACTTTCTCCTCCAGAGCCATCTGGATCCAGCGACCAGATATTCATCAGGATGACTGGAGATGACCAGGATGCAAGGGGAGACGCTGACTCTTTTAGTCTAAGGACTTTTCAGGTTCTCACTTAGGGTGAGGAAATGCCCATTCAGTGAAAAGACCTCTTTAAGAAGTGAGTCAAGGGATGACCCCTTAAATAAAAAAAAATATAAAACTGGGAGGGAAAGACTCAGACCTATTATTTAATCTTTGAAAGGCTATGTGGAAAAATGTATTAAATTGGTTGTTTAGTCTTGTGGAGTTGAACAAGGCATATTTAGGATGCTTTTGAAGAACATACTAAAGATGAGAGCTATCACAATGTGCAATGAGTTACCTTAAGATGCTGTGCATTGTCCCTCAGTGGAGGTTTTCAATCAAATGCTTCATTATCAATTTTGGGTTATATTGCTGAGGAATTCTTGCTCTGGTTCAACTAGATACACTCTGAGATTCTGAGGTTCTTAACTTTTGCATGATTTGTCTCATCATTAGGAGTGTTGGGTAAGGGCAGAGTTTGAAAAGTGTGTTGCACTAGAGAGAACGCTTGATTAGAGTCAGATTGCTTTGATTCAGATTCTGCACCTCAATACTAAGCAAATTGCTTAATCTTTTTGGGTGACCTCAGACCTTCATCTGTAAAGGGGTTAGGACTAGATAACCCCTAAAATTCCTTATAGTTCTAACCCTGTCATTATGTGATACAATACTACTCATATCTCCTACTAGGTCTGGCTAATGATCAGCATTTGCTAAATTAAACTGAATCTTTCAGTCCAGTAGTTGGGTTACATTCATCACGTGTGGCAAACATTACTTATTAAAAGGATGGTTAGTTCATATATTCTGTTGGTTATTTGCACATTTAGGAAATTAACAACCCTTGAGTTTGGGATAAAGGACTTTACTTAGTGTGATTTAAATTAAGTGGCTAAGGATTCACCCCCCCCCAAAACAAACAAACAGTGGGAGTCATTAAAGTTTGTGGAATTTAATTAGCTCCGTCCATCCACACAGATACTCTTGTGTCACAAACCCAAGGAAAGAAACACAGGACACTTGGAAATTCCTTGCTCAAAAATTTTACATTACCTCACATAAAATTCAAATGAAATTGTTCTCACAATATAATCCAAAGACATAATAATTGAAAAAGAGGTATGTCATCAGCCTTTAGACCAAAATATATGTCTAAAATTTAGTAATAATAGACTTCAAACTTTTCTATATATCTTGACCTTTCACAAATACCACATCTGATGTTTTGAGCTATAGCGTTAATGCCTCTTAGGAACTATATTTCAGAAGAAATGGAAAGACCATGTCATTAATCTTGAACCTTAGAATTCAGTTACTTATCAACATAGGTATACCTGTTTCAAGGTAGCTCCCCTATGCCGGGAAGATATGGAAAAGGCAAAACAATTCAATATTGGAAGCTACTTTAGAGTAAGCCAAAAGGTGACAATGATGATCAGGAAGTACCAAGGAGTATTGTAAGAAATCACAATAGCATTTTTAAAACAATGTTGAATGCTGGGAAATAACAGTGATAGACAATCAGCTTTGAATGATTGTTGTCAATGATGGGATGGTGTTTCATTTAGCATGAGGATAAAGTGTCATGGAAATAAACAGAGTTGTGATGGAAATGATATAATAATCACAAAGTCAAAGAATTTGAAAATTAGAAGGGGTCTCAGTCGTCCTGTAGACTCACTCATACCTGAGTGAAGAATGAGTGAGATATTCATCTGAATAGGAAATCAGATGAAAGGAATCCCTTCTCCAACTTACCTGACAAATGATCATCTGGCATATGAGAGAAGACCTCTAAGAATGGGGAATCCACCACCCCTCAGTGAAGCTAACTCAACTTTTGGACAGCTTTGATAATTAGGAAGTATATTCCCTCTCTGATATCAGACCTAAAAGTGCCCCTTTAGAGTTTCTACCCACTACTCTTGGGGTCTAATCTTTAGAGCCAAATTAATGAGTCTTAGCTCTCTTCCACATTTTTTACTTTATTTGTAAAATAATAGCACCTACCTCCCAGAGTTGTGAGGGGAAAAATGAGTTTATATTTGTAAAACATTTTGCAAACCCCAAAGTTCTATATAAATGCTAGCTATTATCATTGTTGCTGATATTGTTACTATTATTATTACCTTAGTTTCTGTGTTTGTCAAATTGGGGCATGTCTAATGAAAAGGACCCTGAACTTGGAGTCACAGGACTTAACTGAAAGACCCTGGATAAACTACTTTAACTCGTTGGTTTTAGTTCCCTCATCTGTAAAATGAAAGGGGAGGACTAGATGGCCTCTAATTCTTCTATAGCTCTAAAATCCTAGGAATTTACTAGGAATTTTTCAAAGTGCTCCTTCATACATTATTTCATCTTCATACCAATCTTGAGAAGCATGTAGGACAGGTATTGTTTCCCTGTTTCATCACAGTTTTTCACTGAAATGTCCAACATAGTTGATGACAGAACAGAGACTACTACACATATTTCTTTTATTCTCTTCCAGTATTCTACCACTCATTTCTACCATCAGCCAGAATATTGGCACAAAGGCAATATTGAGATGGACACAGGGTAAGAAGAGCTGCTGACCACACATCAGTCTTTTTCCTCTAGGATTACACACCTAAAAACACAAAATCCAATGCATCTGCATCACACACTGCAGCTAGATATATGCCACATGGAATCTCTTGGCTCAGCTAGCAAGAGAGACAGACTTCCCCACAAATAACAGTTTTTAATTGTTTTGCTTTAGGGTGGTAAGAAAAGATTTGGCATATCCAGACTTTCCTGAATGTTTCCCAGGAGCTAAACTTGATATTAGATTCAGAATCTGGAAAGATGAGATTTAAAATAGAAAATAGCAGTTTGTGTTTGTTTTTCCATTCAGTCCATGGCTTTTTGTACTCACAACATCTAAATTGAGTTCAACAGCAATTCCTACCAGGATAGGTGGGATCAGAACAGCTGCAGGTTTGTATCTAATCAGAATCTGTCAATACCTGCTGTTGATCAGCTCTGGGTTGCACTTTTAATTGTCAAACAATTGATTTTCCTTAGGAGGTCGAGCAAGAGGAGAGAAGAAATTTCTTGTGTTGGCATTGAGGAAAGGACCTCCTGCTTGGAACAGCTGAAACCCAAATTATAATAATCTCACTCTGCAGCCTAATTCTATCAGTTATCAATGTCTCTTACTTCAAAAATTACCTCTTTCTCTGACTAGTCTGAGTATATTAAGCATTGTAAAAATACTACCCAAAGCAGGAGCTCAGAGGAAGCCTTCGGAAGTGAGCGAAGCCACTGAGTCAAGAAATACTATGCTTATGTATATGTATGCAGGTATTTAGGACATTGCTGTTTTGAAAATTTCTGCTTTGTGTTCAAAGATGAATTATATCCTACTATCAATCAGACTATTTCAGGGTGCATACTTACTTGAAGAGTCTATAGTGTGCCTTAAGAGCATTTTGGTAGTCAGTATACTTAGAATCTATCAATCTTTGGATAGACGAATATTTTTGGGCCCTGGATGCTGTTGGCAAAGCCTCTTGGTATTTAACATTCTAACTTGCTTCACATTGGCTGCCTAATGTTCAAGGGACATCATTATAATAGGTATGCTGATGCCCCTTCTCCGCAATCAATGGGTATGGACCATTACTTCTCACTATGCTTCAGTACTCTCCAGTTTCTTCCCCTTATCTTATTCATAGGCATTCTCTCTGCTTTATGAGGCAGAGTCAAGTCAAATTAACAAATATTTATTGAATGATCTGGCATGTGGGGGCACTGTGAAAGGTGCTGTGGGAGATATAAAAAAGGTATAAGATGTGGTCCCTGACCTCTAATGTATAGTCTTTGAGAAGGCAAAGCATAGCTACATGAAAAGTTAAATGGAAGAAACAATCTTCAATAACTGCAAGACAGTAGCAAAAGAGACTGAGTGGAAATAATATGTTACAGGAGCATGGAGGAAAAAGAGTCCATTTCTGATAAGCATGTTCAGAATAGGCTTAGGATTTGAGCTGCTTCATTTAAATTAAATAAACATTGTTTATGTAAATAAACATTGTTTAGTGTTTTTTTGTGTGCAAAGCACTATGCTAGCAGGGGTGGGGAAACTGGACCTCGAGGCCACATGTGCCCCCCCCCCCCAGGTCCTCAAGGATGGCCCTTGGACTGAATCCAAACTTCACTGAACAAATCCTTGTATTAAGAGGATTTGTTCTGTGAAGTTTAGAGTCAGTCAAGGGGCCACACTTGAGGCTGCAGGTTTCCCACCCCTGCTAGACCTCTGGTAGCATTGAAACTTTAGATAGGACAAAACTAATTATCTCCTCAAGGAGTTTCTTTATCTCCCCATCATAGAATACCTCTTCCTTCAAGATATACCCCAAAGATCACCTTCTACATGAAACCTTTCCTACTCTCTCTAATTTCCTTTGCCCTTCCTATCAAATTACTTCATCTTCCCTCTCTCCTCCCCTCCCTTCCTTCTTCTCCTTCTCCTTCCTTCCTTCCTTCCTCTCCCCCTCCCCCTCTCTCTCTCTCTCTCTCTCTCTCTCTCTCTCTCTCTCTCTCTGTAATGGCAAGCACAGAAGTAGTTCACACCTTGTTTCAGCTATTCAATTAACAGCTTGTTTCAGTTCAGGTTTCTTTTGAGTCTTGTATTAAGTCTGTTAAGAAACAGAATGTGTGAACCCTAGAACTCATGAACTCCTGCAACACGAAGGGGAGAAGCTAATGACCATATATAAGGAGAATTTCCAGGCTAGAGATGGCAGCACTGAAAAGAGGACTCTTGTTGTGGAAGAGTCAAGAAGGAGAAAACTTGTGGTATCCCGTCACTCTGTTTGTCTGCTCTGTCTGTGTTGATGTTTGTATGTGATACTTTATACAGTAGCCCTGGGACATTACTGGAGATGCTGAAAGAGGATTTTCTGGTGGTGTGTTTACAGAAGTCCTGGAGGAGGGTTTTGGAGGTCCTGGGACTTTATTGATTATTTGTGCTGACCTCTTGGACCTTGTTTCTGGGTCTGTATTGATTTTGCAGGCAGATAATGAATTGATGATGGTGTTAGCAAGGTGTATGAATACAATTGCGGCTCTGCTAAGCTTTGTCTTCCCAGAAACAGGAACTGTGGAGGACTTGAGGCAGATTGGACATGGTGGGTCTCAATATGAAATGGGAACAGGATGAAGAACTGTAGGACAAGGATTTGGACAAGGATCTGGGAGCTGGCTGCCTTTGAACCCAGGTGACATTTGGAACTGGGACCATAGAAGAAGAACCATGGAAGCTGAGAGCCAGCCTCTAGTCAAGCTGAAAGAAGATTTTACTTGGATACTGTGTACTGACTAAGAAGCTATGATTTACTGTGGCCTAGAGGTGGAGAACTTTGATTTTCATACTTTGTGATTGACTAAATGAATGTTATTTGTTGGAAACTGTGTGACCATTTTGGTAAAACCTATGTGGCCATTTTAGTGATAAGTTGTTGAGTTGTGACATGGTGAATGATGTACTTGATTTTTGGTGATAGGCTGTAACATTGTGAATGCTGTACCTTGATTTTCTGTGAATGTTTTGCTCTCATTTGTTACTGAATAAATAGAGTCTTTGCTAGACTATGTAATCAGAACCTTTTAAGCTGTTCACAGCAGCCATCCTCTGGAAAGCTGCTCATGTTTGGCTTTATTTACTTGGGAGGCAATAGGGAACCATGAAAGCTTTTTGAACAGAAGAATGACAACTTGAATTAGGGAAGTATATTCTTTGGTCTTATTATTTTTTGGGGGGGAGGTGTCTCTATTGCCTAGTAATTTTATTTAGTGGGAAACTCTCACAGTACTTTTTGATAGACTGGATTCAGCCTCAAACTCATTGTTTTCCTACCTATTACTGAGTTTTATTTACTTTTTTATCCTTGTGTATGTGTGGTGATAAAAGGAGGGTGAAGATGAGATTGACTTTCTTCTTGAGATTATCATGTCATTGGGAGTTGTAGAGAAACAGCTTGTCATGGAGACAAAATACGTATAATCCCTACTACTGGGGAAGCTGAGATCTCTGGAGTTTGGGAGGCGTGAGTTACAATGGATCAAACTGATTCACCCTAAATCTGTTCTAATATCATGTATAGTGAGCCTCTGGGATAGATGAGGGCGGCAGATCACTAGGATAAATAAGGAAGGTTTTTTTGGCTTAGGTCTGAAACAGAGTCGGTCAAAACTGTGTCAATCAGAAACAGGTTTAGACGCACAGAAACAGAGATACACAGGGAGACAAACAGAAAGACAGGAAGATGTAGAGACAGAGGAGCAGAGATTGGGAGTGTTTAATAGATAAGTTTTTTGGGGGGAGGGCATTGGTGACAGTCACAGTCTTTATATATCTGGAAGAATTATGACAAGAGGGCATCATAATACAGAGGTAAACTCAGCAATAACTGCAATTTGGATGTTAAAACAAATTATCCAGTTCATTCTATGTTTGCTATGTGTGCCCATGTCTATATTTATACACACACAGAGCTTGTGTGCTTTGTTTTCTTAGGCTGCAGAATTATAAGTGTCATGCAGTAAATTTTCTCAGATAACCTTTTACATGCTGTGTTCAAGTTTCTCTCCCGTTTTCTCTGTGTTATGTTCTTTGTTTCATGCTCACACTTTGCCCTGTACTTCTCGCTCTTTCCCTTGATCCTCTGATCTTGCAGTGACCTGAGCAGAAACATTTGAAAGACACGTGTGGCTTCTTCCCCTTTTGCAGTGATTCTTAAAATGGTGGGTTGGTTTGTAATAACATGCATTCTTTTACTTCTACGGTAACCATAGAAACAGGATCTGTACAGCACAATGAACTTTAGAATTCTGACCATTTGGAACAAGAACAAATACATCCCCCCAAATGAGTAGACTGACATTTTAGCCTCTGTTGGATGGATTCTCTCTTTAGTTGGTGGGGAAAGTGGTTTGTATACAAAGATCAGGGAGAAGGTAAATGTCCTTTTAACCATACAGAGATAGAGCATCTCTACCAGTGAAGGAAGTTTGTAAGAGTATACTGGTTAGGAGAGAATATGATCGACAAAATTATAGATGACTACAATTCATTCTGTAACAAAATAAGTGAATTAGATCATTGCAAAACTAAGTTATATTAGGGTCCAAGTTGGCACAACATTCTCAAGTACTTATGTTGTCATTGATTTGTCCCCTAGCTAGAGATAAGTCCACCTGCAATAGAATCTGGGACCAAAGTCCTGACTTTTACTATCAATAACATCAATAATAAAGCTTTACTGAGCTGCCAAAAGCACAGAAGAGGTAGGTCCTTCATTGGTTAATGTAGAAAAGATTTGCTTCCAATTTATGTGGTGAAAAAAGAATCTGTTTCTCTTTGTGCCTCAAAGGACCACTCTGCAGAGCTGAGTTATTTGTTATAGCCTTTTGTTCTAATTAAAAACACTCTGACATATAATATATAGTTAAAAAAAACCACCTTGCTAATTTGAAAAGTGGAAGTCCCCACATAATAAATTTTGCACTGAAACAGTTCAAATTATCTAATATATCATTTTAACTAAGCACTAAATCTCTCAACTAAGTAGGAGAGCTAAACACCTAATAAGCCTGCTTCTTTCATCAAAGAACCTGTGAATGAGCCTGATCACTAGTTAATAGGCAAGAGAAAGGTAGGGAGAGAAATGAGAAGTATTTCCAATAACACTTCCACCCATTTTTATCTTTATTAGCTGAGGGACTTTGAGCTATTCTTTTGAGTTCAAGTATTTTGATTTCTGAAACACCAAGTTTGAATTACATGCATAAAAAGTATGGGAAAACCCTGTTTCCTTAGGAAATAACAATAACTTAGAGATAATACTATGGATTGACCAGTATAGGATTAACAATTTGTACCCACCAGTCCACTAATCTGTACTAAAGTAGTATTATTGAATGACTTAGTTGAATAGTTTAAGTATTTTCATTCTGTTTATTACATATGCACATATAAAATATATGCACATATGATGAATATACACTTTGTTTTGTCTCTCTGCAGCTAGAAGGATTATAGTAGTCAATTATGGAAATTACCAAAGCTTTATGTGCTGTATTCCTATTTCTTTTATTCTAAAAACGTGAGTCTTATAAGAATTTTGAGACAGCAAAGAGAGGTTTAAATCTTATCAGCACCTTATGCTTTGAGAACAATCGTAAAATACTCATATGCTTATTTGTCATGTTTTCCTTTAAAAGAACTCCAGGCCTAAATGTGATTTCCCCAACATATGTTCTCGATTTCTGGTAACCTATCCCAAACTCCATTAAATGATGTTTTCTTCCATCTAAGCAGATTGATAAGCCTCTTTCAAAGAAAAGAATACTGTCTCTCCTTTCTTCCCTTCTTCCCTCCCCCCAAATAATAGCATCTTTCATCCTGTCTTTCTCATCCTATTTGTGTTCAGTGTAACAAAACAGAAAAAAAAAGAGATTTGTACTGCATTGTAATTGTCCCTTTATATATCTCCATCATTGCAGCATATTAGAGCAAGCTGTATTTTAATGCTGTTTGAGTAAGCAAAGTAATTGAAAAATGCAAATGGCTATCAGGCACAAAGACCACAGCAATATGTAGATGCCTGACAGACTGTCTATTCTAAAGTGTAGCAAATAAGTTTTAAAGTATGTGAAAGTACAAAGAAATGTTTGTTCCCCTAAAGTGAGCTGGGGGACCAATGCAAATTACAGCACAATGGTAGTATCTTTCCATGAAAAACAAACAAGGAGAAGAATCTCAAACTGGGGAGTGGTTCTTCCCAGCCTAAATCCTGCTCTGCCTGACATATATTTGCTACATTATTTTCTTGAGGTATTGTTGGTCATTTGACTTTATTAATTAAATTCATATTGCCTGCTAGATAGATCCCAGTGTAGAGATAGTAATTTAGGAACATCTCTATGAGATTAATAATGATAACTAAATAGACAAAAATAAGCTTAAAAATAATAATTCCTTTTTGGAAGTTGGAAATATGCAATCATTCACTGTTGGTGGAAAATTAACTGTTGTTAATTTTCATACATCTTATGTCCAATCATCATACATATTTCATGAATGTTCTCTTGGACCAAATGGGTATTACCTTTATGTTTTATTTCACATATGTGCTAATTACACCGTCTTCCTGGCTTCCCATTATTCTACTTTGTTCTTCATAGGGATTTTGATTTAGGGTTGAAAGGTGACTTAAAAATGATTTAGCTCAGGGGCTCTTATTTGTGTGTGTGTGTGTGTGTGTGTGTATGTGCAATGGTTTCCTTGGTCAATCTGATGAAGTCTCTGAACCCCCTCTCAGAAAAATGTTTTTAGATGAATCTAAAAAAATACATTGGATTGCAAATGAAATAAATATTGAAATGCAATTATATAAATATGCACGTGTATATATATATAGTTACATGTGTTTATGTATGGGGCAGCTAGGTGGCACAGTGGAGAAAGGGGCAGGCCTAGAGTCAGGAAGGCCTGAGTTCAAATCTGGTTTCAAATAGTCACTGGCTGTGTGATCCTGGGCAAGTAAGTTAACCCTGTGTGCCTCAGTTTCCTTATCTGTAAAATGGTCCAGACAATGCAATGGAGAATTATTTTAATACGTTTGCCAAGAAAACCCCAAATGGGGCCATGAAAAGTTGGATGCAACTGAAAAATATGCATATAAGTCAGAGAACCAAGGTTCAAATCCTACCATTTTATTTATTATCTGTGTGACCTGGGCAAATAATCTAACCTCCCTAAGCCTCTGGTAGCTCAATTACATAACATATCACTTTAGGGGACCTATTAACTCTATATCTATGATTCTTTGGCAACTCTTCCTCATATTGCTTTATATTTACCTATACTTAATTGTTATACATGTTATGTTCCTTCAGTAGAATGTGAACTTTTTGAAGGAAGAAACTACTCAGATTTTTTTTTATGTACTTAATGCCTATTTTTGTGCCTTTGCATTATGTTAATAGGGAGTAATTATATAATGTTTCTATATTTATTATAGCTAATCATGAATACTACTTTAATACTTGTTGAATTGAAATATTGAATTAAACTGATTATGAGTGTTACCAAGATAGTACTTCTGAAGAACCTGGTCTGGAATGATGATTAAAATGAAAAGCTCTCGGGGTAGAGCCAAGATGGCAGAGTAAAAGCAGGGACTTGTTGGAGATCTCCCCCAAACCCCTCCAAATACCTGTAAAAATGACTCTAAACAAATTCTAGAGCTACAGAACCCACATAATGACAGAGTGAAACAAATCTCCAATACAAGACACCCTGGAAAATCAACAGAAGAGTAAATCACACCAGGCTGTGAACGAAGCATAGTCTGGCATGGGTCAGTGCAGGTCTCAGGGGACTGAATCACAGGCAACTGTGGCATTTTCCACACTTTTCAACTCACAAACACCAAAGACAGCATAGAAGGTCAGTGGGAAAACTCTGTGGGACCTGGGTAAAAGAGGAGTGCAGTCTGGCCCCAGACCCAGAGTGACAGAGGTGGGGGCAGCAGCAGCAGCAGTGGCTGCTTCTGGAGCTCTGGGCACACAGATAGTGGCGGATCCAGCATTTGATACAAAACCTCTGACACCTGGGACATTACACCCACCCCCATCCCCACTGGAAGAAGAGTTCTACCTTGACAAAGAATTAGAAAATCAAGTATTTGGCTCAGAAGATGAGCAAATAGTATAGGAAAACAAAAGAACCTCAGACTATAGAATCTTACTTTGGTGACAAAGAAGATCAAAACATACAACCAGAAGAAGATAACAAAGTCAAAACTCCTATATCAAAAGTCTCCAAGAAAAATATGAATTGATCACAGGCCATGAAAGAGCTCAAAAAGGAATTTGAAAATCAAGAGAAGTAGAGGAAAAATTAGGAAGAGATATGAGAGTGATGCAAGTAAAGCAAGAAAAATGAGTCAACAGCGAGACCCAAAAAAATACTGAAGAAAATAACACCTTAAAAAAATAGACTAACCCAAAAGCAGAAGAAGTCCAAAAAGCCAATGAGGAGAAGACTGCCTTAAAAAATAGAATTGGTCAAATGGAAAAGAAGGTCCAAAAGTTCACTAAAGAAAATAATTACTTCAGAATTAGAATGGAGAAAATAGAAACTAATGGCTTTATGAGAAATCAAGAAATTATAAAACAGAACCAAAAGAATGAAAAAAAAATAGAAGACAATGTGAAATATCTCATTGTAAAAACCACCGACCTGGAAAATAGATCCAGGATAGATAATTTAAAAATTATTGGACTACTTGAAACCTATGATCAAAAAAAAGTCGACATCATCTTTCAAGAAATTATCAAGGAAAATTGCCCTGATATTCTAGAACCAGAGGGCAAAATAGAAATTGAAAGAATCCACCTATTGCCTCTTGAAAGAGATACCAAAAGGAAAACTCCTAGGAATATTTGTAATAGTAATGGCATTTAAAGATTTCCCTGTATTGGCTTGGTTTTTGGTTTGATTGTGTTAAAACCCAGAGCTTGTTAATCCCACCTGTGGGATGGACTTGTTGATGTGAAAAGAAAGTCCTGAACTGGGAGGAGCTGGTGACATAGATTTGGAGAGACACAAGAGAGAGGCAGAAGAACTTTTTCGGAAGCAGCACCTTTGGAGGGAGAGAGAGACTGAGAGGATTGCTGAGGGCCACTTTGAATTGCCCTGGACTTTTGAGACCTGCCCCCGGAGCTGCCAAGGACTGAGGAGACATGGCTGTTTTGCTGGTACTTTGTCTGTTTTGATGTTGTTTTGCCAGATTTGTCCACTGGTGAAAGACAGTCCTGTTGTTGAAGAAGTCCTGGAACCTGGCTGTTGGTTAAGAGCTACTGAGACTGTCCTGCAGACAGAGTGAATACTGTCCACTGGTGAAGGACAGTGCTATTGTTGCAGGGGTCTGGGAACCTTTCTGTTGGTTCAGAAGCCCTGAAGAAGGATTTTCTTGTATGTTTACAGAAATCCTGGGAGAGGGTTTTGCTAATGTTTTCAGGGGTCCTAGGACTGTTTGGCAGACAGAGGATGAATTAATGAAGAGACAGGCAATGTATCTTGTGGCCTTGCTAAGCTTTGTCTCCCCAGGAACAAAGATTGCTGAGAACTTGCCTCACGTCAAGATGAAGAAAAGACCTCCAAGATGAAGAAAAGACCTCCATTTGGGTATCAAGTGCTGTGCTTAAACTTGTTGTAACTCTGGGGTAGATTCAATTGTGATCCAGGGGTGGGGAACTTTTGACCTTTTTTACTTATGATTGGAAACTAATCTCCATTTGAGAAGAGGGGCTTTGTGATGGACTAAATGAAGGTACAGCCTAGGGGTGGAGTAGTATTTAGAACAGGGACTTTGTAATTGATTGAATGAATGTAAGGTCCTGGGGTGGGGTAGTACTTGGAGATTATTTAATCACACTTAGTAAATGCTGTATTTTGAATGATGTCATATTTTGATCTTCTCTGTTCTTAATTTGTCACTGAATAAAATGGAGAGCACCTATGCTGGTATTTTGAACCTTGGGAAGTTGCCTTTGCTTGGCATTACATTACACTATTGTATCCAAATTCCAGAGTTCCAAGGTCAAGGAGAGAATATTGCAAACAGCCAGAAAGAGACAATTTGAGTATTATGGAAATACGATCAGGATAACACAAGATTTAACAGCTTCTCCATAAAGGGATCAGAGGGCTTGGAATATGTATGATATTTCTGAGGTCAGAGGAGCTAAGATTAAAACAAAGAATCATCTACCCAGCAAAACTGAATATAATACTTCAGTGGAAAAATATATATTCAATGAAATAGAGGGCTTTCAAGCATTCTTGATGAAAAGACCAGAGCTGAATAGAAAATTTGACCTTCAAATATAAGAATCAAAAGAAGCAAGAAAAGTTAAATAGGAAAGAGAAACTATAAGTGACTTGTTAAAGTTGAACTTTTTATATTCCTACATGGAAAGACGGTTTTTGTAACTTATGAGACCTTTCTTAGTATTAGGGTTGTTAGAGGAAATAGATAAATAGATATTTAGAGAGGTAGGTAGATAGATAGATAGATAGATAGATGGCACAAAGAGAGCTGAATATGAAGGGATGATATCTAAAAAAATAAAATTAAGGGGTGAGAGAGGAATATATCGGGAGAAAGAGAAAAGTAGAATGAAGTAAATTATCTCACATAAAATAGGCAAGAAAAACTTTTCATAACAGAGGTGAAGAGGGGGAAGTGAGAAGGAATGAGTGAACTTACTCTCATCAGATATGGCTTAATGAGGGAATAACATATACACCCAACTGGGTATCTTACCCTACATGAAAATACCAGGGAAGGGTATAAGAGGGGGGTGGATGATAGAAGGGAGGGCAGATTGGTGGAGGGGGTAGTCAGAAGCAAGCACTTTTGAAAAGGGACAGGGTCAAAGGAGAAAATAGAATGAGTGGGGGTGGATAGAATGGAGGGAAATATAGTTAGTCTTTCACAAGAAGACTATTATGGAAGTGTTTGGCATAAATACACATGTACAACCTATATGGAATTGCTTGCTTTCTCAATGAGGTTGGTTGGGGAGGGAAGAAGGGAAAGAATTTTGAACTCAGTTTTAAAAACAAATGTTGGGGCATCTAGGTGGCACAGTATATAGAACACCAGCCCTGGAGTCAGGAGGACCTGAATTCAAATGTGGCCTCAGACATTTAATGCTTACTAGCTGCGTGACCTTGGGAAAGTCACTTAACCCCAGTTGCCCTGCTTTCCCCCCTCCAAAAAAAAAAATCCAAACAAATGTAACTGGGAAATAAGATATATAGACAATGGGGTATAGAAATCTCTCTTGCCCTATAGGAAAATGGAAGGGAATGGGATGGGGCAGGGAATAGAAAGCAAAAGCAGACTGGGGATGGGATGCTATCTATGTAGAGGGGAGGGAAGAAATGGGGAGAAAACTTGGAACTCAAAATTTTGTGAAAATGAATGTTGAAAACTAAAAAATAGCTAATTAATTAAAAAAATATTTCCATTCTGAAAGTCAAGAAAAAATATTTTTTTCATTTCTAAAAAAAAGAAAATGAAAAACTCACATTTATTATACTTGGTCCCCATTATGTTTACAAGGTCATCCCCATCACAATGGGGAAAAGTTTCTGGCAACCTCTGGCATACCACATTGGAATATTCTTGCTTCTGGTGAATATGAGACCATATTTTATATTAGGGTAGAGTTTCTGAACCTATTGGTAGGCTACTTATAGAATTATGGCTTTTAGAGTTGGAAAAGACTTTATAAGTCATTAATCTAATATTTCTTTTTATAGATCAGGAAACTGAGGCTCAGAGATGTTAGGTGACTGATTTAAGGTGACATGGCTCTCAACAGGAAACAGAATTTGCCTCTTGATTCTTAGTCCTAACGTTTATGCTACTATTCCACATTTGACAATTTGCTAAAGTTTGTACCTTTAATGAGGATAAAAGTCATAGGAAAAGTTAAATAATCCTAGAGTGTAGAGGGATGAAAGATTTAATGCTTTAGTATAAATTATATTTTCTATAATCATATTTCTACCTGATTGATATAAGTCACTTGTATCTTTGAAGGTTAGAATAGCAAATTTCTGTAGGATATATTGTGGACTATAGAGACAGAGATGAAAGGTATGTTCTAGAAGCCATTTAAAATTACATCTTTATTAGATTGCAATTAAGATTTTATAGGTTGAAGAATGACCAATCTGAAGTAAATGAACTTGAATAATTTCTTTAAAAATGTAAGTCTGTGTATATGTTTATGTCTTTATGTATGCATTTTCATTAGTAGTATTCCTTTCTTGCATGCCCCTCAACATGCATTATTGGGTTGGATTTTCTATGAGTCTGCATTCTTAAAAATAGAGCTTGAAAGCCATTGATCCATGAGCTTGCCATTAATAGTCAGCTATTAATAGTTAGATACAATAAGCTCAAAGCCAAGGCATTTACAAAAAAAGTACATAATAACAATAGTTATAAAGCATACCCCCCCCCCCTTGGGAAATAATCCCACGCAGATACAAATAGTGTGACTGGGAAGAGTAGGTACCCCCTTAGAGTACAATGTAGTGGGATAGTTATGTGAATTTGAACATTCTTCACCAGGAATGGGCTGATCACAAGCCCTCTGGGATTTATAGTGGTTCTCATTTGGGAAGAGAAGAAAATAATGTAAGCTCTGTCTTTGTGGGCAGTGCAGGATGGGGTGGGACAATGCTGAGGTTTTCATGCACAGTTATGGTGGGAGTCTTTTTAGGGGGATGCTTTTGAAGAGAAGGAGTGGGGCAAGAAAGGAGTGATGACTTTTAAGCAACAGAGGCATTAGCTAGTGCCTGCCACACCTGCAGTTCCCTTCTCTAACACCAGGAGAGATGCAGATTTTTTGTTGTAATGGACAAGCTGAGAATGTGTGTGTCTGTAAGTGTTCTATCATGGGTGATCACCCTAGCATCAAGAGTATAGACAGAAACCAGCCACGTAGCTGAGAAGGGAAACACTGGCAGGCTCTATTCTGCCTCAGTTTTACTTTCATTTATTTTTGTCTTCTTAAAATTATTCTGTTAAAGAATAAATTTGCCAGATTTAATACAATTTCTTACAAACACCTGTGTCTTACCCTGACTTTGTTTCTGGCTATGCTTTCATTGCTGCATGAGGAGTAAAATGCATAACATTTTATTAGTGCAGGACTGAGAACTCAGTGAGGCTGATGACTTTGTGCAGCTCTGCTTCACTTAAGTCCATAAGCAAGTCAGGAATTACTCTTGTGATGTCATTGGTTTACTGCTAGTACTAAGGATGAACAATGACAATGATTACTACAATAACAACTACAGCTAGGAACTCAACTCCAGACCGTTATTTTGTTTTCTAATAGTCGGCATAAGCACAACCAATCTGATAGCTACCCTTCTAGTTGAAGAATCACTATGAACTTAGATGTAAGTCAAGTTACATATAGAGTATGTGTAGTCAAGGCATCTCCATTTCTATATAACCTGGATGCCCCCTTTTCATTATGGAAGCTTAAATGCATTCCATCTCAACTCAGTAGATTGCTTATCTAGGGCTATCAGCGTTCATTCCACTCTGTAAGTTACTTTTGACATCCTGTGCTAGTACTTTCTTGAACCCGTAGGTAATTCTCTTCCCTTTTGCCAAATGTCATTTTTTTAAAAGAAATTTCTTCTTATCCTGAATCACTGTCTTTTAGTGCCCATGTCTTTCTGGAGAGAGTGTCTTTTCCCTCTACTGAAAATGGTGTGTACTTAACTAGCTGGGTAGCTTTGCTTCAAGATTCAATGGCTTGGGCTGGCTAGGTGGCACAGTGAATAGAGCACTGGCACTGGAGTCAGAAGGATCTGAGTTCAAATCTGGCCTCAGACACTTAACACAAATCTATCCGTGTGACCTTGGGCAAGTCACTTCACCCCAATTGCCCTACCTTCCTCCCTCCAAAAAGCAAAAAACAAAGTCTAAAAAAAAAGATTCAATGGCTTATGGTTTAGAGACAAAAGCCCCCTTCTCTCTCATCCCAAGAGAGGGAATCCTTTTAGGGGTTGTGTTCTTGCTCCTGTACCAATTCACTTCCATAGTACATGAGATCAGCAACCAGGGGCATAATAAATGGCTACATAGCCAATGATCACACTCTTTGTCCAATTAAATAAAGGAAGACTACATGGTAAAGAGATGACAGGTTGTTAACACATCATTGCACTTCATAAATACCTCATTACTCCTGTTATCTGCTCCTTGCTTTTGATAATTACTTCAAGAGGGTAGGAATTAATTGATCAGAGACCAACTTTTCTCTACATATGGACTGTATATGATTATTGACATACAAAAGGATAGGCCACAAGCTCAAAAGGCATCTATGTAAGACCAAAAACTATAAAAGGAAATTCCTGGTATAGAAAAACATCATATAGCATGAGAAGCATCAGTTTTTGTATATATTTGTATATTTTCTCATATGCATGGGATATCCCCTGCCATAAAATGTAACCCCCCAATAGGGATTATTTCATTTTTGTCTGTATATCTGAGGCTTGGTGCAGTGCATGGCACTTGATGGATACTTATTAAATGCTTATTGATTGAATTTGTTAAAAGCAACTAATAGTAGTTTTGGCTGATTAACCAATGAAGTCATAGAGCCATGTAATCACATACTGAAAAAAAGTATGCAAACATTTTAAAACTTACTACCCTAAATGTTGTGGTCAATGATGGATATCTATGGAGAGGCTACAAATAATATATAAATTTATCGTGAGATAAGAGGGTTTGGAAAATAGTGTGCTAACTTTTTTGTTTTTAGTTCAGATCTATGATTTCTTCAGTACAGTGAGTTCTCAGTGAGGAAACTTCCATTACCAAACTAAAACCTATTACCAATTCTTCTGTAATTTTTGATATTAGAAAGATACATAGAACACTGGGAAGTGCAGTTACTTGTTAAGGATCATTTTGCCTGCCCAGTGTCAGTAGTAGGGCTTGAACTCTGCTCTTTCTACTCTGGCACAAGCTTTCTTTGCAGTAGGCCACTCAGCCTCTTTTCATGTTCATATTCTAGTAAAAATAGAGAGTCTCATTCAGTAAATTCAGGTATGATGGCAAGCAGCTGATCAGAAACCACTAGAGTTCCCAGACTATAATGGTAATTGTAACAGCACAGTGGATCTGATTCTTAGACAGGCCTGTGTTAAACATTTACAACTGTCTTCTCCTTCAGGAAGTCATTACCCAAAATGTTGTCTGAGGCCAGAGCCGAACTCTGGTCCTCCTGACTCCAGGGCTGGCGCTTTATTCACTGCACCACCTAGCCATCCCCTCTGGGATCTTTTTTGAACAGTCTCTCTATCCTCAAGGAATTCCTCCTTCTGTAATATGGTGAGGAGAGGAGGCAATCAAGGTTAAGTGACTTGCCCAGGGTCATATAGCTAGACCTCAGGTCCTGCTGACTCCAGGGCCAGTGCTCAATTCACTGTACCACTTAGTTGCCCCAAGACATACTACTTTTTTTTTTTAATTTTTGCCTTTTTTTTTGGGGGGGGGAATGGTATAGCAGTTGGGGTTAAGTGACTTGCCTAAGGTCACATAGCTAGCTTTTTTGGTGTGACTAGTTGTATGTGTGTGTGTGCGTGTGTGTGTTTGTGTTAAGTGTCTGAGGCCAGATTTGAACTCAGGTCCTTCTGACTCCAGGGTTGGTGCTCTATTCACTGTACCACCTAGCTACCCTGACATACTACTTTTAAACAAAATGGAAAACAAAAGCATTCCTTCTTCAAATCCCTACTCTTTAGAATTATGCAAAATTAATACATTTAAGGTGTTTGAAAACATTATTTGCTTGAGTAGATCAAAATGCTTTTAGTGGTATGTTATATTCCATTTGCCGAGCTATTTTGCTCAATAATTCTTTTATTATGAATAGCATGGAGGAAATGTTATATAGAAACAAAAATAGTTAATTTGGAATCTGAAGACAAGGGTTTGATTTACTACTAACTAGTGTGACAGGCTCCTTACCTTTCTGATCCTCAGTTTCTATATGAGTAAAATCAGGATTATGCCTGTTATATAGGATTCTGAGGTTAAAATGAGAAATATCACAGTTGTCTAAAAACTGTCCAAAGACAAAAAGGATTTTATATTTGATCTTGGGGATAATAGGAGCAACAGTGGTTGTTTGAGTAGAGGGGTAACATGGTCAGACTTGCGCTTCAAAAACATCACTGCTATAGCTGAAGAGTGCATGAATTGAAATAAGGAGAGACATGTGGCAGTAGACTAACTACCACTACATTAGTATAGATAGATGTGAAGTAGTGAGGATTTCCACTAAGGTGGAAATGTCATAGGAGAGGAATGTTAATATAGTAGAAATATTGTAAAGATAGAACAGAGAGAACTTGGCAACTGATTGGAGATGAGGCTGTTAGAGAAAGAGGAGTTCCATAGTGTAAGAATTTAAGGAGGCTTCCCATCTTGCTAAATAGAGATCCCAGAAAAAATTTAGAATCCATGTCACCCAATCAAAGTGAGAATAATAGTAATGGCTCTAAGCCCTTTTCCTAGCAGACAGTTTTGAATATTAACCAGACATTGGGTACCTAACTCCATCTAGGACCCAAGAAGATGGCATTGTCTTCATCTTCCTTGGCCACTCCTTCATATTGTGGGTGATCAATAAGGAATTGTGAACTAAGGCATTATTTAAACCTTCCTTATAGAATTAGACGAATCAACTATAATTTCCATGAGGGCAACAGATTACTTTTCTCCCTCAATGATGAATAAATGAATGAATAAAAGTATACTTTTTTCTTATGGTTTTGGCCTAAAAAGTATTATATTTAATTTGCTTTTAAAAATATTTTCTAAAATTTTTAAATTAGTTAACATTGACAAATATGAAGCACCTCCAAATCATGTCAAAGTTACATCAAATTTATTATTTGGAAAGGAGCTATTGCACTTGTAATTTCATTGGTATTTTTAACTTTCAGGGAGAAAATGCCCTTTACCTATGTTGACTGGCACCTTATCCTCTTGGAGAGTTGCCTGGGATGCTGGGAGGTTAAGAGATTTGTCCTGGATCAGACATCCTCCATGTGTCAGATGTAGGGTTTGAAGCCAGGTTTTCCTGCAGCTCTCCATCCATAATATTATATATCATATTATCTCTTATGCTATATATAGCTAAGATGGTTATTAAAAACACATATTCCTTTCAAGGAAAAAGAATAACGCTAATATTTTCACTGAAAAAAGTTTTTTGTTTAATATTTCATTTATAACAGCTCATCTAATTATTTACACTTAATAATTGCTATAGGGTTTTCCAAACTGGTAGGATGATAAAGTATTTAAATATATATGTATTTGGCAATGAAAACACATTGAAAAGTCTGAGAGTACATGAAAGGATTAACAAGTCTTCTTAGAGAGTTATATCTTGCTTTTTAAAGTAGGACAAAAAGTTATTTAACTAGACTGAGGGCCTTAGGGTGCACTGAACATTTTTAATTGCATATTTAATTAGAAATATGCTAGAGAGCTAGTGTTTAGTTTTGCTGAAACTCATGGGTCCTAGCAAAACATTTACTTCTAACTAATATTGTCTCTTAACTTTTTCAAAAATTTGATTGAGCTGAACAAACTTTAATTTTACAGCTATTCATTATGAAAGGATTAGAATTTTTTTTGTTTTTCAACAGGAAAACATAATGAATTATGATAGCTTTTTATTACCCCTTTGTATTTTCTTTTGTTTGTTTTAAGCAGTCATTTCAAATGGTATTTAGTAGCTAAAAATTGTTTGATTTGACAGGTCAGGGTAAAGATGAAATGTGGGCATTTTACTACATGATAATGGTCATGTCAAGATCATGATGCAGTATACCTATCTATGAAGCTTATTGGATCTATGACCCAAGCCACTTAACTTTCCTGGGTGTCAGCTTCAGAAGCTGTAAAATGGGGACAATAATAATTCTATAATGAAACTCCTAGGGTTGTTGAAGGACTTTTAGAAGTTAATGCTTGTAAAGCATTCAGAAAATTTTAAAGTGATATTTGAATTTCAGTTATCATAATCATTTACAAATTTTGTCATTCAGGATCTGTATCAGCAATGCCATATTCACAATGCCTATGGAAATTACAGATATGCAGGCTTGCTATATGGGGGAATAAGCTAGAAAATTTATTAAAATACCAAAAGACTGAGTCCCAAAACCAGAAAGTGAAAGCCATCAGAGTAGTTATGAAATTGGCACAGGTAGATAAAGGAGAAAGCACCCACATTCTCAAGGCTTTAAAACAGAACAGGCTACCTCAGGCAAAGGTCCTCCTCTCCCCACTCACTGCAACCACCCAGCATCCAGGAAGCGTGCTCCCAGCAGCTCAGGCCCCTGGCAGTCTTCAGCAGGAGTCCTTAGCAGAAATTCTGGCTGACTCAAAAAGGGCTTCGCGCTGCAGCTGGTGCTGCCTCTGCTGCTGCTGCCACTGTCACCACCACTGCTAGCCACTGCAGGAACTCTAGCTTGGCTTCCGCTTCCTCTTGCTCCGCCCCTTCCTGCTATGTCAGCAAGTCCAGTGGGGCATGGAAGATCTTTAAATCCCATAACCCTTACAGGATCTTAAACCTGTTTTCTATTGAATCACAGTTGTATGCTGTAGGATTTATAGTGATGATCTAGGTGGAGCTATGTTTTCATTACCTCGAAAAACCACTATCTTCCTTCCCCTGCTTCTCTGCTCTTAGAGTTATGGAGATACTTAAGGGATACAA